>NW_005435081.1:0-26701 GCF_000147415.1 Chlorella variabilis | reverse complement strand
TGCCGCTGCCGCCGCCGCAGGCAGCACCCCTGCGGCGGCGGCGGTAGCGCACGTGGCAACCCCCGCGCTTCCTTGCCTCCCATCCACCGGACCCCGTCCTGCGCTTCACTTTGTTTCGGGAGGGGCTGCTCACTGCTCATTGCTCATTGCTCATCGCACACTGCTCAACGCTCATTGCCCTATATCCCACCCAGCCGCAGGACTCTACTGCCGCCCGCGCCCCGCCCCATCTGGCCGCTTGCGCGCCCCATCCCCCCTCGATGGGGCCCGCCCACACCGGGGCCTCCCCCCTCCCGCCCACTGCTTTCTCAACGGCCTCGAGCCGGGGCTGCCCTCATTGCATACATAGTGCGCCTTTCCCTGCTTTTCTAGTGACCTAGCGTTACGCACTGCCGTTTGGCCAGCCCATGCTCCCGTACCGTTGCGTTTCTCCCCAATGCGCCATGCCACTTTGCCAGTCATACACACGTTTCGATGCGTGCCCTGTCAGCTGCTTGCGTTGCATGTCGCCTTGCTCCACCCCTGTTTTATTGCTTTCTCTGCTTTCGCCCGGTTCCCGTCCCGTTTCGGCGGGGAGTCTATGTTGCAAGCTAGTTCTTGCTTTACCAGACTTTAAGCCCACACAAGCAAGCGTCTTTTGCTGCAGGTGCTGACTGTTTTCTTCGGCTCCTTCATTGCGGGCAGCTTTGCGAATCAAATCAAACAGTTTGCCCAAGATCCAGGCAGCATCGTGACCGTGCTGGGCACTGCGGCACCGCAAACTGCCATCTTGTAAGTGCAGGAAGCAGATGCACAGCAGCGGAGGCCAGGGGACGGCCGGATAAATCTCGCCCCTACTGGTCGCCCCTGCGCCGCAGCTTCACTACGTACCTCATGCTTCAGGGGCTGCTGGCCAAGCCGCTGTCGCTGCTGCGCCTGTTTGGCCTTGTCATCTTCTGGATACGAACCAAGTGAGGGGGGGGGGGGGCACAGCGATGATACGTTGTCATCTTGAGGCAATGCCTGGGCAAGCCACACAGCTTCGTCCGGCTTTCCGGTTGTAGCAGGTTTGCCCCCACAGAGCGCGCAAAGGCCCGAGTGTGGCAGGACCAGCCTCAGACGTACGGCTCCCTCATTCCCGGTAGGGTAGCTGTACGCTGACTGCCCCACCGTCTTGCGTGCCTGTTGATGAAAGCGCTCGCGTAGTGCATCGCTTGTGCTGTGCCTGCTTGTTTATCCCCATGTTGCAGATGACACCATTGCGATTCTTCTGGGCCTGGTCTTCTGCATTATCTGCCCCCTGATAGCTCCCGTCTGTCTGGCATATTTTTCCATCACCTTTGTTGTTTGGAAATATCAGCTAGTGTTCGTGAAAACAGAGGCCTACCAAAGCGGCGGCCAGGCAAGAGGGCGGCAATGGGGGTATTGAAGTGCTCAGGCATGAGTGGCCTCAGCCTGGGCTGCTACTGGACCCACCTTCATCTATTTTACATGTTCTTGCAGGCCTGGACCCGGGTGTTTGACCAAATCTGCTTCTCCCTCATGCTCTTCCAACTTGTGATGGTCGGCATCATGGGTGAGTTCCCATCAAACACGCATCACACAGCACAGGCGCATTCGACGGCAGCCCGCTCATATTGTGACACGCAGTGGGTTTGCCTCGCGGCGTGCTTCATGCCTGGTGCAGGCATCAAGCAGATGGTGGCGCCACCCCTGGTTGTCCTGCCTCTGCTCCCATTGACGGCTTTCTTCTGGTGGTCCAGTCACAAGCTGTTCTGGAGACCGCAGATGGTGCGTGCATCGTCATGTGGCACCTTGCATGGGTCGCATGTTGAGCTGTGCCACCTGCCGAGCTGGCCAAGCATGCCCCCCAAACTTGCTTCTGGGCACTCTCCTTGGTGGGGCACAGACGCTGGCATTGGAAGATGCGGGGCGGCTGGATGATCAGGACAGAGAGGCCGATGAGGGTCGGGGCAGCCGGCGTGGCCCGGGCAATGATGTGGAGGCGCAGCAGACAGACGCTTCCCAGGTCGCTATCTGCTGGCCCATTTCTTCCTCATTGTAGCTCGCATGCATTTACCTGATTATTGCTGTCAAGTGGCTGTGCGAAACTGGAAAATGCTGCTGCTGCATGGACTGCTGCATGCAAGGCCGCTGCCGCCCTTGTCCCCGCCGGTCACCCATCGCCCCCTTTCCCCTGTGCAGCGTTACCTTAGCCCGGCATTCAAGCTGAGTGCTGCAGAGTTTGAGGCCTTTTTGCTGGAGGCTGACACCATGCTGCATTTCCTGGCCACCGGCGAGCAGAGCGAGGAACTAGAGGTGTTTGTGGGGCACACACACCTTAAGTTGACTTCTCTCCGAGGGCTGTGAAATCACGACACATGCAACTGTCTGAGCCCTTGCCTCTGCCATGCAGGTTATCCAAGCACGAGCCACAGCAACACAGGAGGCCGGCTACGAATCTGCAGAAGAGGAGATGGACTCAGTCCCTGCTTCGGGAGCGCCGCGAGCCAGCAGCAGCAGCAGCGGCGCTGCTGCAGGCCCCACTTCTGCGCCCATGGGTGACCTGGAGATGGGCACCATGAAAGCATAAGAGGCTGGCTCTCAGATTATGGCAGGTCTGCTGAGAGGTCTTCCCTTGAGCATGACCCACGAGGGGCACCAAAGACGAGCCAAACCGACTGACGGCATTAAAAAATGGGAAGCATGCGTAAACAGGGGGGTGACTGTAAGGGGCTCTGCAAAGAATGGATAGAATAGAAAATAAGAGTCGATTGTGGAAACGCATACTTTGGTGTAGCGCCCTGCCAGTTCACCACAATTGAGATGCCCGCACAGTGCTATGAGCATTGCTGGCGCACCAAGGCCAGCATTGGGATTCATTCAGAATCAGCAAGGCCCTGCTCCATTGGCGGGCCCTGCTGCGATGCCTTCAGCTGAAGGTGCTGCCAAAGCTGGAGGCGCCCACGCACACATTGCTCGTTGCCGCTGCAAGAGCTGGCTGGCCTCGGCTGCCAGGTCCACCAGCAGCGCCTGCTCCTTGGTAAACTTGCCCATCATCTGCAGCAAGAGCAGAATACCGGAGCCAGCCACATATCGTCGTCGCAACATTGAAAAACACAGACCCAGCGACATGAACTGCACTTCCACCGAAGCCAGCTGAACACAAGGCGGCTGCTCACAAACAAGCACGCACCTGTGCCTCCAGCGAGCGCAGCACGATGGCTGGCAGCAGCCAAGCCAGGAACACTAGAAGAAACACCTGCACCTTGAAGCAGCTCGCACTGGGGACTGCAGGCAGGCGGGCAGGGTGCAGGATCACAGTGGATTCGATAGCTACTGTGATGCAGTCAGGAGGGTTGAGCAGGGCGAGCAATTGGTACTCACAGTCGACGCTGCCAGCACCCAGGGCCAGCGCGGACGGGGGACAGCGCCAGGCGCAGCATGCCTGCCGCCCTGCCAAAGCAGTGGTGCTGGGTGGGCATTGTCTCGCATGTCCCAGTTCGCACAGTTGCAGCTCCATTGGCAGCACCACCAGGAGGATGAGGGGCTTGAAGCCCACGAAACGGTGGAAGCGCATGCGATACCTGCAGATACGCATAGGACCAGGCACGTGACCAGTCAGCATGCTTCACCTGCTTCTGAAGCGGTGGCAGAACCCAGTATATATGTCAGCATGGCAGGTCCACATCCATCATCCCATCCCAAGCGACTTGCATTAGCGCATTGCCACAACACTGTGCTGCTCAGCCCAAAGCTGGCCAGGAAGCTGGGCGCTGAGTCGCTACTCAGTTCCATGTGAAGGCGCACTACTTGGGCCAACTGCCCTCCCACAGAGTAATGGTAGCAGAAGCTGGAGCAGGGACAGGGGCCAGCATGGGTTGGAGTGAACGCGAGCTGAAGCAGTCAGCGGTGGATAACATGCATGGATAACCCTTTCATCACTCACTGAATCAATAGCAGGTGGCTGCGGTTGCGGATGTAAAACTGCTTGAGCCCCAGATGACAGAGCGCCGCAGGCAGCAGGCATAGCTGCAAAGTGTCTGGGGAACAGGAGGGAGTGGTGGCCGCCCGCCCACCGCCAAGAAGGACCAGGCATGTGTAGTGCCAACCCCTGGCCGACGCGCTGCCCATCTGACGGGCAAGACTCTTGCGGGCTGCAGGCCCGTAGCAAGGTGCCGCTGAAGGTCTTGTGCGACTGCTGCCCGGCAGGGCTGTGCGAGCCAGGGCGATGTGCGCATTGCAGCTGCATTGCTGAAACAATGCTTGGCTGTTGGGCGTGGGGTGAGCTGGCATTCGATTCTTTTTACTGACTCCACAGAACTCAACCCGTTACGTGTCCCACTCTCTGGCAGCTGGAAGAGAGGCCTGCCACCGCCTGCTGCAGAGATGGCGATGCTGCGCAAGACATTCACAGCAGCAGCCGCAGGGGGGTGGCTCCTGCGCAACACTGCCGTGGCAGCCAGTGGGGTGCAAGGAGCCGCAGGGTTTGGGCTGCAAGCGACTTCCTCTGCGCCCGCCGCCACCGCTGCTGCCGGCGCCACGCCCAGAGCACCCTGCTATAGCACTGATGCCAACGCCGCACATGAATACATTGACCGCCACCGGCCACACGAGGCGCCCGTGCACCGCCGGCACCATGCACAGCGGCATGGCCATGGCCACCCCCACCTCCATGAGCGGCACCACCGGTCGGCTGGCCCATCTGGAGAGCAGCTGGAAGAGCTGAGCTCGGAGTATGGCGTCCTGGACACCCGTTGTTTTAAGCACAATGTGTTCAAGCTTCCAGTGGCGCGGCAGCACGAGCTGCTGCAACATATCGAGGGCGTCGTCCAACACCTGCAGGTGATGGAGCAACACTGTCCTCGTCTTGTGCATGTTGGAACGCAGCTGCTGTCCATTGACCGCCGCACCCTGGTGTCCCTGTGCTCTTGCCGCTACCCATTGCCAGCAGGCTCTGGGCCTGGACTCTGTCGCGGTGGGCCGTCTGCTGCAGCATTGCCCTGCAATGTTCTCATTTCCTGCGGAGGAGCGAGCGGCGATACTGTTCGCAGAGCTGATGGGCGACCGCGTGGCGCGGACCGCATCGCAAGCAGCAGACCTGTTTGTGCGCTGCCCAGCGCTAGGCAACACCAAGCATGTGTTGCCCGAACTCGTGAAGGTAGTGGCAGAGCACCATGGCGCCTTGGAATGAAGTTGGGGGCTGGCGCTTCTGCAGCAGCATCGGCGAATGCAGCCTGGCGCGCGTGACGCGAACAAGGCATGCAGCTGACATAACTTTTGTTGATAATTACCTGCCCAAGCAACCAAGCAATGTGACCAATACTTCACTTGTGAGTTGCAATGGAGTTTCTTCTGAAGGGGCAGACGGGTGACGTCAACGGCAGCCGTGCACGACTCGTTATGGTGGTGGCAGGGGACACCTAGGTCATTGGGATGGGATGCTGCCATTGCAGCTCGACGACCGTTGCTCCCCACACCTCTGTTGGGCTCGGTGGCGGCGGCGGCATGCTGCGGCGTGCTGAGCTGGGGGCCATGGGTCGCCGCCACGCGGTGGACGATGTGTCCACACATACTCGATCATAAACTACGGGCGGGGAGGCCGCAAGAATGGAGGGGCCCTCTGCTTGCCCGGGGGTGCCGGCCTCTGCCCTGTCCGCGCGAGCAGCGAGACCGTCCTTCAAGCTAGCACGCCGATATGTGATCGCGCTGCCGACGCTGGCCACGCGGGGCCCGCAGGCGCGGGGTGCCTGGTGCATTGCAAAAAGTTGCTGCTCCCCGGTGCTCGTTGCTCCCCCGCCCGTGCAGTGTGCGCTGTAGCAGCCACTGAATGCAAAGTGACCCCCCCCGCACTGCCTGTGGTGCAGGCGGTGAGAGCCAGTCAAACGCCCACGACAGCGGCGGCGACGACAGCGGAGGACGAGCAGCAGCTTGTTGGGGTGGCAGCTCGGGGTGAGCAGAACCCTTCAGCCTCGGCTGCCCTCGATGTGGCAGCCCTGCGTGGTCGTGTGCCCTCCCCGCCTGGCGCAGCCGCGCAGCGGCGGGCGCAGCAGCTGCTGCCGACCGTCGTCTACGACCCTGCTGCCGCGGAAGACTACTTCAAGAAGCACCCGCTGCTGCTGGCGCGTCGGGTGGCCAAAGTGGGGGCCTACTTGATGCAGTTTGCCAGCGCACTGGTGGCCGCTCAAGTGGATGCCGCCGTGCTTGGTGTGCGTCCCGAGCCTGGGGTGAGCTGGCTGCTTCCACGCGCAAAAATGCCTCGCCAGTGGATGCTGCTTTGTTGAACTTCATGCTGCCTCGATGTCGGCTACAGGGCGACCTGGGACATGCCTTGTGGAGTGCAATGTTGTTGGATGGCAGCTGCGTTCTCATCAGCCCCATGTATGCCGATTTGCCTGTTCACCTCGCAGGCAGCTGCACCAGAGCTTGTGCTGCAGCAGCTGGCTGTCAAGCTGGGGCCCACCTTTGTGAAGCTGGCACAAACCCTGAGGTGAGACAGGGTGGGTGGTGCAGCACCGCACGATGCAGCAAGCCTGCATGCTCATGCGCGGTCGGCAAGCCTGCAACCTGCAACAGAACCCCAACCTGCTTCTGCTGTTGCTGCTGCTGCCCTCCTCGCCCAATCACTGCGGCGCTGTATCACTCTTCTGCCCCTCCTCCCACTGCAGCATGCGCCCCGACCTGATTGGCGAGGGCTACGCGGCGGCGCTGGCGCAGCTGCAAGACAATGTGGCGCCCTTCGACTCTCGCACTGCCATGAGCATTCTGGAACAGGAGCTGGGAGCCCCGCCCGACGCCATTTTCTCATACATCACCCCGCAGCCCATTGCCTCCGCCTCGCTGGGACAGGTGCGCTTGTGCCGGCAGCGTTTCCATAGCCACCGTCTGCATGCGCGGGATCGTGGGATGGGGTATGGGGGCATCTGAAGCTTGCATCAGAGGTGTGAAGCGGCACCAGTCTGCCTGTATCGTAGGTGTACCGCGCCACGCTGGCGGCAGACGGGCAGGAGGTGGCAGTCAAGGTGCAGCGGCCGGGCATCGAGCGCACCATTGCCCTGGATGTCTACATGCTGCGCCAGACCATTGGTGTATTGCAGAAGGCGGCCGGCATTCGCCGCGACCTGCGGTGAGTTTGCCTGCGAAGGGCGCGCAGGCAGGCTGCGCACCCCTGGGACCTTACAGCATTGGCTGGCTGCTGGGTTGGTGGCATGCGTGGTTGGGGCGGCGCTGTCTTTTGACATGTCTCCCTCCCTGCTGCGCCTTGCCCCTCCATGCCACCCTGTCACCAATCGCCTGCAGCGTGCTGGCAGACGAGGTAGGACGGTCGCTGTACGAGGAGCTGGACTTCCGGATTGAGGCATCCAATGCAGCAGAGTTCCGGAGGGCGCACTCCCACATGCCCTTCATCTCGGGTGGGTGGGCTGGCCAGCCCGGGGGGGGGACCAGGTTTCAGCACTCACTGCGCGTCCTGCATCACTTGGTGTGGTGCGTGCCAGCTGAGCTTTGCGTCAACAAAATCAACCGCCGCTTCGTGCTCCATCCGCGCCCCAACCTGCAGTGCCGGGCACGATGTACCGCTACACCACGCGGCACGTGCTGGTTTCAGAGTGGGTTGATGGTCGCAGTCCCTCGCAGCTGCTGGCTGCAGCCCAGGCGCCGCTGATGAAGCAGGACAGGGGTCGTGATGATGTGGCAGCGTTGGAGGAGAAGGAGCAGCAGCGGCAGTCGCGGCGCCAAATCCTCAACCTCGTGCGCATGGGCGTGCAGTGCTCACTGGCCCAGGTGCGGCGGACTGTAGTGTTTTTGCAAGGCACCGGTTGCGTCTTTTACAGAGTGCCGCCTGCAACGTGCAGCTGCTGGTGACGGGCGTGATGCACGGCGACCCCCACAGCGGCAACCTGCTGCTGCGCTCGGCGGATGGCAAGCTGTGTTATCTCGATTTTGGACTTGTGGTACGGGTCACGCCAGAGCACCGCCAGGCCATGATGGTGTGTAGTGGGGTGGGGCAGGCCTGTGAGTCAGGGAGGCAGGTTGGAGGGGCCTGTCAGGCATGCATCGCCTCGGAATGGTGTGGCTTGCCGCGGTGACGTTATTCGGATGCGTGGCAGCTGGTGTTCAGTCAACAGGGGCGGCGATGGAGAGCCCTCTGCCTTTGAGATTGCATGCACGTGCGCCCGGCTCGCACCCACCCATCACCTGCATGCATGCTGCCACGGCGCTGCTTAATGCCGCAGTCTGCGCTGGTGCACCTGGGGCTGGGCGAGTGGGAGCGGCTGGTGGCGGACATGGAAGCGCTTGACCTGCTGCGGGAAGGAACCGACAAGTGAGTGCTGTAGAAATGGCTACAGCGTCAGGTCAACAGAGGTCAAGCCTGTCTCCCTCTGCCTTATCGCCGAGTCATCATCCCCGCTGGCCTGCAGGGACCAGCTGGCGATTGATCTGCGCCGCGAGTTTACTGCGGTGATGGCAGAGGCTGAAGCCAAGTCCAGCATGAGCGGCGGGGCCACAGGAAGCATAATGGGCAGCGTCCTCGCCAGCATTACCGGCAGCATCGACCTGGATGACGCTGAACCTGTAGCTGCAGACCTTGCTGAACCACAGCTGCAGAGCGTGCTGCCGCTGCTCAGCCTAACCACTACCGCACTCAGCTTCAGCACACTCACCCAGGTGCTGTTTCGGATCGCATTCCGATACAAGTGAGCAAGTTAGCTGCCTGGCGCGGCCTTGGCCGGTGGGAGTGTGGTGCTACCACTGCGCTCTCGAGGGCATGGCTGCTGCCAGCAAGCTGCTTGCATCTTGCACCATTGCTCCTCAGCGTTCCATCTTCCATGGCAGGCGCACGACCCTTCTGACCTGCCCCTCTCTGTCCTGCAGGTTCTTGCTGCCCTCCTACTTTCCGCTGGTGCTGCGCGCGGTGTCCAGCTTGGAGGGTGTGGCACTGTCAGTGGACCGCAACTTCAAGCTCATCTCGGCTGGTGAGTCGCGAGGGAGTTGACCAGGTGGACCTGGTGCTTGACTGGTGCAGCCATGTGCTAGGAGGAGCATGGGGCCACAGCTGATTGCCCTTTCTCTGACGGTGCGCCCCCTTCTGGCCCCTGCTCCTGATGCAGGCATGCCGGTGGTGCTCAACCAGCTGCTATCCGACCGGCGGCCGGCAGCACAAGCGCTGCTGCGAGAGCTGCTGCTGAACGCTGATGGCACGCTTCGCAGCGATGCCACCACCCAGCAGATCCTGCAGGCAAGGGGCTCCACCTGCTGCTGCCCATCCTGCTGCCTTATGCTTGGGGGTGCTGTCATCGAATGTTGCATGTGGCCATGGAACCCGGGTGGCATGCCGCATGGACCAGCGGCAGCCGCGCGCCACCCTTTGCTGCAGGTGTGGCTAGCAGCGGCAGACCAGGCAGCGGCAGTCGCCACCGGCGACACCATGGCGGCAGGCGGTAGCGGTGGCCGCAGCGCCAGCCTGGTGGGCAGCCTGGCCATGGCGGGCCCAGCAGCACAGGCAGCGGCAGACCCCGCAGCGGCTGCAGATGCAGGGTTGGACCTGGCGGCGCTGCTGCTGGATGGGCGCAATGCACCGCTGCGGCGCATCGCCATGGATGCCAACCCAGCCAAGACCATCTCGAGCATGCCGCCTGCGATGAGGCAGCAGCTGAAAGATGTGAGCACTCTGCTGCTAGGAACCTGCCAAGTTGCTCGCCGACACTGCGTGAGGGCTGGAGGTTTTGTATCACTGACTGTCACGCCCCCGCCTTCCTACCCTGCACTGCCCTCTTGCAGCTGCTAGTAGAGGCGCTTGGCAGCAGCAATGCAGCATCCCGCCTCACCGACCCCAGCGCAGCGGCACGAGCGCAGCGCAAGCGGCTCTTCCTGTTGTTCAGGTATGGAGCAGTTTTTTGCCGTTCTCTCCTGTGTGCAGCTGGGCTCAGGGCAAGCCGCCCATGCCTGTATGGATGTTGAAGATGACTTGCACCTATGGTTGCTGCTGCAGGAGCTCGTTGGGCAAAGTTCTGCGCAGCCCCCCGCAGAGCATCTTGTCGCTGCTGCTGTTCACTGCCTCGGTGATGGTGGCGGTGGCTAAAAACCGAGCTGTGGAGCTGCTGCAGCAAGTGCGGCATGCCATGTCTGGTCTCTTTATGCGCAGCAGCAGCCCCAGCCCTTCTGTAGTGCCATCGATGTCTTGATTGGTGACTCTATTCATTTATCTGCGTTTTTGATCAATTAATTGAGCACCAGGCCAAGTATATATGCCTGATTTGATGGGCCTCCATCCCTGGCTGGCATTTGTGTTGACAGTGCCTCTGCCTCCTTAAGCTCGGCAGTGCCTTTGTTCGGAGCCAGAAGAGGGCAAGCAGCCTCTGCTGCAGCGCAAGCAGGTTCTGTTGGTCGGCAGTCAGCACGCCCTGTTCCACAGCGAGCCTGGTGGGGTGTCAGCTGGGGGACCCCCTCAGATCACAATGCTCGCAGCGGTCTGCAATAATTCACTCTGGTCTTGATACATTACAGGGAGAGTAAAAAGAAGGTGGTACATCAAACGTTGGGGGCAACAGCATGGTGGGGCAAGTCACCTGTCACAAAGATGAACAAGCAGGAGGGCGAGATGCCAGGGAAGCAGGCTTTGAAACCTGGCCGACCAGCCTGGAAGGTGGTAGGTCTGCGTGCGGCATCATGGTCGCTGCCTTGCCAACATCAAGACATGCGGCAATATAGGCTGTGTGACCTCCAGGCCATCCTCACCCGGCCAGCTCCCGCAGGTGCCCCGTGATGTGCTCCAGAATGTCAGGAGGAGCTGGTCCTATCGCCATCACCGTTCGCTGCTTGTTAATCCGGTCTCCAGCGAATGTGTGAGTTGCCAAACTCAAAGCGCGGGCTGCCGCCTGCTGCAGCAGCATGTCGTTCTGGGAGTCCACGCCCAGCACCTGCGGCAGCGGTTGGCGAGGGGAGGTGGCGCGACGTGAAACAGGCTATGAGTTCACAGCAGCAAAAGTGCCAGTGGATTGGTCTTAACCACGAGGACAACATGTAAGTGTCATCCGTTTGTGAGGGGTGATGCGCTGGTGCATTCTGCAAAAACACGGCCACGCACCTTTATGTGGTTGCCGCCCTCCTCCCAGGGCCGCAGGGCTGGGTCTTTGCGCTTGAACTGCTTCTTGAACAGCCCAAGCACCGTGCGAGCCGCTTGCTGCGCCAACTCGGGCCGGCTCAGCGGCATATCTGTCCGCACGAGCAGCACCATGCGCAGGCCCGACCCCAGCGCGCTGTCCTGTCGGGACAGGCTCCGAGGAGTGGCCGCTGCAGCAGAGGCGGGTGCGGTTGCGGGGACGTCAAGGGATTGGGGGCTTGGGAAAGGAGGCAAGGCCGGTTTGTGGGCATGGTATACACATAGCAGGAGCGACCAGTCAGTCAGTCTGCAATGCGAACCTGGGGTGGAGTCGGCACTGCTGTCGGCGGCCTGGAGGCGAGCGCCGTAGAGCAGCTTGCTGGGGGAGTACCGCCCGCCTCGTCCCCTGCTCCCTTTGCCTGCTCCCAGCTCGCGGCGAGCTAGGGTGTAGCCGAGCGCGAGGCCAGCTAGTGCACTGGAGCCCGCCGCCAGCAGCAGCGCAGCGCTGCTGTAGCCGCCGCTCTGCGGCTGCGCAGTCATGCTGCAATTGGGACAAAGCGGGGGAGCTGGGGCGAGCACTGGAGTGAACCTCGCGTGGCGCGGCGCGAATGTTTGGTGCCACGGGCCAGTGCAGCGATGAAAGAGGTGCCAGGGCTATGGTGTTGCGGGGTTGAATGCTTTCAAAATGACAATCCAGCGGGTGCCTGCTGCGTGCTAGGAGTGGCATTTCCGCGCGCCGAAACGCCCGGCAACCCATTTGCAGCGCCCTGTTGCATCCCAAATCTTTCTGGCCGCCCGCCAGCGCATGTAGACTGCCTCCAGCTCTCGGTTGGGTGGGCATGGCCTCGGCGGTGGACAGACTGCTTGACGAGCTGCTTAGTAGTGACGAGGACGAGGTAAGCGTATGTTTGATTGCGCCGCCAAGGCCTCGGGAAGGCGCCTGGGCCCCGATCATTTCCGTGCTCACGGCTCGTGTACGGCCCGGCCGCTGAGGCTGCAGGACGTGTCAGAGGTGCCGCCTGCTGCCAACCAGCCTCCAGCGCCCAGTAGCACAGCGGGAGTGTTGGCAGCGGCGGCAGCGCCGGTTGCCGGCAGCTTGGAACTGCAGCCAGCAGCTGCGTCAGAGCCGCTGGCAGCGAGCGCTACCGATGCCAGCAGCGCTCCTATTGGAGACCAGCCAGCAGAGGGCGCAGTGCCGCCGCCAGACGATGCAACGACGGTCCAGCCTATGCAGCAACCAGCGCAGCACGCCGCTGCAGACCAGGCAGCAGAGCCTGCGGCTGCAGACGCAGAAGCAGCCGGCCTGGACCTGCTGGGCGACTTTGGTGATGGCCTGCTACTAGGCGGGTCCACGGCTGCCATACCACAGCTTGCAGTTACTGGCAGCACATGTCATGCGGCCGTTGCGGCAGATTTTGGAGACTTGTTCGGCGACCTGATTCTCTCCTCAGCGCAAGCTCCAACTGCAGCAGCGCAGCAAGCAGGAAGCAGCTCAGATGCTGGCGATGTGCAGGCAATGGCGGCGCTGAATGCTGGGGCAGTTGAGTTTCCTCCAGCACAAGAAGAGCCAGCACAGTATGCAGCAGCGAGCAAGCGGACTGGGGCACCATCAGGACACCTCGAGGCTGGCGGTGATCAGTCAGAGGCCGAGCTGTCCTGCGACTTGTCTGATGTGACGACCAGAGCAGAGGTGGAGAGTGCGTGCCCAGCAGCAGTGGTGCAAGTGCAGCTCGAGCGTTCCATAACCGCAGCAGACTTGCCAGGCAGCAGCGTCCCTGCAGCAGCAGTACTAGAACTACAAGTGCCAGCAGCAGCAGATGCTAATGAGCAGGCAGCAGGCGGAGAGCCGGTGCTAGACTCTGAAGGGCTGTCAGATGTGTCGACAGAGACAGATGCCGACTCTGACATAGCAGCGGCCGACGAGGGGCAATCCTGGCAGCGGTCATTGCTGCCTCCTCTCCAGGAGCAGCAGCAGCAGCAGCCTGTGGCTGCAATACTCGCGCAGCCGAGTACTGGCAGTGCAGCCTGGGCATCACAGTCCATCGATGTCGGCCATGCAGGCGAGCAGCAACATGCGGAACTGCCTTCCACTGAGCAGGCAGCAAAGCCAAGTGAGGTTCCAGTCAATGGCGAGTCCCCAACACCCGCACCTCAGCAGCTGCAACAGCAGAAGCAGCCACTGGGAGAGCTGCTGCTGGAAGCAGCAGAGCGCCTTGAAGCACGCCTGGCTGCAGGCGGCACTGCCAGTAGGGGTGTTGCCGGGGGCAGCAGCAATGGCATGGGAGAGGAGGAAGCTTCATACCGAGAGGACCTGCTGCTGGCCAGCATCATCAGCCAGGCAAGGCCACCCGCATGCTCGCCATCCTTGCCAGTGTGCCTGCTGTGGCTGTCAAACAAGCACACGTCGCCGACTTTTTCCTGTTTTGAGGACACCTGGAGCTGCTGATCAAAACACCAACATTCCTTGCTTTTTTTGCACCGGCAGTTGGAGCCAGAGGTGGCGAAGGCAGCTGATGCGTCCGCAGGGCTCGGCAGCGGCGGTGCGGAGAGTGCTGTCCTGGGGAGGCTGGCAGCGGTGCGTGCCTTCCTCTCCCCCAACTTTGAGCAGGTGGGCCTAGTTTGAGTTGTCCCAGATGCACTTCAAAGGGAGCCCATTTGCTGCTGGTTGAGCAGGCCCCGCTTGCAACCGCTTTCATCCCGCTTGCAACCCACTCCATTGGTGTGCAGCTGTTCCGTGGGCCCCAGCCTGCGGGCCCCCCCTGCGCTGTGGCCAAGTATCTGGGCATCGCAGCGGTGGGCACCAGCAACGGCACTGCTTTCGTGCTGCTGCCAGGGGCTGCAGCTCCGCCGGGCAGCAAACAACCCCAGCAGCCACCCAGGTGCGTTACATTTGGTTTAGCTGCACTCTAGCGCATTGTTCTCTGTCAGCTTTTGCAGCCCTTTCGACTGGGTTCGGTTGACGCTGCCTGTTGTGACCCCTCTGCAGGCTGCTTGAGGTGGGCGAGAAGCAATTGCAGCTGCAGCGTGATAGCGTGACGGCGTTATGTATGGGGCAGCATGGCGGCAGCATGCTGCTGCTGGTGGGCCATGCCAGCGGTGCGGTGCGGGTATGGGAGCTGAAGACGCAGCTGGGAGGTAGGGAAGGCAATGCTTGCACCATGACTGGACAAGGCTACAACCATTCTGTGCTTCACGTTTGCCCTGTTCGTTTTGCCTGCAGGCGGCGTGCATTTTGTGCTGACAAAGGTGTTGGGTGGCATGCATGCCACCGCTGTCACTGCTGCCTCGCTGCTGGACGGGTGAGCAGTCTTTGCGGGCGTCAGCGCTCTCGTCCTGACTTTGGCAGTGGTCTCCCATTGATCTTTCCCTTTATGCCTGCTTTCCAAGGATTTAGTTTTCCCTGTTTGACTGTAGTGTGGGAAGCGCCACATGGGCGGTGACCGCCGATGCGCATGGGCGCTTAATGGCACACAACCTGAGCCGGCACCTGTCTGTGGCAGCGTCTGCCATCAGCAGCTTTGCACGTGAACACCTGCTGCTTCTTGCTTGTGTGCATTGCAACCTGATGGTGAAAGAAGGAATAAGTGTTGTGCTGTTCCCGCACAGAGGTTGCTGCTTTGCTTCCAGGCGATCACATGCTTTTGAAACCTTTGGTTTCTTGGGCCATTGCAGGCGGTCTGACGGGCGGTGGCAGCGGGCCCAGCCACCTCATCCCGCTACAGCAGGCGGCTGCCGGCACCTCCTTCGACCCGGGAGTTGTGTGCTCCCTGTTGCCATTGCATGGTGGTAGTGGTGCCAGTGGCAAGCTGGCAGGCAGCAGTGGCGCCCCGCAGCAGCAGTTCTTACCCGAGGCCTCATCAATGTTCACTCCGGTGAGGGTGGATTGCTGTTCCGCTGCAAGTCGGCAGAGTTCTCTACTGCTGCAGCTGCCATGTTGGCCTCCCTGCAACAGCCCACAGTTCTGATAGAACTGATAGTTGTGCTGCCCACTCTTTTGGCAGGATGTGGGCCATTTCCTGCTGGTTGTTTGCACCCGCGCGGTGCTGGTTTGCCTATTGACGCCAGAGGGCAGGCTGCAGGTATGCGGTGCTTGCCTCCTTAACTGCGACCACTTCAGCTCTCCTTCTGTTTGTCTGCTTGACTGCTGCCGGTGTTTGTTCTGCAGATGCTGCATGTGTTCCTGCCTCCCCAACACACGCCAGCGGACTGCAGCCCGTATGCCACCTGGCGCCTCACCAGCACCGGCAGCAGCGTGCTGCCTGGGGCGCAGGCACCCAAAGCAGCAGGGGTCTCGGTGAGCGTCATGCTGGCAGTGGCGTGGCAGCACAGCGTGTCGGTCTACAACGCAGTGCTGTTGCAGCAGCGGTGGCAGCAGCCAGCAGCAGCTGTTGGTTCGCCACCTCAACAGCAGCTCGCCCAGCCGCTGCCCCCCCCTATGCTGTTGCGCTCCTGGACGGCAGCTGGCAGCAGCAGCGTTACCTCTCTGGCGGGGAGCCCGGCGGGCAGTAGCAGCAATACCACTACCAGTGGCAGCGGTGTGGCTGTCTCCAGCGCTCACACCATCGATGCTCCGGGCGTGTGCGGCTGTTACTTTATGGACTTGGGTCCCCTGGTCCGTCAATGCCTGACTAATCTGCCCGTCTGGTGCATTGCTCTGACCTGGTTGACTTGGTGGAGGTGGAGCGTGGCATGTGGCACTCGGTGGCAGACATATGCCACTGTGTTTGTTGTGCAGGTGGTGCTGAGCAGTCTTGGCGAGACGGCCACTGCAGTGCATGTGTACCGGCCAGACTGGTACAGCAGTGACGGTAGCGCAGGGCGGCCCAACGCTGGCGGCAACACCCAGGACGGTGGTGAGGCGGAGGAGGTCCTGGTGCTGCGTGACTGGTTGGTGGGCAGCCAGGTGGGTTCAGGCTGCAACCGCAAAAGTCATTGTACCTCTTTATTGAGAGCCTTGCAGCCATGGCTTGTTCCTACCAGTCAACATGCTGCTTTTCAGCTACCTTGCCCACAGGCTGAAGTGCTTTTCTCCCTCCTGCAGGCACTGGTGTCAGGCAGCAACAACAGCTTCCATCAGTCAGTCAGTGGTTTTGGTGATCAACTGCTGCTGCTCAACTCGCAAGGTGTGGTCCGTTCTGTTGGCAAGGCCACCACGCCTGCTCTCCTTTTGCCTTTCACATAGCCCTCATGTGCGAGTCTTGAGCTACCATTGCATTGCCCATCTTTCAGGTGTGCGCGTGGTGCAACTGATGAGCTGGCAGCAGCGCCTGTCTGCTCTAGCCAGCCAGCAGACACATCTGTCGGCGGCGTTGCTCGCTGCATTGCGCATTTACCAGGCGGCTGCGGCGGGTGCTGGTCAGGCGTGGCAGCTGCCGCAGGCAGCCTGGCCAGCCGACGGCCACGCTGCTGTCACCCTCGAAGTGCAGCGGCAATTGCTGACCATCTTATATGCATATGTCGATCAGGGCTTAGCCCAGCAGAAAGGCCAAGGAGGAGAGTCAGCTGAAGCAGCAGCAATGCAGCAACTTGCTGCCACCGCAATTGACTGCTGCCTGCTTGTGCGGCGCCCAGACGCCCTCTGGTCAGGCATCTTCCCTCGCTTCAGCCGTGCCAGCCAGCGGCCGTCAGTGGCAGCAGCAGATGCTGGAGAAGCGTTAGGTGCAGTCACCCCAATGTGGGCCTTCCTGCAGCAGTTGCTGGCCGTCATCCTCACGGACCAGCTGTCCAGCATTGCCCCAGAGGTACGCGTGCAGGCTGGCCGCCTTTTGCCATTATACGGCAACACACGTCCTTTAATGCTGGTGGCCACCTGCTGCCCCGCTTCTGCGCAGGTCATGCAAGCGCTGGTGGAACACTGCGTGGTGGCGGGGCATGCGGAGCAGGTGGAGGCGTGCGTGCTGAAGATGGACCTGCTCAGCCTGGACCTCAACCAGGTGGACAAGAACGAGAAAGCAAAGCGGGGGTATGCTGCTTGTGTCCAGGGTGGCAGCTGATCTTGACGTTGTGCCCCCATGTGCAGCTGATCCCGCTGTGCATCCAGCACCGTCTTTTTGCGGCGCTCATCCACATCTTCACCCGCGCCCTGCAAGACCACCAAACCCCAGCCGCGCTCCTGCTGGTGGCGGCAGCAGCGGCAGGCGAGGCGGAATGCGATGCAGGAGCTGGGGAGCCAGCAAGCGCAGACATGGCACCTGATCAGCTGCTGCAGCGGCATGAAAGCCTGCGCCTTGGCTACAAGCTGTTACTCTTCCTGCGCTGCTGCCTGCTGGGGTACAGCTATCCTGCAGGTAAGTGTCGTTGCTGTTTTGCTGGTGACCGAGTGATTTTGCATTTCCCCAGCCGCCCCATGGCCCCTTGTCAACTTGTTTCTCCCTGGTGCACCCCCGCAGGCACAGGGCGTGCATCGCCCGAGATACAGCAGCGCAGCAAGGCACAGGCCCTTGCATTCCTGCTGTACAGCACCACCGAGTCAGGTGCCTCCGCACGTAGCTGCTGTGCACGCATCTGCTGCATCTCTGGGCTGTGTGCTGCGCTCCTAAATAGTGCTTCCAGCATGCTGGTGTTCAATGGCCCAGCGCACACTGATGCTCCGTTGCCTTTCTGGTGCAGTGTGGGACTGCTGGCGGCTGTGGGGTGAGATGGCGCACAGCCAGGATGTTACCACAGTGCAACATCTGCCACGCAAAATCCAGGTAGCCTCACCCCTTTGGTCATTCCTTCCTTGCACCGGCCCTTGCATGCTAACAACACTACTTCCATGGTTGCCGTGGCAGCCGCATTGAAAACCGGCATACTGAACAAGTGACACATTGCAGGCCCCACACCCGGCGTTTCGCTACCTGTGTGAACTGGATGCACCTGGGGTGCTGCGCCTGCTTCGCCAGGGTCTTGCAGGCTGGGACGCACTGGAGACTGGTGGGTTTGCTGCGCGAAACCATGCCGTGCTGTTTGCAGCCTTGATTCAATGCGTCTTGACCAGTACCGATGTGCGCCGTGGCATGCAGACCTGGCCGAGGTGTCTCCAGAAATAGCCAGCCAGATTGCGCCAGGGGGCGCCACTAGGACAGTGGCACAGGTGAGCGATAGTTGGGGCCAATGTTGCGAGTGAAGCGCAGCCGAATTGTCCATCTTTGATTGAATTGCAGGCGGTAGTAGATGCTGTGGTGGCGCTGCTAGAGTTGGGTACCTTTGTCGCTGTTGGGTCTACTGCTTCCGCATCAGCTGGCTCTACAACACCCATGGCCGAGACGGCGGCGCTACAGTTTTTGGCGGCACACCTGGCTTCCAACCGTGCATGTGTATCAGGTGGCATGCTGCTGCGAGTGCTGCGCCATTTAGCAGCACCGCCGCCAGATGGAACAGGAACAGCTGGTGACATGTGCGAGGAAGAGCGCGAGGCAGTGTTCTGTGACGTTGTGTCGGCAGCCGGCAGCAGCATGACCCCCGTGGACCAGCAGCAGGTGGGTGCTGCACACAAGCTGGTGTGCCTGATTGCAAGAGCCGCAGCCCTGGCGAATTTGACCTGCTGCGCTGCCTGTTGCTGCTCCTGATGCTTCTGCACCACTTTGCTACTTCAGGCCATCTTTCTAGCGAGGCGGGTGGGATTCAGGCAAGCAGAGGCGCGTGTGCACCATGCAGAGGGCGCACATTCAGAGGCGCTTGTCTGCTTGGCCAGCGACCCCAGGCAAGCTGGTTCGGCTGCTGTGGCCGCATTCGCACGCTACATAAGGCTCTCCATGCCATCCTGCTTTATGATTACGTACACGGCTGGGCACTTCCCGCAGGCACCCGGCTGCAGCCTTCAAGTATATTCGGGATGTGCTGGCTGAGCCGAAACTGACGCAGCAGCAGCGTGACGCCTTCAAGGCGGCCACCTTGCGCCTGGCGCCTCGACTGTTGTTGCTGGATGCTGCTTCTGCCAGCCAGGTGAGTCCTCGGCTGGGAGCTGAAGGCTCGGCTGAGAGCTGCTCCCCTTCAGGGTTGATGGGAGTGGTGCATTGCGCATGCCTGGTCACCTCATGCTGCCGCATCTCTCGCACCTCCTCAAGTGCAGCTGATGCTGGATTGCTTCCCCGAGCGGCAGCAGGCACTGCTGGCCCAGCTTGAACAGCACCCGGATCAGCAGTTTTCCTTCCTGAAGAGCCTGCTGGCCATCCAACAGTGCCAGCAACAAGGCGGCATCAATGGCAGTAGCAATACCCCTTTGAAGGTGGGTGGTTTATTGGCAGCCTGCCTGGGCATGACATGCGCTGGCCTTGTGGTGCCACATCAGCTCAATCCTGCCCTTTACTTTCTGCCTGATGGCTGGCATGAGCCTTTCCGAGTCTGGTTGCCGCCTGCAGACCAGCAGCCAATCCCCAGCCTTGAGTGCGCTCCTGGGCGACATGGGGGTGGCCAACCTGTACCTCAGGCTGCTTTGCCAGTATGAGCCGCAATCAGGTGGGATTGTGCATGGGGAATGGCAGGGCAGCTGGCGGTCATGTTGGAGGCCGCAACTTGTTCTCAATGCTTCAGCTCCAAGATCTGTGCGTCCTGTGCATCTTTGCCTTGCACCTCGACTGCAGTGCTGGCATATCTTCAAACCCACGATGCCTACGGGGTGGACGAATGCCTGCAACACTGCTTGCGCCATGGCATCCAGGTGCTTCTTGCGAATGTTGGCTGCCTACCTGCAAGTGCATGTTGGTGCCAGTCTCCTGGCTAGAACTATCTGGATCGATCTGCTCCAAGTCAACCTCTACGTCATGCCTATGTTCTACAGGATGGTGCCGCTTTCTTGTTGGAGCGACGCGGCGACGTGCACAGTGCGCTGAGCATCCACATCCAGAACCTTGACAAGGCTAACCGCTATCTAGCATGGGCAGTGCGTACTCGACACTTGGATCTGGCCGGTGCAGCTGCAGCTGCCATCGCTGCAGCAACAGATGGCACCTCTGGGCTTCGCAAGTTGGCTGTTGTTAGGCCGACGGGGCCTGTAGCACTGATGCGCGGGCGCCGACCCACCCTGCCTAGCTCGAGCGGCAATGCTGCAGCAGCTGTTGCCGCAGCTACACTACTGGAGAGCAGCTTGCCCGCGCCTCCAGAGCTGCAGGCAGCACGGAATGCCCTGAGCAGTGCAGTGGCCATGTGCCTCAGGCAAGACTGATCGACAGTTGGCCATGGCCATTGCATTGTATGTTGTATTGCATTCAACATTGACTCCTGTTTTTGATCTTCTGCGGTTGCTGCAGATATTCCCAGGATCGTGTAGCGCTAGACTCTTCCTCCACGGCCAGCTTGTACCAGGAGTATGAGACGGCAGCCGTGTTAGGCATCGCGGAGCAGGCAACAACGGACCCGCTGCAGCAGCTCTGGTTTCAGGTGCACACTCACAAGGATATGCCGCCCTGGAAACTCTGATACTTGCAAGACAACAAGTGTCCGTTGTCCTTGGCCAAGCTTTATCAGTGCCTGTCCTTCCCGCAGGTGCTTCAGTGCTACGTGGTCTTGTTGCGGGAGCTGCAACAGGAGGAAAGCCAGCTGGTTGAACAGCAACAGCAACAGCCTGTTGCCACTGATGCTTTGAGGCAGCAGAGGTGGCAGCTGGAACTGCTGCAGGAGCTGTTTACCGGTGAGCAAGACGTTGTGCCCTGTTTTTGTCCCGCATCAGCGAGTGTTTGGCTGCTCTTGTCACGCTGCCGGTCTGCTTGTCCATTTGGCAGGGTTCCTGGAGGAGGTGATCGGCAGCATGGCCGGCCAGGTTCCACTGAAGAACATTGCGGACATCATTATGCAGCAGTATGGCAAGGACCAATGGGGAGACTTCAAGGTATTACAGAGCCAGCGCGTGATGCCAGCACTTCCGTTGCCGCTGCCAGCACCGCCGCTGTGGCATGCATTCACATCCAAACTGTTGTTACCGATGCAGGGCATACTGGTGGGGCTGTTGACAGCGTGCGGGGCAGAGCTGTCCATCCTCAAGTGCGCCAACAACGTGGTGGCTGCAGGTGCGACAATTAGGAAGCATGGCCGTATTCTGGAGGCCGATTCATGCTCTCAAAGGACAAGAGGTTGCAGCGCACTGGGTGCCTGTTGAAACATTTCTTCCCTTCATGTGTGCAGACGGCGCGCATATTCTGGCTGGTGGGTACCGGAAGTGCATGCGCCCAGTTTTTGCTGCCTCAGCAGATGGCTACAGTGCACTGGCCCAAGAAGGAGGGGGCCATCAAGGAACTGCAAGTAGCAGCAGTACTGGAGTAGCTGCCTCTTTGCAAGGCTGGATGCAGCGTGGCACTGTGTTTGGCAGCGGGATGCTTTCACGGGCGACCGGCGCATCAACATCAGGACATGTGGTGCCTTGATCTGTCTTTCTTCGGGATATCCTCTTACACATTGGTTATGATATGTCCCGACCCAATGCAGCGTGGAAATGGCTGAAAGGCCCTAAAAGTAAGGAAACAGGGGCAGGTAACACAAGGAGGAGAAACAGACACCGCTGATGGGGGCGGCAGGAGCCAGCTAGGGCCACGGCAAGAGGGGGCATGCCGCGGCAGCAAAAGCAAGATGCACAGCCAGGAACAACAGACGTCAAGACATAGAGTGTGGTGGGGGAGGAAGCAGGAGGCGGAGGGGTGCCAGAGACAGCTAGAAACAAAAGACTCCAAGGCAGAGTGTGTGGTGGGGGAGCAAGGGGTGAGGACCAGGGAAGGCTAGAGGAGAGCGGGGGAACGGAGGACTCCACAAAACCAAAGCGGGGCAACATACGTGACAGGAATCAGGGCAGGGCGGCAACGGGGGTGCAAGGGGTTCAGAACGGGAAGCACGAGGCTGGGGTGAAAAGGGAAACAGGTCAACGACGGCAGCACGGCTGGCAGCAGGGGGCCCTGAGCCGCCGGCGCCGCCCCGCAAACGACAACAACATGCGAGACAATGGCAGCACAGGCAAGCAAGGCACCGCGCAAAAAGGCAATACCACGGCGCAACGATCCATCAAAAACATAAAAGACGAGAGACAGCAGAGGCATCAATGTATTAATGTAGTATAGGCATGTGATCGTACAGCACGGCAAGACATACAAGCAACCAAGGCGGGTAGTTACCTGTCCAAGGGCAGGCCGCGCACCCTGTTTTGGGGGGGGATATGCTCTTTACACATTGGTTATGGGGACACCAACGCAGGGACACCAACGCACATTCGCGGCGGCCTGCCCCACTCCTAACCAGCACCTCACTTGCTTGAAGTCTATGTATGACCCCAATCGCCGTATCGCCCTCACTCGCTTTAGAACCAGTTGCCATGACCTTCGCATCGAACGGGAACGCTATTTGCCAAGGGCCATCCAGGCCCCCACCCATGAACGCACCTGCCTCTTCTGTGCTTCTCCTGCTATTGAAGACGAATCCCATATGGCTGTCCACTGCCCCATTTATGACCATCTGCGCTTTGAGTACGCAGATCTCTTCCCCCCTGATTTGCCCACGTCCATCCCATGCTTTTTGTCCCAAGACCAGAATAGAGTTGCTTCATTTATCAATGACTGCCATGTTTTACGCCGCCGCAATACGTGTATGAGCCTCGCTGGCTCCGAATCCGCTCTGTAAGTCAAGTCAAGTCAAGTGCCAGTGGCAGCTCAGGGCCATCCTGCAAGCCAGCATGGCACAACAACAGCTTCTGCGGTGGCGGCATGGCGGCGGCGGCGGCGCAGCAAGACCCCCTGCCACCAGCCATGCTGGAATGCTCAGGCCAGCTCCCACCTGCATGCTACCCACCAACTCAGCATCCCAGGCTGTCATATACATCACTACCGAGCCCCTGACCAGATGGCACCAGCACAGCAGCTCACACCAGCTCTGGGCAGCATGCGGTGCCGCTCGGGCAGCGACATCAAGCTGGCAGCGGCAAGCCTCCACGCCGCCACCGCAGAAGTTGTGCTGTGCCATGCCGGGGTGCAGGATGGCCCTGAGCTTCCACTGGCACTTCAAGGGATGTGTAATAGTGGGGGAGGTCAGGTGGGGGGGTCTCGAGAGGCATGGGTGTGGCATGACAGCACGGCTGGCAGCAGGGGGTCTCGACTTCGACTCGACTTACAGAGCGGATTCTTGACTTGACTTGACTTACAGAGCGGATTCGGAGCCAGCGAGGCTCATACACGCATTGCGGCGGCGTAAAACATGGCAGTCATTGATAAATGAAGCAACTCTATTCTGGTCTTGGGACAAAAAGCATGGGATGGATGTGGGCAAATCAGGGGGGAAGAGATCTGCGTACTCAAAGCGCAGATGGTCGTGAATGGGGCAGTGGAAAACCATATGGGTCTCGTCTTCAATGGCGGGAGACGCACACAAGAGGCAGGTGCGTTCATGGGTGGGGGCCTGGATGGCCCTTGGCAAATAGCGTTCCCGTTCGATGCGAAGGTCATGGCAACTGGTTCTAAAGCGAGTGAGGGCGATACGGCGATTGGGGTCATACATAGACTTCAAGCAAGTGATGTGCTGGTTGGGAGAAGGGCAGTGTTGGACGGCGGGCCACCTGGCTGCACCAGCGCCCGCCAGCTGTCCAGCCTGCTCACCTACAGCACCCACCGCGTTGGGACGCGGCCAGACCGAAAGCCAGATGGCCAAACCGAAAGCCACGTGCCCCACACCCGCGCCAGCTGGCAAAACCCAACGGTCAACTCCCCCGACCCAATGCCATCTGTCAGCACCCTCCAGCTGGCGGCGACATCTGGCAGGCACCCGCCATCTGGCCATTCTCCCATGCATGCATATAATCCCCTGCATTTCGCCTTGTTTGTCATTCTCTCCTAGTGCCCTTCCTCAGTGACTGCCCTCTGCAGTCTGGTGTAAAGCCCTTCTCTCACAACAGGTTATGGGCCCCAACCCCCGCTGCCCCAACTGAACCCCAAGGAAGTTTCCCCTTTGTACCTTCATCCCTCACCATGGCTGCGGAAGCCAGCAAGCCCGTGGTTGAGTGCCTGGACGTGGACAACTATGCCACCTGGCGGATCCTGATGAAGTATGTCCTCATCTCCAAGGGCCTGTGGGCCGCTGTGGAGAGCGACACGGTCGAGCATGAAGCTGACCAGAAGGCACTGGCCACCATCGGCCTGTACGTGAAGGAGCACCACCTGTCCACGCTGGAGCGCTGCGGCACCGCCAAGCGAGCGTGGATGGAGCTGGAGAGAGTCTACCAAGCTAAGAGCAACGCGCGCAAGCTGCAGCTACGCATGCAGCTGAGCCAGCTGAAGATGGGCGCCACCGAGCCCCTGACCAACTATGTGTCCCGTGCCAAGGAGATCCAGGCCCAGCTGCGCGCTGCCGGCCAGGATGTGGCAGACACCGAGATCGCCTGGTCCGTGATGTCCGGCCTGCCGTCTGCTTACGCAACGATGGCCACCGTGATCACTGCCACCACCGACGGGGACCTGAGCCTGGATGACATCCTGCCCAAGCTGCTCACCGTGGAGCACAGCGAGCAGAAGACAGAGCGCCCCAGCGAAGAGGCGCTGATGGCCAACGCTCAGGACCGCCACGCCGGGCCGGGCCGTCCAAGCAACCACCCCGGTGGCAAGTCCAAGGGCCCCTGCTTTCATTGCGGCATCCTGGGGCACCACAAGTTTGAGTGTAGGAAGCTGGCGCAGGAGCGCAGCCAGCAGCAGCAGCAGCGGCGGGCAGACCAGCAGCGCCCACGCCGCCAGCAGCAGCGCCCGCACCAGCGGTTTGCCGCTGCCATTGCCCTGTCAGCCTCAGCAGGGCCCCCGTGCCTGGGGCCACCCAGCAGCGGACGGGGGGGTGTCCTCAACACCAGGTGGAGCAGCCAGAACAGGATCAGCCGGCGCAGCCACAACATTAGCCGGAGCAGCTGCAGCACCAGCCAGGGCAGTGACAGCTCGCAACGCTGGGTGCTAGACACCGGTGCATCTTGCCACCTTACTCACGACTCCTCTGTTCTGCTCGACCCCTACCTGCTGAAGGAGGCCATCACCATCACCTTTGGCAACGGCGGCACTGGCAAAGCCACCACTGCCGGGCACGTGCTGCTGCACACGCCCAACGGCCCCTTCATCCTGCGCGACGTGCTGCACGTCCCAGGCGCCGCCGAGCAACTGCTCTCCGTGCGGCAAGCCACGCGGCGTGGCCTGAGCTTCAAGTTCATGGCCGACGCCTGCGAGATCTGGCAGGGCGACCAGGTCCTGGCCACCGCGCCCTGCCACGGCGACTCAGTCTACACCCTGACGGGCCGGGCCGAGCAGGCCCACGTGGCGCGCGTCTCCAAGGAGAGCCCCCAACTCTGGCACCAGCGCTTCGGCCACCTGGGCTACGACAACCTGGCGCGCCTTCAGACCAAGGACATGGTCACCGGCATCGCCACCACCGCCAACGACTTCAAGGCGGCAGGCGCCGGGCCACCGTGTGAGCCCTGCGCCCTCGACAAAGCGCAGCGTGCGCCGTTCAAGGCGAGCGGCGACAGCGCCGCCTCCCCCAAGTTGGAGCTGCTGCACACCGACGTGTGCGGCCCGCTGCCTGTCACCTCCCTGGGAGGCAGCAAGTACTTCGTGACCATCCTGGACGACTACACCAAGTCCTCCACCGTGCACACCCTGGCACACAAGTCCGAGACGGCTGCGGCCGTCAAGGCAACCATCACCCAGCTGGAGACTCAAGGCGGCACCCGCGTGCGGCGCCTGCGCTGCGACAACGGCTCCGAGTACATCAACCAAGAGCTGAAGGCCTTCTGTGCATCGAAGGGCATCATGCTGGAGACCACCGTTCGCTACAGCCCGGAGCAGAACGGCGCGGCCGAGCGCCTCAACCGCACCCTGCTGGACAAGGTTCGTGTTGAGCTGTGACAATGCCACGTGTCCAGTCTACACATCCGCTGCACTGATACCCTCATTCCCGCCTTTCCCGCCCCAGACTGTTGAGCTGTGACAATGCCACGTGTCCAGTCTACACATCCGCTGCATTGATACCCTCATTCCCGCCTTTCCCGCCCCAGACACCGCACAATTGTGTTTCCCCACCCCATTCCCAGTTGATAGACACTTGTGCCACTCCCTTTCGTGCACCTGACCCAGCCATTATGCTCACCGATACCATGATGCCTTTGTGCCGCATCGTACCCGCATCGTATCAGGAATATCCCAAGTATATGCCGGGAATATGCTCCTCCACCCCAGATCTATTTAACGCCGCCTCTAGTGCGAATTTACTACACTTGCTGCCTTTGTAAATACCTCCCGTCAACAGGTTATGGGCCCCAGTCCCCTCCGCTGCCCTTGAGTCCGGCACCCGCTCTTGCCGTCACCCCAGACGCCCTTCCCGCGCACCGGCACCTTGCGCCCCACGCCACGGCCCTTGCGCCCCGCCCCAAAGACCAAAGACCAACCCTAAGCGCCGCCTGCGCCTGGCTTTGCTTGCACAACAGCCTTTGCTTGCACATCAGCCTTTGCTGGCACATCAGCAGCCAGCCGCCAGCTGTCAGCCGTTCAGAGAGCCTTGCTGAGCCAGCCCCAACCTGCTTGAGCCAGCCCGCACTTGCATACATCAGCGCTTGTGCAGCAGAGACAGCTTCTGCCTGTCCCCGGGCTGTATACCAGACCCGTTACTCCACTCCCAACCATCTCACTGACGGTGCTTGAT
>NW_005435082.1:2057176-2058122 GCF_000147415.1 Chlorella variabilis | reverse complement strand
CCTTTGTGCCGCATCGTACCCGCATCGTATCAGGAATATCCCAAGTATATGCCGGGAATATGCTCCTCCACCCCAGATCTATTTAACGCCGCCTCTAGTGCGAATTTACTACTCTTGCTGCCTTTGTAAATACCTCCCGTCAACAACCACTCTGCAAGAAACCTTCGCCGCCAAGACCTTCGCGCGCAAGCTGCAGCTGCGCCGAGACCTCAACTCGCTCAAGATGGCCACCAACGAGACAGTCACCGCCTTCACCAGCCGTGCCAAGGCACTGCAAGATCAGCTCACCGCTGCCGGCCACCGAGTCGACGACATCGATGTCGCATGCCAAGTCCTGGCTGGCCTGCCATCCTCCTTCGACACCGTGGTCACCGTCATCGAAACCACCACAGCCTCCACCGGCACTTTCACCGTGGACGAGATCCTGCCACACCTGCTGCAAGCTGAGCAGCGTCGTTCCAAGACCGACTTCAACCGCAGCCCCGACTCAGCACTGATGGCCACCTTCCAGCCACGCCGCGATGACCGGCAGTTCAACCACAACAGCGGCCCCCGCAACTTCAGCCGCAGCAACGGCCCCCGCGGCGTCAGCAACCGCACCCGCGTGTCGGCCGCACGGCCACCCAACATCAGCAGCCCACGGCCCATCTTCGGCAACCACAGCAGCTACGACCGCTCAGCCCGTGATGCGCGTGCATACGCCGGGGACACCTGCCTCTACTGCTACAAGCCTGGGCACTATGCTGCCGAGTGCAAGAAGAAGCGCCGAGACATGGAGTCCCGCCGCGCCGGCCACGACATGCAGCGCCCGCCATCGCACAACCGCAACCCCAGCCAGCAGTACAGCGCCATCGCCTTCACCGCCACCTCCACCTCCAACACCGTCAACGGCGACTGGATCTTGGACACTGGCGCCACCCGGATTCACATTTTGTTAAGTGAGGGA
>NW_005435082.1:2055784-2057126 GCF_000147415.1 Chlorella variabilis | reverse complement strand
TTACAAATCGGCTCCCGAGCCGGAACACAAACATCCTCACTTGGCGGGAATCGAACCGATTTATGCACCACTTTGCCCGCGAGCGAATCGCCCGTGGAGAAGTCAACTTCTTCTACATCCCCACCGACTCCATGGTCGCCGACATCCTGACCAAGCCCGTGCCCACCAACAAGTTCCAGTTCTGCCGCGACGCAATGGGCATTGCCTAAGTGCAACAGCTGTGCAGCCTGCGTGGGAGTGTTGAGCTGTGACAATGCCACGTGTCCAGTCTACACATCCGCTGCACTGATACCCTCATTCCCGCCTTTCCCGCCCCAGACACCGCACAATTGTGTTTCCCCACCCCATTCCCAGTTGATCGACACTTGTGCCACTCCCTTTCGTGCACCTGGCCCAGCCATTATGCTCACCGATACCATGATGCCTTTGTGCCGCATCGTACCCGCATCGTATCAGGAATATCCCAAGTATATGCCGGGAATATGCTCCTCCACCCCAGATCTATTTAACGCCGCCTCTAGTGCACCTCTGACCGCCAGCCCGGGAATGGTGTGTGTGTGTGTGTGTGTGTTACAGGGATTGGGCACATTAATGTGCTGGGGCCGAACCCGCTAACCCTGCCGGCTGTCCAGAGCGAGGAAAATCTGGCCGCTGATGGCATCCCGGGGAGGCTCCGTCTTGCAAGCGCCATGCCGGTCTGCCGGGCAGCCGTCCGCCGCCCAGATGCCGCCACGAAGGTGCCGTGAGGCAAGGTCCCAACTAGTGTTCCGGCTGGGGTTCGAACTCGTGCCTGTGGCATCACCCACCGGCACTCATCCGTGGTGATCTGTGATCTGTGATGTTACAGAGGCAATGCCCATTAATGGGCTGGGGGCACACAAGCCGTGCCCACTAGCTCTGGACTGTATGAAAGCATGCAATACCGCCCGGGCGGCAAAGGGCGGGCTCAGGGAGCGGTCGGGCGCAAAGGGCGGGGAGGGAGGCGAGGGGCGCCTGATGGCCAGCCCAAGGGCGGCAAGCATACCAGTGGGGGGGAGGGGCAGGTCGAGGACCCGCACACCACCACCACCAGAAAGCGGGCCCACCCACCCCGGCACAGTAGCTGGGAGAGCGGCCAGGCGGGCGGGCGGGGGCCGCAAAGGTGAAGGCGGCACGCGGGAAGACCGGGCAAGGGGAGGACGGGGCAAGCGCAAAAGCGCAAGCATCTGCGGGTTACGGGGGGGAGAGTAGGGGCGTGACGACCAGAACGGCAGGCACGGAGTGAGCGAAAAGAGGGGGGGACGGCGGGCCGCCCGGCACGCGGCGGCAGCAGCAGCAGCTGCCTGCCCGAACGCAAATCGCT
>NW_005435082.1:2024497-2025533 GCF_000147415.1 Chlorella variabilis | reverse complement strand
GTACTCAGCTTCGGTGGTGGATGCAGCGACAGTGGGCTGCAGGCGGGAGCTCCAGGTGATGGCGCCGTTGTTGAAGGTGAACACGTAGCCGGTGGTTGAGCGGCGGGTGTCAATGTCGCCAGCGTGGTTGGCGTCGCAGTAGGCGTTGAGTGTGGAGTCGGATGGAGTGAAGATGATGCCGTAGTCTGTGGTGCCGGCGAGGTAGCGGAGCACATGCTTGGCTGCAGTCCAGTGCGTTGTGGTGGGCTTGGACATGTAGCGGGCCAACGCTCCCACGGCTTGGGCAATATCAGGTCGGGTGCAGGATGCCAGGTACATGAGGGAGCCGATGAGGGTGGAGTAGGGATGTTCCTTGGTGTCGAGTGGCTCGCCGTCGGCGGTGAGCTTGATGGCGATGCTGGATGGTGTATCGAAGGGCTTGGATTTTTCCATGTTAAACTTGGACAGCAGGTCAGTGGTATGGCGGGTCTGGGTTAGCTTGATGGTTTTGGTGGTGCGGTCTCGGATGATGTCGATGCCGAGGAAGAAGGTGGCTGGACCAAGGTCCCGGGTCTCGAAGGCGGTGGAGATCTGGTTCTTGACGGAGTTGAGCATGTATGTGTTGTTGGTGATGACCAGAATGTCGTCGACGTAGATGAGCAGGTAGGCTGGTGGTGAGGAGGGCTTGATGAAGAGGCCTGGGTCAGCAGTGGACTCCTTGAAGCCCATGGACTCGATCTCGGTCTTCAGGGTGCGGTGCCAGGCTCGGGAGGCTTGCTTGAGTCCGTAGAGGGCCTTGTTCAACTTGCAGGCCAGGTCTGGGTTATCGTAGTTGTAGCCAGGTGGTTGCTGGATGTACACATCCTCGTCCAGCTTGCCGTTGAGGAATGCAGTCTTGATGTCGAGTTGGTGAATTTCCAGGTCCAGGTCAGCAGCGATGGCTAGCACGGTGCGCAGGGTGGAATATTTGGAGACGGGGGCAAACACTTCGTCGTAGTCGATGCCTTCGCGCTGGTGGAAACCTTTGACGACGAGGCGGGCCTTGTGGCGCTCAATG
>NW_005435082.1:2022597-2023916 GCF_000147415.1 Chlorella variabilis | reverse complement strand
GTGAAGGCGATGGCGCTGTACTGCTGGCTGGGGTTGCGGTTGTGCGATGGCGGGCGCTGCATGCCGTGGCCGGCGCGGCGGGACTCCATGTCTCGGCGCTTCTTCTTGCACTCGGCAGCATAGTGCCCAGGCTTGTAGCAGTAGAGGCAGGTGTCCTCGGCGTATGCACGCGCATCACGGGCTGAGCGGTCGTAGCTGCTGTGGTTGCCGAAGATGGGCCGTGGGCTGCTGATGTTGGGTGGCCGTGCGGCCGACACGCGGGTGCGGTTGCTGACGCCGCGGGGGCCGTTGCTGCGGCTGAAGTTGCGGGGGCCGCTGTTGTGGTTGAACTGCCGGTCATCGCGGCGTGGCTGGAAGGTGGCCATCAGTGCTGAGTCGGGGCTGCGGTTGAAGTCGGTCTTGGAACGACGCTGCTCAGCTTGCAGCAGGTGTGGCAGGATCTCGTCCACGGTGAAAGTGCCGGTGGAGGCTGTGGTGGTTTCGATGCCCGTCCCCTCTCACGGCGGCAACCTCTACTTCATCACCCTGCTAGACGACCACACCGGCTACTCGCTCATCACCCCAGCTGTGGCACCGTCGCCTCGGCCACCTCGGCTATGACAACTTGGCCAAGCTCACCAACATGTCCACCGGCATCAACCAGCTGCAGCTTGCGCGCGAAGGTCTTGGCGGCGAAGGTTTCTTGCAGAGTGGTCCAGGCTTGGTTGGACGTAGTGCAGCGCAGGATGGTGGGCTGGTGTACCGGCTTGACGCACAGGCCGATGTAGGAGAGGGCGAGCTCGTCTGCCTTGCGGTCTTCAGCGTTGGCTGCAGGCTCGGTGTGGATGACCATGTGCCAGCATTTCTTGGTGGTGAGGAAGAACTTCATGTTGGCTGCCCATGCTGGGTAGTTGTTCCAGTCAAGGCGCTCGACTGAGATGCCGGAGGTGCCGTCTGTAGTCATTGTGTCAGCCGCTCGTTGCTGGAGGCTGATAGGTGACGGCTGTTAGCGGCAGCGTATGCCTGGGTTGGCAGCTGGTGTGCCGTTGGTGGCTGCCGCAGGTGTGGCCCGCCGTTGGGTGTTGCAGGTGCTTGCCGCAGGGGTGGCAGCTGGTGGTGCCGTTGGTGATGTGTCCGGCGGTGGTGGCCGTCGGTGGTGGTTGACTGGCGACCGCTGACAAAGGGGGAAAGGACGGTGCCCAAGAATAAAAGGGAGCCGGTGCGTGGCACACGGGGCCAGGCACACCGGACGGGGGAGCTATGTGCCTCACGAGGACAGCACAGCCCTAGGCACCGCCTTTGTGGAAAATGTAGGAGAGGGGGGGAGTATATAGGAAGNG
>NW_005435082.1:2000836-2022547 GCF_000147415.1 Chlorella variabilis | reverse complement strand
ATCGGCAGCGGCGCTCAGGACGCTAGTGCGCTGCCGTTGTAAGGGCAAGCAAAGCAGCGGCGCACTAGGGCGCTTGGGCGCTGCTGGGTATCACCTTAACTGTTGTCAGGGTAGAGCTACGGCAGATGGGATGGGAGTCAAGCAACGTCAGCGAGAGGGTTGGGAGTGGGGTAACGGGTCTGGTATACAGCCCGGGGACAGGCAGATGCTGTCTCTGCTGCACAAGCGCTGATGTATGCAAGTGCGGGCTGGCTCAAGCAGGTTGGGGCTGGCTCAACAAGGCTCTCTGAACGGCTGACAACTGGCGGCTGGCTGCTGATGTGCCAGCAAAGGCTGTTGTGCAAGCAAAGGCTGTTGTGCAAGCAAAGCCAGGCGCAGGCGGCGCTTAGGGTTGGTCTTTGGTCTTTGGGGCGGGGCGCAAGGGCCGTGACGTGGGGCGCAAGGTGCCGGTGCGCGGGAAGGGCGTCTGGGGTGACGGCAAGAGCGGGTGCCGGACTCAAGGGCAGCGGAGGGGACTGGGGCCCATAACCTGTTGACGGGAGGTATTTACAAAGGCAGCAAGAGTAGTAAATTCGCACTAGAGGCGGTGTTAAATAGATCTGGGGTGTAGGAGCATATTCCCGGCATATGCTTGGGATATTCCTGATACGATGCGGGTACGATGCGGCACAAAGGCATCATGGTATCGGTGAGCATAATGGCTGGGTCAGGTGCACGAAAGGGAGTGGCACAAGTGTCGATCAACTGGGAATGGGGTGGGGAAACACAATTGTGCGGTGTCTGGGGCGGAAAAGGCGGGAATGAGGGTATCTGTGCGGCGGATGTGTAGACTGGACACGTGGCATTGTCACAGCTCAACATTCCCCAGGAGCCATGGTCGCCCGTCAGCAGGGTGATGTTGGCACGCCGCCCCCAGAGCCCTGCATTCACTCCATGCACTCCCGCGAGCCTGCACCAGCTGGTGCAGCAGGTTGACACAGCATGCTGTGCCTCGCCAGGATGTGCAGCCATTCCATGACACTTCGCCACAACACCAAAGCCGCCTGCAATGCCAAGGCGCTCTCACCCTTCGATGTTCTGCCGCAGGAGCACAAAGTTGCTTGGATCAGGCTCCAGGCTGACGATTGTTGCGCCCGGCCACAACATTTTGAAAAGCACAGTCGAGAAACCGACATTGGCGCCTGAAGGGTGGAAATAGCAAGCCATCCTGCTGCGGCTACGTGACGTAGAGCCAGGTGCGAGCCTCGACACTGCAATATGCCCACAGCTGAGCACTCAGCTACAGCACAATGTCAGCGCCGCACCTGCGTCCAGAATGTAAGCAGGCTCGTCCCCGCCATCCCACAAGGCGTATAGATAACTCATGTAGTGCCATTGAAAAATCTGTCGAAAGATGGGAACCGGCGCGAGCTTCAGCGCTCGAGGTGCGACAGGGCACTCGCCGCTGTTGAGCAAGGCGGTCGGCGGGCGAGTGAAGCTGGCAAGGCGGGACGCAGCGTGCCTGCTGAAAGACGCTGAAGTCGGTAGAGCCGCGGCGGAAGCTCAAGGGGCGGGAGCAGCAGGTGACCGCGCCTGTAGTCCGGGAGGCTGATGTGACTGCAGAGACTGCAGCTGCCACCGCCGCCTCGTGACTCTTGCCTTCGTCACCTCCTTGCCTGCACAAAGGCCAGCTTGTTGCGGTTTAGTTTCAATGCCGCTTTGTGTTGGACCCAAGTCCCAGCAACACCCGACTGACTTGCAGGGCAGGCGGTGGGCGATGCCAGACACAAGCTCCTCATGCTGTCCTGTCTCGGCATCGCCGGAGGTGCCGACCAGCGCCAGCTGTGCCTGTGCCGCTGTCAAGTTGAGTGCCAGCAGGTCGCCGGCACACTGCCGCAATGGCGACGCCCAGCTGGCCTTGTCCAGCAGCTGCGACAGGTTGGCATCGGCCATCTGGAACAGATAGCTCTCGGCCCATCCGGCAGGCTCCCGCTCGTGTGGCTGCTCTGAGCGTGTGTGGCGGCCTGCACGACGGATCATGGAAGCAACATGCGGCGGTGGGCCCCTGGGCCCTCTCGCCTGCACCGTCGCGACCACATAAATATTGCGTGGTGGGTTGGGCCTGGGCACCCACCCACAGCTCCCTGCCACTTGCAGCAGGCAGGGAGGCACCATGGTGACCGCCACATGAAGGCTGCGTCCCTCTGCCCTTCTGAAGGCTGCGTACCGTGCAGGCCCAGCACCAGCACTCCGAGTGCTATAGCTAAGGATGAAGCGACCGTGAGCAGCTTCCGCCGATGCCTCAAGAGGGGCGCCGGAGGCGGAAGTAGGGCCATCTGGGGCTTTGGAACGTGAAAATCACTCGAAACTGAGCCTGCTGTAGAGGGGAGGGGAAACGAAAGCGTGCAATGCGTTGGCACTACAGCCATATAAGTAACCGGGACGTTTGATCATATCAATACGGGATGTTGAGAATACGAAATGTTTGAGACTATTGGACACCATATTGTGGCGGGGCCATTGACTCAGCCAATGCGGTGCACACGGCGCAGGTCGGCAGCGGCGGCAAGGCGAGACCGCCGCCTGCTTCACATCATGCTTTGTTAAGGAAGGGCCAGGCGGCGGGCATAGGCGATATCAGGTTGGTTCAACTGTCTGTGGGCAGATGTGGGCCGGATTGATTCGCCCGCGGCCAGAGTGTGAGCGTCCCGCCACCCGCGACGCGGCGTCCCGCCAACCTCACTCATCTCGGGGCCTCTCCTGTTTCCTCATTCACGTTATCGTACACAAAGTCTGCTCCTTTTTCTCGGGTCTTCTCGCGCGATGGCCCCTTATGACTGAACCTCAATGCCACTGCGGTGATTATGAGGGTTATTGCGGGTCGGCATGCATCAGGCCGCAAGCCCCTGGTGCGCGTCCACGGACGGCCCGTCGCACCTTGCCCGCCGCCGCCGCTGCCGCCCCTGCTGCCGCTGCTCAACCCCCCTTCATGGCTCTGCGCACCGCTGCCTGCAGCTGCTCCTGTCCCTCTTGACCAACTTGATCCTGCTGGGATCGCTGGGCTGCTGGTTGGCCGTCGGCCGAGGCGGGGGCGGGATCCCAGGCACTGGCAACGTTCCTTCTGCCACCCGGCAGAGTCAGCCTGAGGGTGGCGGGGAGGCTTGCACGCCGCCACGACTTGATGATGGGTTATTGGAAGCCTGGGGATGCAAGGTTCTGAGCCAGGCCTGCTTCGACCAGGTAATTCAACTGAAACCCAGGGGACGCCAGTCCCTATTTCACCCCTGCTTCTGCGCCATCGCCGTGTGCTGCAGGCCAGCATCGTGCTGCACAGCGGTGAGAAGACGCCGGGACACTCCCGCTTCACCGGCGCCCCGCTGTTCCAGCAGGCCGGTGCCACCGCTTTCATCCTTCCCGGCTACAGCGAGTCGCTAGGTGCGGGCCACCAGCCGCTGGCCTTTGGCGCCACATGTTGGGCCACTTGCTGAGAAACGCCGGCTTGGTTTCCTTCGTGTGTCTGCTGCTGCCATGCAGGCGATGCCCATTACGTGCCGCCCACCTGGGACCTCAGCATACGGGGTCCCACCTTCCTCGACCCGCCCGACATTTGGCATCCGGGTCAGAGAAGGGCAGGCAGGGGGGGTGGCGCATGATGCCATGGCTTTGACCGAGCATCGGTGGATGCCACACCCGCACGCTCGCAGACCCTCCGCCGTGCCATTGCCTGCCCGCAGTTTTTGAGCGCTGCACCTCGCCGCTGGTGTTCTGGGTCCCCTTCCTCTCCGTGTTTGCTGATACATTCATGGGAGCGGTGCTTGCCTTGGACGCAATGGCGGCTGAGGGCGCTTTTGACGGGTGCGGGGCGCGTGCTTGTTGGCAACGGTGTGCCATTGAGTTTCAGCGCCCATCTACCACTTTGCCGTGGCCCACAGGAACATCACCCTCACCCCAGTGACACTGGGCATGGATGTGCCTGCCCACTACCAGTTGCTGTTGGATGCTTTAACACAGAACAGGGTGAGGGAGGTGCTATGCTGTATGCACATGTTTGATACCATGCTGATGGCATCCAAGCCCTGCCAAGGCTTGGGCGGCCTTACAGCCTCGGCATGCGTCGTGTCTCACAAACTGCACAGCTAAAAGGATGTGCGTTAGCTTGCAACGCAAGTGAGCCTCTGCCATGGGCCGGGGCACAAGCGCAGGTCCGCAGCCTGTCGGAGTTGTCCTCCCGTGAGCATATACACGATGGGCAACCGCGCTGCTTTGAGCGCACAGTCCTTTGCAACCTGGTGCGTGGGCAGGATGTGAGGGCGACCCTGGCAGCAAACCTCCCAGTGATCCGCTTCTTCACATAACCATGCACACGCTGGGACGTGCTGCTCATCGTGCTGTATGCTGGCATTCCTTCTGCAGGTGCATCTCTACTTCCAAAACGAAAATCGTACAATGGCTGAAGCCCTCAGCCCTAAAACAACCGGCAGGCGGGTAGGTGGCTGGGCTGCTGCGCGCTTTGCAGGCAGTGTCATGAGAGCAACATGCGTGGCTCCAATGCCCCTGCACTTGTGCAAGCCCCTTGGACTAACATGCTGGTCACGTCACTGTGCAAATGTCTTAGATTGTGGAGCACTATCAGCGTCGGAAAGAAGGGGGCGCCAAGGAGGGTGGCGCCAAGGAGGGTGGCGCCACGTTCCGCTTGGCATTCATGCCCCGTCTTAAGCTGCGCAGCATCATCAACTTGCACGAAGTGGTGGAGGCAAGCTGCAAGGGAGGCGGGTTTGCTTGCCCTGCAGCTGCCTTTGTTCCTCTGCCTGTGCCATCCCCGACCCTTCACCGTCCCTGCACTGCAGGAGTGTCGCGGGTGGAAGCCGCCCCTGGACAGCCCCTTCAGGTGAGTAGGTTGCCGTGCACCTCCGCCTGCCTGGTGGCACTCTGCTGGCATGCTGGGGGCTCTTTGCAACAGGGGGGCACAAGCCTGTTTGAGGGCCCAAGGAGGCATGCCCCGGCCTCTCACCGCTGCCTTGGTGCCCACAGGGAGGTGGACTGTGTCTTGCTGCCAGATGGCACCCCGAACAACTTTGCCGATCTGCTGGCGCGTCTGCAACACGTGCATGTCTTGGTGAGCTGGCTGGGTGGGGCAGGCAGCAAGTGGTGCGCCGTTGCCATTTTGTTCAGGATGCCAGGAGTTGGTGGATAAACACGTTCTCTCGCCGTGTCCTTTGTCCACACATGGCGTACCCTGCGCGCAGGTAAATACTCACGGCAGCGGCAATGTTTATGCATTTTTCATGCGCAACGGCTCTGCGCTGGTGGAGATTTTGCCCTGGAACATGCTGAGGCCCTGCATCTCGGAACCCTACGCCGATGTTTACTTTAAGTGAGTTGCGTGGGCTGGTTTAGCCAGCATGCGACAGTCATGCCTCATGCCGTGCTGCCCCATCAATCCTCACTGCGCAGGGATTGGATTGCTCGTGACCAGTCCATGCACACCGGCTACTTCAGGTGTGCCGCACTTGCAAGTCGGGCAGGGCAGCTGGAGCGAGCATGACCGACAGCACCCGCGAAGGTTGTGCTCCAGCCAATGTTGTTGACCTCTGACCGCAAATGCTCCACCAGTTGGCGTTTGCAGGCTCGTTGCAGACAAGGATCACCTCATGCCAGGGGAGTTTGAGAGGAAGGGCATAGGCAAGTCCATGCTGCCGCAACTTGGTGCTGTTCAAAACAGCACCTGACGCCACCCTCCATCATTCATCACCTACCACCCTGACTAGAATACGGTGTCCACTTCATCAACTGCAGGAGGGTACATTGCTCATCACCGGGATCAAGACGTGCGGCTGCATTTTCACACCCTAGCAAAAGCGGTGGAGAAGATTGCTCTGGGGCAGATTGAAAGCACTCCTGAAAATGAAGCCAATCGCACGTTCTTCATGAGGCGGGAGGACAGGTGAGGTCAGGGACCCCAACCCTGTTGCATGTCCTTTCACATACCATGGCTGGCTGCTGACTAGCTCACTGGCCGACTGGCTGGCTGACTGGCAGGTGCACAGGGAGCATCGACGAGGAGGAGGACAAAGCAATCGCATCAATTGAGAAGATTCGAAAGCAGATTGCAGCTGCAGAGGCACCTCCTGAATCATTGTAGCCGCTAAATGTTACAGCTGCTGTCACTGCTGTTTTCTGGGGCTGCAGCTGGAGGTCTCTCCATGTCGGCGGCAGCTTGATGCCGTCGCACCGGGCCACACTTTGTGCGGTTTCCGGATCCCTTTCCCTACCCTGCCTCGTTGTTTCCCCCCCCTCCCACCTGCAGCGCAGAGCGCCGCCGCGGCAGGGCGGCGCTGCTCCCGGGCGGCCCGCCCATGTCGCCGCTGGCGGCGCAGCTGCTCTGCCCTGTAGTGGTGCCCTGGCTGCGCCGCCTTCGGCCGGATGCATCCGCAGCCTGCTATCTTCTGTGCACGCGTGCTAGCAGCAACGTGATGTTTGAAACGTGGTGTTTAAAACAAGAGAAGAGAGATGCGCAGAGGAGAAGAAGCAGCGAGAAAGGAGCAAAAAAGCTAAGGTGACGACGATGTAAGGGCGCTGCAGCCTCAGCCCTGCACCGCCTCGTAGAAGAGCACGCTGGGCTGGATGTGCCCCGCCTCACACTTGCGTCGCACGTCAGCCCAGCCGCCCACGCCGCTGACCCGCGAGTCGTCAAACATGAGCCAGCCGCCAGCGTCGGGCACCAGCACCATCGCCTGGTAGTGCTGGCCGTAGTAGCACACCATGCTGCGAAGGCGGTAGCGGTGCAGCGCTGGCTGCACGCCCTGGTACACCTGCAGGTATCGGGAGCGCTCAGCAAGAAACCCCGCACAGGTGCATGTGGGCACAGCCTCTGCTTCACTCTGAGCCTACTTGCAGCCCTGGCTGCCCGCCGGATGCCAGGTCCCACCTCGCTGAGGTCCACCGTTTCGTCCAGCGCCGCCAATGTGCAGCCAATGTCCTGCGGCGCCTCCTGATTGCTCAGCCAGGCGATCTGTAGGCTGAACACGCGCGGCGCCTGCTCTAGCTGTGTGGTGACAGGGCACGACTTGTTGCAGCCGCCTACAGTGGGCGAAAGAAATTGAAAGCGCAGCTTCAGCTCTGCCGAGCCAGTTGCAGCACCGGAGCAAGGCAGGAAAGAGCATGAATGGTTTGCTGTGGTCCGCTATGACACAGGCACAGATCCTCACCGTGGTCTGTGTCGCAGCTCTTGTGCGCTTGCTCCTCGATGCGGCGCAGCCGTGTGCCCAGCGTCTTGGGTCCAATGACGCCCCGCTTGCGCTCCTCCAACGCCTGTACCACCACGCGCCGCAGCGCGGTGGCCTGCGCCAGCAACCCCGGAGCGGCAAAGCATCGGGGCCAGGCACCACCACATTGTGTATTGCGAACAACAGTTTGAGGCCACAGAACACATTCCAGTTGTGATTGTTGCTGCCTTGCCTACCCGTGTGTTGTAAAAGTACTGCATGTACCGGTGTTGGTGCGTGACTTTGCTGCAGGCCGGGCAGATCACCGCCTCCTGCACCTTGAGCCCAAAGATCACATCCAGGATGGCAGCAACACCCTCTGAAGCCTCCCGAATCTGCTCAAACATCGTCAGCAGCGTCTCGTTTGCGTCGCTCATCTCGCCTGCCAAAGAACACACGCCAGATGTGTGTGTCACTGAAAAGTTTCCGCGAGCATGGTCACGCTGCACAAATGAGCTGAAGAAGGATTACCCACTTACAAACTCACACCCCACTCACTCACCCAACTGGAAGAGCTGGTTGGGCAGCGCCGCCAGTGCCGCACGCAGCTCAGTGGGATCGACGACCACAGGGGCGCTGCCTGCCGCGGCGCCCTGCTGATGTTGCTGTACCTGGTGGAGAGCCAGAAAGAGGTTGTGCAGAGAGCGAGCCACCGAGTTCTTGACAATAGCATCCTTGCCCCAAGCCAGCACCTGTGAGCAGACGGGGGGAGGGGAGGGCACAGCATGCAACTCCCTCGGGCACTTGCAAAAAGGCAGGCAGCGGCTGGACAAGCGCTACATAGGCATGGTGACTCTCACCATGCTCTCCCTCCTGTCTGTTGCAGAAACGCACCTGCTGCCTGAACTCGGTGCAGCGCCAGAGGCACTGAATGATGACGTTGAGGAAACAGTTGTATTCACCAGCCTCATTGCGCAGCCCAGTCAGTGCCAGGTCTTTTGCCGCTTCTGGTACTCCAACCTGCGCATTCAACTGCTGCTGCGGCTGCACCACTTGCTGCTCCTGTGCTGCAGCAAGCTTATTGCAGCCTTGCTGGGTGGTTGCTGGGCCAACTACGTAGCCTATATGCGGCGGTGGTGGGGAAGCTGCTGTCCATGCGTCTACAGCGGGAGCTGCCGCATTGCTGTCTGGGGACGCCAATCCCATCAGCTGCAGTAGCAGGGTTCTAGAAGGTGCGCTTTACTGATGAAAACGAAAGGGGCGGCGTAATGCATCAAGCAGCAGTAGGAACATTTGCGCTGCTTGAAAACAGTGAGCACCAAGGGCTGGAGGCACACAAAAACTGGCAGTGTCACAGCGTGTTGCACTCCTGTGGTTAGCACCTGGAGGAATGAAGCAACCTCCTCCTCTTGGCTGCCTGACGCTGCCGCTAGCCCCGACACAGCCGCGGTGACTACGTGATCCGTGGGTGCCAGCGCGAACAGCGACATGGGCTGGGGGTGCAGCTGCGCTTCCAGCGGCAGGGGCAGTGGAGCAGCCTGGTGGCGGGCGTAGCCAGCAAGCGCTGCCGCTCGTGCTGCGGCAGCCACTGTATCGGCATTCTGGCAGTTGGCGGCTCTGAGAACAGGGATGACGCCCTGCCGCTCAGACCGAGCTGCTGACTAAGCTGCGCAGCGGGGCCATCATGGTGCAATACAGCTGCCGCACCCTCGCCCAGTGCAGCCCGATGCAGATGATGGGGCAGCATGGGCATTGCCAAGGTTGCAGCTGGCATTCCCGGGGCATCGCTATGATGCATGGGCGGCCCGGCTTGGGGGGCCAAGGTCGCCGACTGCTGCTCCTGGGCTAGCAGCCCTCTTCCACTCCCTTCAGCTGCCGTTCCAGTGCTGCCAATGCCCAGCATCTGATACATCAGCTTGTCCTCGAATGCCTCAGAGGATGCCGGCCGCAGTGTTTGTGCTGGCGCTGGTGCCTGTTGCTGAGACAGCTGCTGCCGGGGCTGGCTGATGGAGGAGAAAGAGGAGGAAGGTGACAAGGGTGGGGCATTCGCGCTCACACTCTGCAGCGGCTCGGTGAGGTCAAGCTCATCAGGCAGCCGCAGAGGGTGCTCATCCTGCTCGTGCTGGTGCTGCTGCTGGCGTTGCTGACGCGGCACAGTCAACACAGCCGCTGGAACAAAGGGAGCAGCCTCAGCCAGCAGTTGATGGCCCTGCTGCGTCTGTGGCCGCTGATGTACCTTGCTCTGTGGATGGTGTGGCTGATCCTGTGCTGCGCCCGGCCGCTGCTCAGCGTCCGCCTGCTCTTGCCGCCTGCTCCTGCCAGATGGCGGCTGAGGCAACGCCTGCAGTGCCGGCCCTGCCTGCTGAAGGCGCCGCACAGGACCCTTCCTATTCCCAACCGCTTGCCACCCAACGGTATCATCCTCCGCTGGCGCTGTCCCGGAGGGGGCCAGGCCAATAGCATGTTTCCCGCCTGGCTCCTCGGATGCCGTGTTTGCTGCCGCGCCTTCCTTGTTCTTCCCCTTCCTCCCATTCTTCTTTCTCTTGCTGGGCTGCATCGGCGCATTTCCCGTAGCTTGCGCTCCTGCCGCTGCAGCCGCACCCTGCTGCTGCTCCCACTGCTCTTGCCGGCGCCGCTCCTGCTCCTTTTGCCGCTGCGCCTTCTGCTCCTGCCGGCGGTGCTCCTGCTCGTGTTGCTGCTGCTCCGCCTGTTCCCTCAATCGCTGCTCCTCCATTACCTCATACTCCTGAAGCATGCGCAGGTAACCAGGCGGCACATCAACACTGCTGCCGGCCTCCCGCATGGCCACCGCTGCAGCTGCTGCAGGCTCGGGCAGCTGCTCCCAGCTGTCCGGCAGCTGATCCTCTGCAGCTGCGCCAGTGGGACTGGCACTGGAGCTGAGGGCAGCTGCAGCGTTGACGCTGCTGTGGCTGGCCGCCCCCTCCAAATATGATGAAGAGATGGCGGAGGCGGTTGCTGCACCTCTGCTGCCTGCACCGCCTTTCTTAGATGCCTTCTTCTTGGCCGCCTTCTGCTGCCGCCGCTGCACCTTCTCGTGCTCACGCTCCTCCTCCTTCAGCAGCTCTGAAAGGAGCTGCTCGCTGTTGCTATCTGAAAAGGCAGGTAGGCAAGCAGCATGCCAGCGAGTTAAGGTAGAACGGCAGCGCACAGTAAGGTTCGGCGGGTGGCACGCGGCATCACAACAGCCGCGTGGTAACTCGCCCCAGAATGCTGTCCATGCAAGGTACGGCGCACCTGCGGTGGCCTGCCACTCTTGCTGCCACTTCAGTGGCAACACATGCCGCAGTGCCAAGCCCATCAGCTCGCTAGCTGGGTGCACGCAGCAACGGGATTGCAACGTGCTGTGCAGGGGGTGATGAGCAGAGAAGGTGATGCTTGTGTTATTTAGATTGGGGGCGGGGACAGCAGATGCACAGCACAGCAAGCATGGGCAAGGGCACTGCAGTTGGTACTACCTGAGCAGCAGTTGGGTGCGAAGGTGGCAGCAGTCTAGCAGGCCATCCAGCTGTGCCAGCATGCCGACAGCATCACGCTGCACACAGGACAGAGCAGGCGGGGGCAGCCAGGCAGGCAGCGGAAACCAACTCGCAACCGATGCAGCAGCAGGCCAGATCAGAGGAGTGTTTGCAGTCAGAAGCAAGCTCCGAATCGGTGGCAACATGCAGCAGGCACAAGGTGGCATGGACCCCCCCCGCCGGGGTGACTCACAACCATGTCACTCATTTTCACAGTCAGCCTCGATAGAGCCAGTTGCGCCTGGGCTGCCGCAGGCTGCAAAGCCTCTGCATCAATGCCTTCACCCCTTGCCTGCAGCAGTGCCATCACCGCAGGCAACAGTCAGCAGCAACAAAGGGTGCATAGCTGCTCGGCAGGGAGTGGGGAATGCGGTGGCAGCACACTCAGGCTCATGCTAACCCTTAAGCCAAGAAGCTGTGTGCTCCAGCCATCTGACAGAAAGAAAACCCTACCTGCAGCTGCTGCGTCTGCAGACCCAGGAAGTACTGCACAGGTGACTGGATCCCCTCCACTGTCACTGCCAGGTAGCTTTCACCCTCATGTTCTGCACAACACATGAAGATGGCACGCCCGGGTAGATGAATAGGAGGAGGCGGGGGATTTGGAGTGGCAGCAGCAAGACAGGGGTGGAAGCCAGGCACACTGCAACAGGATTCCACCCGAGACGAACAGACCCCTCTGAAATGGGAGGCGGTACGACGACTCATTCACTCCCTCACCTGCCAGGCGCATGGTACTAGACACCAGCCTGTCACATGACGCAGCGGCGTCCAATTGCAAGCTACGGAACGTCCTTAACTGCACGCAACGGGGCGTCGGCGCTTGCAGGCAGTTGAGCAAAAAGTGGAACAGCAGTGGCAGTTGTGGGGGCAGCATGCAGCCATTGCCAGGCGAACTATCACAAGGGCGATGTACCCTGCGTATCGCTAATAGCATGCCCCGCATACCTGCGCTCGCGCGTCCGCGATCAGGCTGCTGCTTGTGTCGTCTGCGCCGAGTGACTGCCGGCCAAGCTGATCGTCCCCCGCCTGCGCCAGCTCCACATTTTTCTGGTGGTGAGCCAGCTGCATGGCGGCCCAGGCATGACTGCAGGCACAGAGCAATGTCCCAGTGGAGCAGCGTGTAAGATACTGGCTCAGCCCGCCGCCTATAAGCACCCGGGAGGGTGCTAGATGCTCAACGTGTGAGTCGCTCTCCGTCGCAGATGCAGAGCACAACAACTGAGCAGCTGCTTGGGTGATGCTCCTGCACCCACCCCGCCAGTGCCAGAGCGTGCTGCAGTGCCTGTAAGGCTCTGCCATAAATGCCCTCCACCATCTCAGGCGCTTGCTCTGCTAGCCAGCCCTCCTGCAGCAGGTCTTGACAGCAGCAGGCTCACTACAGCAAGTGCATCACATAATCAACTAGCCACAGGGCAAAACACGCTCCACACACCTCCTGGCAGGCCTTCCTAAGCTTTGCAAGCTCCGTAGACAATTTCAACGGCGTGAGTGTTGCCGCTTCCAACCGCGTCTTGATGTCTTCAAGCAGCGCAAACTGCAAATGAAAAGGAACAGCCAACAGCGTAACGGGAACACCTGTAGCGCATGGTGCAGCTCGGGCCATTACGGGTCAACTGCATTGCATGCTGGTATGCCAACATTACAGTTTGGAAAGTGAGGCGGCAACGGGGCGGCATTTCATGTATGAAACGAACGCGACAAGCTCACCAGGGCAGCCTGTTCCTGCAGCACAGCCAGCAGCTCCCACCAATCAGCAGCCTCTCGCTGCCGGTGCAGCCCACAGCTTCGTCTGCCTTGCGTCACAAAGGCTGCCAGCTCCTGCGTCCCTTGCTGCAGCAGAGCAGTGGTGGTGCTGGCCCCACTGCCCCTCGAGATGCTGCCAGATCCCAGCAGTTCGTCCATGCCCTGCAAGCTGAGCTGGAGCTGGCTGCCAGCCAGCTCGGCTGCCAGGTCATCGCTGGGCACCAGGTCCTGCATGGCCGACATGTGTCGCAGAAGGATGTTGGATGCCCAACAGGGGTGTTGTCTTGCTGCTATGCACCTGACGACCCTAGACAAGTTCCTCGAAGCAGGTGTGCCGCCGCACATGTGTCATGCAGCACCAGTCTAGCTGTGCTGTACCTGGAAAGCGTCTGGGTCCAAGTCGGCCAGGTCAAGAAAGCTGCGACCCACCAGCTGAACCACGTAGGCTGCCAGCTGCGCTGCAGCCACCAGCGGCAGGCTGCCGATGCAGCGCAGGCAAGCCGCCAAGGCTGCGAGCCGAGTTTTGGGGGTGCGGGCAGGGAGAGGTGAAAGAGCAGCAGGGTGCCCACGAACACAGCCCAGCTGTGCCCCACACAACGCTGCGGCGGTGACAGGTACTATGCACCAGGAGCGGCAGCCGGCTCACACTCGGCGTCAGCAGGGGATGCCTCTGCCTCCACCTCCTCCAGCGCCTGCAGTATGAAGTCGCGCATCGAGTGCGCCGCTAGTTGGGTGAGGCGCTGGCGCCGCTGCAGCACGCCCACGCCGGCCAACACCTGCCCGCACAGCAATGCCCTCTCCTGCAGGTCATCGAAGGGAGGCGAAGCCGGCAGCGGCGGGCAACCCGTCAACAGTGCCCTTTGGCGCAAATCAACTTGTTCAATGCTACATCTAACCAGCACCCACCGCATTCAGCCAATCCAGCTTGAGCCGCATGTCGGGCGGCTGCCGCGCCAGAGCCTCCCCCAGCAGTGCCGCCGCCGCCAGCTGCACCACAGGCGGCTGCCCTGTGCCCACATCGTTGAGTAGGCAGGTGGCGCCGCTGAGTACATCAGGTTCGGCAGCCCCCTGGGTGGCGCCCACGAGGGTGCTCGCCCGCACCACCTCTGCCGCCACGCCACGCAGCAGCGGCAGCAAATCCGCGTCTGCCTGCAGGTGGCAAGCAGCAGTGCGGGGGTTGGAAGCAATGCGGGGCAGTGCAGCATGAGCAGCAAGAAGCCCCAGAAGGTGTCGCAAATGCACATGCTGCACTATGCGATGCCTCCCACAGAATTCGGCCACAGCCCCACCCTTCGAAAATGCACATGCTGCACTATGCGATGCCTCCCACAGAATTCGGCCACAGCCCCACCCTTCGACCCCACCTCCAGCAGCGTCAGCATCTCGTCTGGTGAGGGCAACAGGTCGCGGCGCAGCAGCGTATTGATGACACCCTCGTCCTCCTGGCACCGCCCACCGCCCTGCAGAGGGGTGGGTGGGTAAACAGCAGTTGCAGGCGGCAGGACGAGCCTGGCGGAGGCTGCTGGCGGAGGCTGCAGCAGTAGCAGACTAGACCCGCGCTGGACACCATCCAGCCAGTGCGGCCCTGAACAGCAAAGTAAAGTTCCCACAGCGCGCACCTCACGACGGCGGCGCAGCGCACGCAACATGGCCACCCCGAGCATTGCACGCGCCACCGCCGGTTCGGCGTGCACCTCCCTGGGGTGCCCCTTCTGTAGCATGCACGCCAGAGTTTAGGGGCTGAGAGACATGAGGGTTTTGGGAGGGGCAACAGGCAAGCACCCCTACAGCCGGTTGTCGGCGCACCATGCCACGCTGCGCCATATGAACCGAGAAGGAGGCATCGGAGCAGTGGGAAAAGAAGCGGGCCGTGGTGACAACGCTTTCTGCAGGATAGGACAGCAGCTCAAGGGTGAACAGAGAAGCCATCAGGCAAAACATGCCACCAACATCTCACACTTCAGATTGCCCACTCATCCAGCAGCTGCATAACCTGCACAACAGCAACACACAGCCGCCTGCACCAGCTTGGCTTCAATACCCACCCACAACAGGCATCCAGAGGTCGGCTGTCTTGAAGGCATGATAATCAAGCGTGGTAAAATGGCGCTTAAGCTGCAAGGTAGGATTCAGGCAGGGCGTGGAGAAAAAACTTGCATCAAGACTCACGGTGTACCAAGTGTGATGCAGACAAAGCAGGGCGCTTAGGCCAAGCAAGAGAGACAGAGAATGCTCACATGTGTGTCTTCCCCAGTCATGAACAGCACAGTAGAGTAGGAGCTGCAGCCCAGAAATGAGGGTGGCGGAGGGTATGAGGTAGGTGGGCAGCATGTCAAGCGCCTTGTGAGTTCTCAACGGGTTGTCAAGACGATGGGGAAGGCTGCCCCCTCACCGCAGCTCCTGTTGCCTGGCGGTGCCCCTGGCAACAGAACCGCCGGCACCCTTGGGCTCATTCACGGGGCTCACTGCCGGGGCACAGCTGCGCACAGCGTCCAGAAGCGACTGACCACCCGGCTGCCCGTGGTGCTTCAGGGTCATCTTGATGACTGCAGGCAGCAATCGACAAGCCATCAACGGCAGGGGCAAAGCTTGCCGCGGCAGGGGCAAAGCTTGACGCAGTGCAGTAGGCGGTCGGCGGATGTGCAGCTAGCAAAGGCTTGCACGCAGGCGCAGCTCACATGCCACATCCAAGGCCCCTGAGCACTCGAGCTTGATGTCCTCGGCTTTGGGCAGCGTGAATAGCGGCTCAACACGGCTGCCGCCTCGCAGCACCTGCGCCGAGGGATTAGAAGAGGAAAAATAGGTGCCCAGAACACAAGCAAGTGGGCCGGATGTGGATCAGGGGGGGCAGATAGAATGGGAGGCAGGCGGCAGGGTGACGGTGGAGGAGGAATACGGCTCTCCACAAGCGCCGCATTTAGCACAGAATCGTAGGGGGTACCATGCCCAAAGCTCACCTGCTGCAGGCGCTGGCTGCTCCGCGGCATGCTGGTGACCTGTGAGCGCAGCAACCGGCTCGGCAACCGGCTCAGTACAGCTTGCACCTGCAAAGGTCGCCGGTGGAGGCAGCCAGTGGAGTTGTGGCACAATGGGCCGGTGTGGATAACAGGGCTGGCTGCCTGGCGCAATGCAACACGCAGGCACGGCAGCCGCCAAGCCGGCCCACGCGGCCAGTCAACCAGGCTGGCATCCCTGCCTCACCGCCGTCTCCATCGCCGTTTGGGACAGAAACTTTGTCTCTAGGAACTGCGTCAGGGCTGCCCCCTGGCGCGCCTCAAACTCTACGCCCAGCCCCTCATCAGAGGAGGGCTGCTGCGCCTGCGCATTTGGCTTGCCCTTGCCCCCCTGCTGCGCCCCCGGCTGCTGCTGATGACCTTGCTGCTGTGGCCGCTCTGGCGGCGGCCAGCGGTAGATCCGGCCGCTGCTGCTGGTGCTAATGCTGCTCGCTACTATGCTGGCGGCATCGCCACTGGTGCCGGCAAGCCTTCCCACCAGGTCTTTCACCCGGCGGAGCATGTCTGGCGACAGCGCACCTTGCCGCTCCTGCTCCTGCGCCGCCTGGACCAGCTCAGCCAGCGAGATGCGGGCGAGTGACTGCAGCATCACAATGGCCTGCGCTGTATCTGTCACATTCTCGCCCGGCTGCCGTTGGTTGGAGGGAGGCGCTGGCTTCTTGCTGCGAGCCACAGCCTTAGTATCGCCACCGGTGCTACTGTTGTTAGCAACAGCAATGGAAAGGCCCTCCTGTAGCTTGCGCTCAAGGTGCCGCCGGACCTGCAGGCTAACGAGAATGGCGGCTAACGAGAATGGCGGCTAACGAGAATGGCGGCTAACGAGAATGGCGGGCTAACGAGAATGGCGCAGCAGGGAGGGTGGCAGCAAGTGGCAGCGGGCCCGAGGCAGATCAGTAAGCAAACCGCCATGGCCAGCTTTGCAAAACAGTATCCTCACATCTTCCTGTGTCGGCTTCTCCGGCAGTCCACCGCCATTCCTGCTGGTCCTGCAAGCAGGCGGCCATGCTGCCCCTGCCTGGTGGTCCTTGACCGCTGGTGGGGCCTTCTTGTGGTGCGCCAACCGCCGACGCTCGCGCTCCCGGGTTCGGGCCTCCCTGCTGGTTCTGCATGGGCAGTCCCCGGCCAGCTTGCTGGTCCATCTGCGCGGCCACAGAGGTTGGAGCACATCCTCACCATCAATGTGCGTCTTAGAGCACTGGAGGAGCAGGTATCACGACCTGCCAGGCCGCCTCTGCCACCCCTGCCCAATACCTGCTGGCCGCCATGACACTTAGTTAGGCAGGCAGCGCCGCGGCTGGCTCGTGCAGCCACCCACCCGTTGCGTGTCCATCCTGCCAACGCCACGCGGCATGGTCACCCCCGTCAAGCGCGCCTCGATATGTGCCAGTGCCATCATCAGCTGTTTGCGCTCGGCGTCGGAGTAAAGGTCTGGCAGGGTTGGTAGGCGGCTGGGGAGAGGGAAGGCAGGGTCATTCTTCATCTGGCGGCGGTCGCACGCCCTGCACAGCAAGAAGCATGAGCGGGTGCTGGACTGGGACAGCATGGAAAGCAGACGAGTAAATCAGAGACAGGGTAAGCGTCCAGGCCCATCCAGGGGTGGAAGGACGAGGCAGCCATGGCTGTCCCAGTACAGCGATGATGTGCGATGCATGTGCGAAGCCGCTCACTCACATAAGCTCTGGCAGCTTGTTGTGCTTTGCGTGATGGTCCAAGGCTGCCTTGTCATCCCGCGCCGCCTCTGCCAGCCGTGCCGGCCCCACCTGCAGTGCGCGCGCCACCCAGGTGCTGCTGGACTGCCGCGCATCCATCTCATACGGCGCGCGGTCACCAATCACCCGCTCTGCAAGTGGGTCGCGCCTGCGAGGGAGGAAGCAGTCGAACACGCCACAGCATCAGGTTGACCATCCCAAGCAGCAGTCGGAGCAGGAACGGCCCAGCGGCCACACCACCCACCAGGGCTTCTCCGCCAGCCCCTTGACAGCATCCCAGCCTCTCCACAGCGCCTGCAGATTCCGCAGCACTGGCGACCTCGACAATAAGTGTATGACGCTTGCCCGCCCACGGACGGCGTGCGCGATGAGGCAGGCCAGGAAGAAGCACTGCAGGCACCAAATGGGGCAGGTGGGAGGCCCAAAGGTGAGTTAATCGCGGGTTGCAGGCCCAGCTTGATGCTTGGCCTAAGGCAGCCGTTGGCGTGCCACCTCGCATTCGCCTGTGGCAGAGACAGGCAATCAACAACAGCGTTGCGCTGTGCCTTGATCTTGTACAGCGGGCCCTGATCCTCCCACGCCCTTGCCTGTAGCGACTGATGCTGGCAGGCGCCACATGCAGCCGCCTCCAGCGCTCCGTTCATTGCGAGCACAATAACGAGCTCCATGTGCCCCTGCATCATACAGGATGGATGAGCGGGCTAGCCGACTGTCAGTGCCTCCGGGCTGGACATCCAAGTCGGGGGAAAGCAGGTCCGAAGCCAGTTTCCAAGCTGAGCCAGTTTGTGCCATATGGCAACAGCCAACCCACCGTCATCTCCGCACGCTCCTCTGGCGTCGCACCAACCAGGGTGGCGAAGTTCTCCGTGGCCCAGCTGCAGCACGGAGACGAGAGAAGGTGGAGGAGGCCAGACAGGTGTTGGGGATGCCTCCTGCGAGCTGTGAGCCGTGGCCGCTGCTGGCTGCTGGCCCAGGCAGCTCTAGCAGTGCGTTCCTTGCCCCACCACCGACCCCACCCACCCCAGCCCCAGCCCACCCACAAAGTGAGAGCGGGTGGAGGCGAGGGGCCGACTCGGCCAGCTATACCTTCCCCATTCAATCGCAGGTCTCACCCCAACAGCGCGTTGTATGCACACTGCAACTGCGCCTTGGCAAGCAGGCGCTCCGCCTCGGCAAGCAGGCGCTCCGCCTCGGCACAGTTCGCCGTCGCCGCCCAGCGCTTGAGTTCATCCAGCGCGGAGACTTCCCTTGCCCGCCTGCAGTGGGCATTGGCGATGGCATTTTTTGGTTTTCTTAAGCAGGAGCGCTTCAGCTGCTGCTCCTTTGTTTGTACAAACAGCGGAAGCAATAGCAAGCGGCAGCAGCAGGCGCAGGCAGGTGGCACACCTAGCTGCTCCCACCTAGCCTGCTCCCACAGCTCCTGGCCGCGTGCCAGGGCACTGGCCGATAAGCCGCTGGACATGCCGCCCCTGCTGCCACACTCAAAGCAAGCTTGCCGCGATCATGCACGCCAATCGATTGCCGCGGGGGCGTGCTGCGCCATTCCAGGCACGCTAGGGCATCTGAAAACACTGCTGGCTGCGCGCGCTTTGCCCCAGAAACGAGCGCGATCGCTGCTGAGGTCTCTATGAAGAAACGGCAGGTGCACTTCAGAGACTCAAAAGGGGCAAGGGCACCATTTCATGACACCCGCGGTTGTTCCGGGAGCGCAATTGGCAAACTTTGCTGGGCTGATGTGGCAGCCGTCGCCGCCGCCGAGCACCGCCGCCGAGCGCCGCCGCCGAGCGGACTGGCGACAAGAGAAGATGCGTGGTAGGCCCACGTGCCGTCTGTCGGCATCAGTGGGATCCGAGAACGGGACGAAGCCAGGGGAAAATGGGTGTGCTGAGGATCCCATCCTTGCCGCCATTCAGCACGCCCGCCGCGGCTCGTCGGTGAACTAAAATTTACAACAATTTGTGGCTGAACAGAAGGAGGACCGAACACCTCTGGGCCGTTGCTCTGGCCTCTGGGCTGGTGCCTCTTGGCCTCCCGGTGCGACAGAACGTATGTGCCCAACGCTTCCGTCAGAGCTCAAACAGAATGGACCTTCCCCTTCTCCTCTTGTCGGAGAAACCACACCTAGCATTGAAGGGCTGGTGGCATGAGGATGCGGCACTCGCCCCCCTCCCCAAGGAGCAGCAGCACGTGCGTGTGTGAGGCTTGCTGCTGCCCCGCAGCGCTCGCAGCTCCTCTGGCTTTCCCTCGCACGTCCTCCCCGTGCTCCTGCTGCAGCGGCGCAAGGTGCGGCGCTGGCGCCAGAGCATGACCACGGAGCAACACCAGGTGTGGGCCTCCATGGGCCTCATGGGCGAGGACCTGCGTGGGCTAGTTCCCTTCGATTTTAACCAGACCATGGAGGCCCAGATTGTGGCGACAATGCCAGGGGGTGAGGAGCGGCGCTGACGGCATGGCTCTGTGCGCATCGTTTCTGGTTGCCACTCGTTTTGACTCAGCAGTGTCACCTGCTGCCTGCAGGCCCTGCAGAGTACACTCATGAGCTGATCTTCATCGAGCGGCCGCTTCCCAATGGCTGGATTGCCACGCCCGCCCGGCTGGAGCGCCACCGGCAGGGCAACAGCCTGGGAATCGACGCCTACCTGGCCCAGGAGCTGGGCCTGCAAGCAGGGGCGACAGCAAACTTCAGGTGCCTGAAGTCCCACTTCCGTCGGCACCTGGTTCATGGTGCCTGCTCCCCTCCCCAGGACCCCAGGCACACCACCCCCTCCTCCCCTTCTGCAGCATTGCGGGGCGCCTCTTCACCGCCCCCATCGCCATCCACGCCATTCCTGAGCAGAAGCAGCTGGAGCAGGAGGCAGCAGACTCAGCGGCCGAGCTAGGCATCGAGCTGGACAATGCAGCGGTTGAGCAGGCAGCTGAGCAGCTGGCAACCGACTACGCCCGTGTAGTCTGGCTTCCAGTGCACGTGCTGTTGCTGCTTGCAGCTCAGGGCATCAGCGTTCGGCAGGGCATGTTCTCTTGAGATGCCGATGTCCGATGAAGACCTTCACTTTCATTCAGCCATGGCATGTTTTGGTATGTTGTGTTTTGCGTTGTGTTGTGTGATGTGGGTAGGTGTGGGGCTCAGGTAGGCTCCACTGGGTGTGGACACTGGCACACTTGAAAATGGATAGTGGGTAAAATTGCCACATCAATGCCTCAAAATATCAAACAATATCTGTCTGCAAACACGCTCAAACGCAACCGGTGTCTCGGCAAGTGCCGTATTTAGCTGCTGGCTCACTGCAGCTGTGTGAGGCGCTCCACCACCTGGCGCACAGTGGGGCGTGCAGCCGCCTCCTCCTGCAGGCATTCCTGTATCAGGTCTGCCACCTGCTGCGGGCACTCCTGGGGGACGCGCGGCTCGCGCATGGACCCGCGGCTGGGGTACTCGCCGGTGCACAGCTCCCAAAGCAGCACGCCCAACGAGTAAATGTCGACGCTGGAGTTGCACTTGCGCCCCGTCAGCAGCTCGGGCGCCATCTGCGCAGGCATAAGGGCAAGCCGGGGAACGCTGTGGGCAGCGCGTGACTCGCTCCACACGCCCTTCAACCCCCTCCCGCCACTCGCAGCTCCGCGATTCCACCCTACCCACCCTGCACCATCCCCACACTCACATAGTCAAAAGTGCCGGTGGGGCCCTCGATGGAGTGATGCGTGGAGCGGATTGCTCTGCATTGCACGCGTGCAACCGATGCCACGTCAGCGCAGCTAAGGGAGGGCACTGCCCTGCGGCCAGACTCTACTCCACCAGACCACTGCCGCCCATCGCTATGTGAATCCCTGCCCTTCCATAAAATGCAACGCCAGGCGAGCGCCAGCCTAGCGCTCACCGTGCAAAGCCGACATCTGCCAGCTTAGCGGTGACATCGCGCGACAGCAGCACATTGGACGCCTTGACATCAAAGTGAGTGTAAGAAGACGCGTGGAGATAATTGAGGGCAAGGGCAACATCCAGCGCCACGCGCCAACCCCTGCACCACGGCAAGAGAGGGAGAGGCGCCAATGGGTGAGCGGCAGAGTTTGGTTTTGGTTCAGCCAGCCTGGCATGCTCCTCCCAGTCCACACAAGCCCCCTTCCCCTGCCACCTCACCTCTGGTGCCAGCCGAACAGCCGTCTGCCATTCTCATCCAGCTCGCGGTTCCGGCTGCGCAGGTCGCCGCCCTCCATCAGCTCCTGCAGTGCCGAACAGAGAGGCAAGGGACAGACAGTCGCCAGGATGCGGTCAGCAGGCTCTGTAGTGCGCCCAGAACGGCGGTAGGAAGTGGCTTTCAATCAACAGCACCGCCTCCTGTAGTTCCATGCAACCTGCAGCCAAGCCCACCATGAGAATGATGCCGCTGCTGACTTCCACGCACACGCCCGCAAAACCGACCACGTGCTTGTGGCGCAGCAGACGCAACGTAGAGGCCTCCTCAAGGAAGTACAGCGCTGCCTGCGGGTCGGACCCCAGGCGGAAGACCTGGCGGCGTGGGCTCCATCG
>NW_005435082.1:1925925-2000786 GCF_000147415.1 Chlorella variabilis | reverse complement strand
GGGGGGGGGGGGGGGCGGGGCAGCGGGAGTCAGTCAGGGTGGGAAAGGGCGGGACGGTGGTAGCGGGTTGGGCGGATCCAGCACCGGCTTGCTGGCAGCTGGGGGCCACAAGACAGCAGCAGATCAAGGGGCGCCACAGCTTCCCTGGCTGGCCTCCCCGGCTGCCGCCTCCGCTCACCGTGGCAGAGGCGCCCGCCCCGAGCTCCTGGGGGCTGCCGTCGGTCCCGCACACAAACTGGATGGCTGAGAAGTCGACAACGCAGCGCTGCCAGCCGTAGGTAGGCAGGTGGGACAAGATGTGCAGCTGGGGGGGGCTTGGAACTGTGCTGGCGTGGCGAGGGAAGGCCACAGGGCAGCCAGTCATCACGCTGTTGCCGGCTGTTGGTAGTGGGGTCACGGGACAAGGGGCCAGCGCCTTTGCTGGTCGTGCTGCCACCATGCTGTTCAAGTCCCCGGGTGGCAGGCTCCCAGCAGTGTTGACTGGCACGCTCACTTGGGCCAAGTGGGTCGCCCGTTGAGCCGGCGGCCCTGTAAGTGAGGGTGTCATCAATGGTGCTGGCTTGATGCAAGTGAAGTAGCTGCTGCTGCCGCTGCCTGTGCCGCACAGCGCCACCTCGACGCCGCTGTGCTTGCTGAGGGCCTCGCTTAAGCCGCTTCCAGCAGCCTGCATGGGTGGCATGGGGAGCGGAGGAGTGTGGAATGGGGCGCGCCGGTGCTTGACAGCATGGCAAAGGTGATCGAGGCAACCACACGAAGGCAACCACATATGAATGTTTGCGGGGATTGGTAACCTGCATTTTCTCTGCCAAACCATGCTGCTATTAGAGCGGCAAGACTGTTTGCGGTCAGCACCTTCATGTCCTCGTCAGCCCTGCACCCCTCTGCCTGCCGCTGCCGCCGCCGCCAGCGCACCATGAAGATGCCTGCCGCTACCACCAGCCCTGCGCCGCAGCACGCGCCAATCACAATCCCTGCGCCAGGGGCCATCGGAAAGAGGGCGACAGCACGAGCCTCAAACCCTCCAACTCCTCCCTGATGAGCTGGGAGGATGGCAGGCGGTCTGCTGCACTGCCAGTGGCTTTGCACTGTCTGTCACCACATAGGTCCGCCACCCCACCCCACAGACCTGCAATAGCGCCGGCGGTGAGCCCGCCGGCGCCCTCCAGATGCAGGGCCATTTTCTTGTAGAGCACGGCATTCAAATTGATGTTGGCGTCGGTAATGTCCAGCGTGACGTCCTGCCCCCCTTTGAGCAGCACCACTGGCTTGCCAGGCCCCGGGTAGTCGCGGCCGTCGGGGAACCACACCATGACCTGGCAGGCGGGGTCCTCGTCGCACCGTGCCATGGCCTGCTGCGGCCCACCCTCCAGCCCGCAGCTGCCGGGCTGGGAGATAGAGTCAGCGCAATTGGTCAGGTCATACCTGGAGGACAGGGCAGGGTGGGTGGTGGAGCAGCAGGGGCGGCAGCGGCGGCGACTGGCTAGCACCATGCCCACTTCATGCCCACCGGTACCACAAGCCGAGGCCGGGATGGGCCTCATAGCCCTCAATCTGCGGGGCGGCATAGCGCAGTGGCGCGCCTGCGGTGCGGGAAAGAAGGGGGGGAGCCCATGTCTAAGCTGGCGCTCCTGGCTACAGCCACCCAGAACCGCCCATCTGGCCCGCCCGGCAGCCTCGTACCTCCCGTGAATGTGGGTGCTGCAACCAGCAGCACCGGCCGCCCCGTACCCGGCCTGGTCACCACCTGATCGATCAGCTGGCAGCCGTGGTAGGGCGCTGACAGATTGTAGGCGGCGCTGGAGCAGCCGCCCTGCGAACGTGGGAGCGGGCACGTAAGCCTGCAGTTCCCTGATGGGAGGCCATGCCACTCGCTGTCGACATGTGCCCACCTGTGCCTCGCAAAACCACACTGCGCTGCACTGCTTGTTCAGACGGCAGGCGCCAATGCAGGCGGCCATGGAAGGCTGCACGTTTTCCGCAGCGGCGACGAGCGGCGTGCCTATGGGTGCCAGGTTGGGCAGCAGCACGCTGCCGCCGCCTTCGGTGGTCCCATTGGGCGGCAGCAGCTGCGCCTGACCGTATGATGCCATCGCCGGCTCTGGTGCTGCCTGGGAGCGTGCAGCGAAGCAGATGCAAGTCCATCAGATCAGTGAACGCCAACGACTGGTCATACGATGGGACTGCTGGCGGCGGCGCCGCCTATGTGGCTGGCCACAGACAACCTTCATTCGTGGATGCAACCATTCATGCAATTTCTCTACCTGGCCTAGCAAGCGCGTGTGAACCAGCCTGCGCTGTGAAGCCTGATGGGGCAGGGACGCGCTCTGCTGCCCAATGCCCCCTTTTGCTCCTCTGGGCCAGTCCAGCGCCGCCGCGAGTGCGCACAATAGTACAAGCTTTAAAGCAACGGCACACGCCTCGCCGGCCATGTTGGGGCCGCCGCTCCGAAAGCTCATAAAGAGGGGCAAACGCTTGCAAAGCAGCGTGTGGCACGTGGGCACTAACGTGGCAAAGAGGGGCGCGAAAACCTGCCTCCTGCTTGAGTCCAGAGACCACCCAGACCTCTCGCCCAACTTCAAAGCGGGTACAGTAGGATCTGCTGCTGACATCGAGCCCTTTTGCTATCAAGCAAAACCGGAAAAGTTCGGCTGGGGGCGGCCACACTGCCGCGGGGCGGCCACCGCCCCAGCGTGCCGCCAGGGCCACCGCCGCTGCAGAGGGCTCGGGTACCACAGTCAATCAAGTTACCGGGTTGCGCAGAGGCTGCACCCATTAGCCAGTGTGTTGCAACAGGCGTTTTGTCGCCCGCTCGATTGTGGGCGGGTTGCCATCCCGCCCAGTGCAGTGCGGTGCAGCCTGGCGGGGCAGGGGCCCTTGACCGGGTGATCAGGACAAGGGAGTGAGTGCATGCCCAGCAGTGTGCCAGAATGGAGGTGGTAGAGTGGACACAGCGGCAGATGGCAGGGGGCAGGGGGCAGGCCCCCTGGCACCTCTCGAGGCCAGTCGCGCCAGCGGTCCGAAGCGGTGGGTGCAGCACGCTTGCCATGCGTGATTTTTCAGTAGAAAAGGAGGAGAAGAAGACGACGAAGAAGAAGAGAAGGAGTCGGGCTTCCCACGCCGATGCAGCGGCAGTACAGAAGTACATCGATAAGCTGGGCTGATTCGGGAGCAATTTCAATGCCCTCACACAAGCTTGGATTCAAGCTCCACCTGGGATTCGGGAGTCTGGAATATCGGAGGTGGTCAGGCGTCGACGGGGCGATGGCTCGTGTAGCAAGCAGCTAGTTGCGGTGCTGGGTGGTAGCCTGAGAGGCCAGGTGTGTATCGGGGGCCTGCAATCTTGCTCTTGTAAAAAGACATGGCCAAAGCCTCATCAGAGGGGGGGCACCCCAGCCATTTCGGCTGATCCATGTACATTTCTCGCCTTTTCGATACCGCCGCTTGGCAGCAGCTCCTTCTAGGTCAATTTAGTCACAAAAAGGCGTTTGGGGAGCCGCCGCCGGCGGCAGCAGCCCGCGCCATCTCGGGAAGCGCTGCTCCTGGCTTCCCGTGAGGCCCGGGCTGCTCGGTTGGGTCTCATGGCATCCGCTGAGGTACAGGGAGGCAGCGATTGATCGCGGGAGGCACCCTGATGGGCCCGCTTGCCTAAAGGTTGCCTCCCGAAAACAAGCCTCCCGCACCGTTTGGCTGGCCGCAGCCTGTGTTCTGGAGGTCAGCAAGGTCAAAGGGGGCATGCGGGGCGTGGCAGGGCCCTCCCACAGCTGGCTGCAAGTTTGCCGCCTGTGGCGGTGCCGCCACCGCCACCGACGCCGAACGGCGGCAGTGCCGTGGAGACTACCAAGGCATAGTGGGGTCAGCTAAATCACTTCAGCCACCCTCGTACGTGTTTCAGGGATGCAGCCAAAGCTCAAATAGCTGTGTTTAGCATCTTGCTGGCTGTGAAAGCCCGCCGACGTCGGCACACATGCGCCGCCAGCCGGCCCCCGCTTTCCCATGCCCGGGGGGGTGTCCCCCTCCCCTGACCATGTCAATCATTCATTTGTGACATAAACAACCAGGGAACATAGTGAAACCAGGGGGACACCCCCTGGAGGTGCCCAAATCCACATGGAACAGGCGGCTGCGATTTGATGTAGTGCTGTGCCCCCCCTCTGAAGCCTCATCATCGTTGCCCCTTTGCCCTCGTACCCAGGCTGCGCTTGCAGAGCTCTGGTGACGGCGATGGCGCCTCCTAAGAAGAAGGCTGCCCGGCAGGACACAGCCAAGGCCAGTGCCGATGCCGCCAACGATGGCGCCGCCGCACCGCCCTCCCCAGCAGCGCTGCAGGCTTCACCTAAGCCCGTTCTTGAGGCATTCAAGCAGTTCAAGAGGAAGCAGTAAGCTGCTGCTGCGTGCATGTGGGCAAGACCTGCCGCACCGAAGAGCATTATCGTCACCATGCATTGTCCTGCTGCCCAACAGCATCATCGCTCCCTGCCGCCGTCCCTCGCTGCAACCTGACTGATCTTCTGATGCCCTGAAGGGATGCCAAGCAGCTGGAGAAGCTGGGGGAGGCGGTGCAGGCAGCCCCCTGTGCTAGCAGCCACCTGTTGCTGGCCAAGGCCTACGTGCTGCGGGTGAGCCACCAGGCTGACAGCGAGCGGGCGGCCAGTCCCCAAGATTGTCGGCCGCGCATCGGCTGTTGGTTTTGCCAGCCAGGCCAGCGGGCACGGCTGCACGCCTCAGTTATTTGTGAATCATCCAGGCAGATAGCGTCTACTGCCGACACTGTCTGCTCTTCTGCGTGCCGCACCTCCAACGCCTGAGAATTCTTGGTTGCTGGGGCGCGGTTGTGCTTTGCCACCTGCTTCCAACTGATCAATGACTCTGCTCGTGGGCCCTCTGTTGCAGGCTGTGGACATCATTCTGCGAAAGGCGAAGCCGGTGTCACATGGCGCCGAGGCGCGCATGGTCGGCATGCCTGGCCCTGAGTGGGAGAAGGCAGAGGTGGCACCTGCTGGGGGCGGTTGTGGGTCGGGCACCACGGCAGCTGGTCTTTGATCTGTCGGAGGCAGCTGTGCCATCGGCACTTTGCCGGCTGTGGGACTGCAGTGGGCACGTAGTGCGCTGACATGCATACCCTTGTGACCAGACCACAGCGCTCTCCCTTCTGCCGTCTCTGTCCCACCTTTGCGCCCCTGCTCGCTCTGCTGCAGGATGCACTGGAAGAGGAAGTAACAGCGCTGCTGACGGCGGGCCTGCAGCATGCGGCCCTGGGAGTGCCCATTGCAGCACCAGACGCGGAGAGCGTGGCGCCCCCACGCAAAGAGAAGGCGTTCAGGGTGGGGCGGTACTGTTTTTTTATGTGCCGTTGGTGTAGCCACCGTGGTGCTAGCCATTGTGCTGCTGGTGCCAGTAGTGTGGGTACTGGCGCCGACTGGGTTGCCAACCCTCCCTTGCTTCCTCCTGTTGCAGTGCCTGCTTCTTGCGGGCCTGCTGGCAGGCATCTTGCGCGGCCGCGGCTCTGCTCAAGCGCTTGTGCAACGCAAGCCGTGGGTGGAGAGGCTGCGCAAGTTTACCGAGATCGCCACCAGGATGGCCGCCAGCTCCAAGGGCCTATCGTGGTGAGACTTGGCAGCGCCTCGCATCGCAGCTGCCGCCGCCAACGCTGCCCGGCATGCATGCGGCTGCTGCCTTTGTTCGACATGCTTTATGCCCGCATATATGTTGCGTTAAATTGTGGCCGGCTTGAAATACCCTCTTGATTCCCAGGGTACCGGCCATGGAGGAGTCGCCGTTGGCGCATCGCTGGCCCTTCGAGTTGCGGGGGCCGCGGCCGGTAGAGGACCTGATGACCCAAGTGCTGCAGGAACTCAAGTGGGTGGCATGAGCTTGGCACCTCCAACAACTGCTGCCGCCGCCGCACTGCTTGCGTGCGCTGTGCCACATTTCTGTGGCAGTGTCATCCCTACCCTCATTCTTCCAGTCCGACCCCTCTCGTGCAGCTTCCTTCTGATTAAATGTGGGATGACAGACGACCAGGCTGCTTCTGTGCACAGGGCGAATGCCGATGTCAGCAAGCTGTTGCCTGCAGTGTTTGGCAGCAGCCCGGTTCATGACCCTGAGGAACCAAACCGCCGGGTGCAGGTGCGCGGCAGGAAGGCCACGATCAGGGGCTCGTGTGGGTGTAGCGCCTCGGCCGCAACGAGCTGAACAGCACAGGGTGCAGGGCGCTCGTGTGCTGCACATTGCCCGCCTCCCCATACAGTGTTATCCACGCCTAATCCCACCACCCCACCCACCTGCCTCCAGCCACCCACCTGCCTGCAGCACCCACAACCCCACGTCTGGCCTCCGCTCCTTGCAGGAGCGCCTGAGCAGCTGGTCGCTGCTGCCACTAGAACTTCGAATGTCGCTGGCAGACAAGTATGGCAACGAGCTGCGGGGGCATGACCTGGGGCAGACAGAGGCTCAGAGGAGCAGCAGCAGCGGGGGCGTCGACGGTTGGCACGGGAAGATCTCGCGGGATCAGGCGGCCAAGGTGCGGCAGACAGCCTGGAGGGAATCAGGGCCGATGTCGCGGCTGGCTGCTGGTGCTGCTATTTTGCACGTCTCCCTTTGGCGTTGCTTTGGGATCTTCTGCTACAACATGCCTGCTTGGTCTCCGGCCTCGCACCTATTCCTTTCATCGACATGTGCGCATGGCTTGGCTTGCACCTGTGTTTTGTATCTCCGACTGCAGCTGGCCAAGCAGGAGGAGCGGACTGTGAACCTTAGCAAGGTCAGCAGCAAGGCGGAGGAGGCCCGGAGGAAGCGGGAGGCAGCAGAGGTGGAGCAGCGCACGGCGGCGGCCACAGCCCTGGCGGCGCGCCTACAGGAACGGGCGGGGACTGCGGCTGAGGTGCTGACGGCGCGCGTGGCGGCGGCAGGCGACAGCTGGGTGAGTGCAACCGCAACGTGATGTGCTGTGTGATGTTGCCCTTTGCCTGGAGTGGGCAGCTTGTGGCTTTATGTCCGAACACCCCACCATGTTCCCGTGCCACGCACTCCCTGCCTGCCTGCCTCCATGGGGGCTTGTGTGCAGGATGCGCAGCTGGCGGCACTGCTGGCCAGCCTACGCCTGAGCGTAGGCGACATCAAGAAAGGCCTTGAAAGGGCAGCGCGGGACAAGGAGCGCAGCGAAGCCGAGGTGGGCAGTGTGCATGGGATATGGTGTGTGAGGGCGTATAGGTGCACTTGTGAGTTTGCGAAGGTCGAGGTGGTTGGCCGGCAGGGAGGGATAATGCTGTATGTGTGTTTTGCCGAGCAGGGGTTTACACCATGTCTTGCTGGTGGTACGCGCCTGCTGTGCCTTAATTGATGTATCGGTGTGGCCGGCCCAATGCAGTCTGTGGTGAGCCGCACGGCCCTGGAGCGGCTGCTCAGCAGCCAGCAATTGCTCTACACCTGGACGCCAGGGTTGGCCGCAGCGCTGGCGGCGCCAGAGACTGGCGGACGCGGCGTAGCGGCGCTGCTTGGCACCGGGCCCACCCTGGTGGTGGACGGCGCCCCCCACCGCTGCCGCCAACGTGTGGAGGAGGCAGTGAACAGCAGCATGGAGGAGCTGCTGCCGCTGGTCAGCACGCCGCGCCCTGTGCAGTGCTTGCCTATCCTGTGCCGTGGCTTTTTTTGTGGTGGGTGCTTGCGGCCTGCGTGCAGCTGTGGCTGAACTACATGGCTCTCTGATGGCTGCGCCCTCTGCCGCCGCCGCCGCTGTTGCAGATCAAGCGGCAAATAGGGGACGCAGCACTGCTTGAGGAGCTGGTGGCAAGTGCCTGCCCCCAGCGTCTGTTAACCAATATTCCAGCCCTGGTGCGTTCCGGGCAATGAAATACCCTCTGCCCGCCATTTGAATGTCTGCTTGCGGTGCGTGTGTCTGCCTGCTCCACCCCGCTCTCTTGCTTGCCAACAAGGCTTCTCGCATGCCGCTTGGCCACTTTCCCCTCCTTGCTCACTTGCCTGCCTGGCTGCCTGGCCTTCAGGAGCTGTCCAGATGCCAGAACCTGGTACATCAGCCTGTGGCGGACGTTGGGACGCAGTTCTCACCCTCCACTCCACTTCCTGAAGACCTGCAGCGTGAGTGGGTGTGTTGTTGAGGTGTGTATATGGGGCGGGGGCGTCGCGCGTTCAAGCCGCACCGCACTGCGCTTGGTCCCAGCCGGCGCCCCAACGCCAGTGTTGCGCCAACCCCGGCTATCTTGTCCTCGCGCCCAACTGCCCACTTTGCCTGCAGTGCTGGCACTAGCACAAAGCGACCGCCATCTGGCATCGCTGTACGAGCCCCTCGCCTATGACTTCGCTGCTCGGCTGCCACAGGGCTCGTATGCGCCTGAGTCCGCCAGGGCCGCTGCAGCCGAGCTCGGAAGCGAGGTGCCGGCGGAGGATGGTGGCGGCACAGAGCTCGCTGCATTCGCCATGGGGGTAGCGCAGGCGACAATCGAACAGCAGCAGGAGGAGACGGGGGACCAGCAGGAGGCAGGGCAGGCGCTGGAAGGGCGAGGGCCCCTGCCCCTATCATCTATGCTGGGCGAGTATTTTGCCCACACATGGGCTAACTTTGTATCCCTGACAGGTTAGTTGTTTTGGGGGAGGGTTGGATGGGTAGTCTCCTCTGCTCCACAAACACGCCTGCCCAAGCTCGTGCCGCGCCCCGAACTGCCCGCAACGTGCATGCGAGAGACGTGCCACACGGGCACGTCACTTGCCCATCTGTGCTGCCTTGAGTTGACAGCGCCTTGGGTGTGCCTGCTGGTCTCTGCTCCAGACCACCTGGTGGCATGGGAGAGGGATGAGGCGCTACCCGATGCACCGCCAGATCCATCGTATGGTGCGCCATTGGTCGGATAGAGCCTGCCAGCACCGGCCCCGTCTGGGTTCCCCGCCCACCGCTTGCGCTTGGTCCTGAGGCAGCGTGCTTGCTGGCCACACGCACACTCATACACACACGGCTCCTTCGCACGCTCAGGCTTCTCTGCTGACGTAGTCAACCTGGCACGAGCCTTCCTGATGGGACATCATATCCTTGTACTGCTGGAAGCCGCCGAGAAGGTGAGGCAGGCACACCCACATCCGATCCCTCAACCAGTTCGCATAAGTCTGCCCAGCGACTGACGCTCCACCGCTTGCATGCTCCGCCTCACGGTTTGGTGCCGCAGGGAGAGCGTCCCGTAGGCTGGCAGTGGTGGCATTACAAGCTCCTGTCTCATGTCAACTTGAGTGACAACATCGCATCCATTTTGGCGGCATACCAGGCGAGCCGCAGCGCTGCCTGCAAGGGTTAGTCAACCATGCTACCTGCCTTCGCAGCTCCTTTGTGTCCAGCCTTTGTTTGTTTCCCACTTGGCTTCAGCTCGGGCTGGGAAACCATCCGCCTGCCTTGCACTGTACTGTTGCACAGGCTGACAAGAAGACGGCCGTGGCTGTGGCTTCTGCCCTTGATGCTTTCAATCGCTGGTTTGTCCCAGCGCACATGGCGCTGCACCACTGGCTTTACACACCACCGCCGCCACAGCTTCCCGCCAGCAATCGCCAGGAGCTACAGGAGGGTGGTGGCATGCCAGCTAGCCTTCTAGACGGCAGCAGCATGGCGGCTGCGCCCGAAGGCTCCACAGCCGTCTTAGCCAGCGGCGGTGCTGCCACGGCGGTGCGGACGGCGGAGAGCATGGCAGTCAGTGGGGTGGGCGACATGCCCCCAGCTTCTGGGTATTGCCCTGGCGAGGGCAAACTATGCGGCGAGCCGCCAGTGTTCTCCCCAGCAGCCATGCCAGATATGATGGCGGATTGGGTGCTGCGTGGCATCGCAGCTGTCAGCCTGGCAATGACTCCAGTGCCGGCAGACGTGGCGGCGGCGGCAGCAGAGGAAGCTGCTGCTGCAGCAGCGACAGGGGAGAGCAGTGGCGACGGCGGCATCGAGCCGCCTCGCCCCGCCGCGGCCTGGGCGCTTTGCCAGAAGCGCTCGCTGGGCGCCCGTATCCTGCGTGCGCTGGTGCATATGGAGGAGGGCGGGGCGCTGGCTGTCCCTATAATGGAATATATCCTGGATTTTGTGGCAGCAAGCCTGCCGCCAGAAGGCGTGCAGGCTGCCAAAGCCATGGATGCGGCGAGGGGGGCGGCGATCAGCGAGCGGGGCCTGCCTGCGGCAGGCCTGGAGCAGCAGGCACTGGAGCAGTCAAGGGAGCAGGAGAAGGTGCACGGTGGGGAGGCACAGCAGACGGTCACACCAACAGCCCTGCTGGCCCACCTGCCATACCTGCCGCTTGCCAGCCTGCACGAGCTACTGGGATTTTTGTGCATCCACCTGAGCAACCGTGCGCCAGGCATGCACAATGTGCAGAAGGCGCGGCAGGTGGGTGAACACGTTCGGTTGCCTCCTGCTGCTCCTTCTGCCCTCTGGCCAGCCTGCACATGCTGGTCTGCCTGTGAGCCAGTTGCCTGCTCATGGTATGCGCTGCTGCCACAACAGCTTTGCCCTGCCTGAATGTGTGTCCCAAGCATGCTTGCACGCTTGCCTGCCTGCCTGCCTGTTTTGCAGGCTGGCGATGAAGAGCTCATGGCAGCGTGCCTGCAGCTGTTCAATGCCAGCGGCCGGCCCGCCAGCGGGGGCAGGCAGCCTGGCGCCAGCCCGCCAGAAGTGGCGATCACAGAGGCGGGCCTGCTCTGGGCGTTGCTGAATCTGCAGGTGCAGGGAGACAAAGGGCTGCCATTCAGCCCTACTCATTTCAAGGTGCGCCCTTCCGCCGCACGCCTTTTGACAGGGTCTTCCAATGTTCCCCCCCACCTTCACCTGGCAGCTTTGATTTCTGCTTGCGCTGAGCCTCTGGCATGCCTCTGCAGGCAAAGAATGTTCCTGTTGAAGACATTGTGGCTCAGCTGGCAGCCATGGGCCAGCCACTGAACAACACTGATAGCGTTGGACAGACTTGCGGTGCCGACTCAAGCACAGAGGCTGGACCAGAAACAGGAGCGACAGCCAGTGCTGCAGAGGTAGAGAGCGGCGAGGGCGGCGACCACAGTGCGCAAGGCATCAGCCACGAGCCAGCAACGGCGGCATCACACCCCCTGCCTGCCTACCTGCGCCTGTTGCCCGACACCCAGAGTTGGCAGCCGCCAGTCACCCTGCTTGAGCAGCTGCGCTTTGTGGCAAGTTTGTCACCCCAGGCGCCTGCTGTTCATGGTAGCGGGGGCAAGCCCATGCTCAGCATAGCCATGCAATCAGCTTCCAAGATGGCGGCGAAGATTCGCCTGGCGTCATTCTATGTGAGTCGCGCTGCGGGCTGCCTGAGGAATCAAGTGACGTCTGGCTCCCCTGACCCTCCATCTGCCACACGCGCCCGCTGCTCCCTGGCCCGGGTATCTTCCGCGCTATGCTTAGCGTTTCGATTCCGACCCTGGCTTCTCTACATGCTTGTTTTGCACCCGGACGTTCATGTTGCCCATCTGCCGCAGATGAGTGTCTTGTCTGAAGTCCATACCATAACGGGCCGCATGGTGGAGCGCCTGGTGGAGGCCACTGATGATGCTAACACCGGCTTGCGCGCCCTTTCACTCTGGGTGGATAAGGTGGGGCTTTGCAGCTGCACGCCGAATGCTTGCTCACTCATTGTGCCCAATCTTACACATCTGCACACATCCGCGCAGCTGCTGTCGGGGTGCTGTGTTTCGGCGGCGCAGCACACGTTCCACTGGCACGCCTGCCCACCACTGCCCACCACGCCTGCCCAGTGGCCTGAGCTGATAGGACTCTGCATCGAGGCACGACTGCCCACCCCTCCCTTCTTCTCCACCCCGCTCTGCCTGCAGTTCGTGCCTGGCTTGCCGTTGGCGCCCCCCCGTGGCTGCCTCGACAGGCTGGAGGCAGTACCGAGGCTGCTGGCGGAGGCCAGCGCCGCATCCCTACATGCCTCAATGTGCCAAGACGGCGCCATGTATAAACAGAGCCAGAATATTCTGGCAGACTCGCAGCGGCAACTGCTTGTGGCCCGTGCCAGGCTGGCCGCCACATGCAGCAAGCAGGAGCATCAGCGCTGCCAGGTATGCAGCATGCCGCCCGCACCGCATGCCCGCGTATGCCTCCCTGCCAGCACACTGAATGTGTCATGTGCGTGTGTTGCTGCTGAGCGGTTGGTGCATTTGTCCCCAAGGCACGTGCTGTGCTGCCGTCTGTGTTTGACCTGAGAAATGACGAACCCCATCATCCCACCCTATGCTTGTCATGAACCTGTCCTGCCCACCCACACAAGCCCACCTGCCCAGCTCACCTGCGCAGCCCATCCATCCACTTTGCCTGCAGGCATGGGTGGATGATCTGGTGGCCTTGGAGCACAGCCAACAGCAGAACCTGGACCACCTGCATGACATCAGGAGGCAGGCAGAGGCGCAGGCCGCAGGCAAGTATGGGCAGCCACCCGGAGACCCCCAGCACGCGGCCGTGGTGGCGCAGGCGGCCGCGGCATCTCTCCTTGTGCCCCCTCCCCTCCCCCCCGCCACGGCAACACGGGCAACAGCGTGCCTCCTAGGGACCCAGGCTGCCCAACGCTACCTGCATGAGAAGCGCCTTTGTTCAGTAAACTGCCATGCTTGCAGATGGAATTGCTCAGGCGAAGGTAGCCGTGCAGGAGGCTAGTGAGGCGGTGCAACAAATGATGGAGGCACGCAGAGCAGGGTCTTTGGCGGCGGCTCAGCACAGGGAGTAAGCCGTACAGCCTGGCAGCGTGTGTGTTTGCGCCCGCTCTTGTGTGCTTGCCAGCGGGTGCGTAGGTGTTGTGTTTTGAGGGGCGCACATGGCGCGGTGAGGGAATGCACACCAGCACTATGTTCTGTGTCTCAGCCTGACTGGCATGGTTATGATAGGAGCATGTTGCTCTTTTGCTCTGCCTGCAGCGAGACGCTGGCGGAGGCGGGGAAGACTGCGATGCAGCGAGTTATGTGGCTAGAGGTGAGACACCAGGCACGCGCCTGTCTGCCAAGGTGCCTGATTGGTTACTTCTGTTGGAGTGCCGTGTCTCCTGGCTTGCTTTTCCCCTTCCGCCTCGCCTCTCCCAGACCCACTCCTCTTCGTCCCCAGCCCCACACCCTATCTCACAGTCACGTGCCCTGTTGCGTTACGGTTCTTGCACCTGCAGCAAACCCTGTACGAGCATGCCAACGCTCTGGAGGACCGCCAGCGCATGATCAACCTGATGTGCGAGCAGCTCTACTTTAAGTTGCATAACAACCTCGGGTAAGGGGAGGGGTAGTTGGCAGGGCTGTAGTGAGAAATAGACAGTCACCGCATCAAGAAGCCTGCCCATAAGCCATCAGAGGGCAAAGACAGTCACCAACAACCGGCTACCTAAACCGCCACCTGGCTGCCTGCATGCAGCGTGCTCCTCAGCGAATACTGCTACCTCAACGTGCGACAGCGCATACTCATGGACCTGCTGCAGTGCCTGCTGCCAGCGGCATGGCAGGTGGAGCGGTCGGCGCTGCAGGGTGAGGCGTGCTAGACCTTGCCGTGGTGTGCTGTACTGTGCTGAAGCAGCTTGTCATGGGGAGAGGATGTGCATCCTGCATGCAATTGCGAACCGGCCAGCTCCCTACCCACCCTGCAGCTGCCAATGAGCAGAAAGAACTGCTGCTGGAAGAGGACAAGGAGAGAGAGCGGCAACGCCAGGTGGGCGATGGTGGCCGGTGGCTGCACACCCTGCTCATAGCAGATTCCACCACAGGCATCACCACCTTAACCCATTTTTCGACTCCCCTGACCTGCAGGAGAAGGCTGACAGGCGAGAGGCTGAGCGTAAGGCCAAAGCCAAGAAGGCCATGAAGGCAGCAGCGGTGGGCGCTGGCGGCAAGGCCGCCGGCAAGATGGACTGGCGGGAGCAGCTGGATGAGGTTGATGGGGCTGGTAGCGAGCAGGATGAGGCGAATGGGGACGAGGTAGTGGATGGGGAGGCAATGGCGCTGAGCCCAGAGCAGCGCAGAAATTTGGAGCGGCTGTACGAAGAGGTTGGAATTGAGGACGGGGGTGGGCAGGATGGCGGCGAGTGGCAGCACGCAGGGAGTGCGCCACGGCCGGCCTCACGCCAGCGGGAGACGGCGTCGCAATGTGGTGGCCGCGGCAGTGCTCAGAAGCCTGTCCTGCTGAGCGTGCCTCGACGGCGGCCTGGGCCGGGTGAGTCACCAGCAATGGCGGCGCCGCGTCGGCCTGTGTCCAAATCCCTGGGTGACAACGCCGGCGTGGCCTCTGGCGCCGTCACTACTGGGAATGGTTGGAGCTTTGACGACTCCTGGGGGCAGCCGGCGACAGCGCCGCAGGCAACGTCCTGGGCTCAGCGTGCGAGTCAGGGTGGTGATGAGGATGATGTGGACAAGCTGATGGCGGTGAGCCTGCCTGCGCTGCTGCTGTGCTGATGACGCTGATGATGCTGCCGATGGCGTGCCAGCTCCGCTTGGAGTCAGTGTTGGCGGGGTGTGCGAGAATGGAGCTGAGGGTGTGCGGCAATTGGTTACACACCGCTCCCCTCCCTCATGAGGTCTTGCCCCCAGACCAGCGCTACTTGCCCACTGTGCCCACACCCACTCACCACCCGCACAAGTGGTTGTGCTGCATTGCCTGGCGCCTGCAGAAGATGGGGATCCATGGCTCTGGGGAGGTGGTGGTGGATGAGGAAGATGCCGACCTGGCAGCTGCCATCGCCGCCAGCCTGGCGCCCCAAGCCTCCAGCCCGGCTTTAGCGGGGGGAGCGGGCGCCAGTGCCAGCAGCGATGCGGCAGTGCCGGCACAACATGGCACCGCCATGAAACTGGCGGTGCTGCAGAACGACGTGGGGCAGTACAACTGCTTCCTCAATGTCATTGTGCAGTGCCTGTGGCACTGCCGAGAGTTCCGGCAGCAGGTGAACAGGACGTCATTGGCAGCAAGCGGGGGAGGTGGGGCTGCAGGCGGGCGAGCCACGGCTCCAGGCCACTGGCACTCCGAACATGAACGACCATAGCACCTTGCCGTGCAGGTGGGCCAATGGCCATCAGATTTTGTGGCAGCAGACCCAGTGGTGTCTGCGCTGCACGGCTTGTTCCGCGCTTTCCAGGAGCAGCAGCAGGAGGAGGAAGAGGAGCGGCGGCAGCAGGAAAGGCCTCTTGCGTCAGCTGGCAGCAGTGGCAGCCTGCATGCCTCCAGCGTGCCACCCTCGCCAGCGCGTCCAGCGCCGGTCAAAGCGGCACCAGGGACCGCATCGGCGCGCCACATGCCTGGGATGCCTGCGCCGCCATCGCCGCAGCAAGCGCCGCCTGATGGCGCCCCCGGCAGGGGACGCGCAGCAGTAGACCCCTCTGCGCTGCGGGTGGCCCTCGGCAACCTGGAGGGGTATAACTTCGGCGTGGGTGAGCCCGGGATCCTGATGCCAGCGCCAGCACTGCTGCCGCCGCTCGGCTTGGGGCCTGGCTTGCCACCATTGGAGGCTGTTCAGTGTTTATACCCCCCTGCCGCCTTTATGGCAACATCTGTGCACCTGTTCCTGCTGTGCAGGCGAGATGCATGACCCTGCCGAGGTGCTGCTGCGCTTGTACGAGAAGGTGGGCAGAGCGGTTGTGCGCAGCGCAGCAGGCTGCGCGGGCCGCAGCACAGCATGGTGTGCCTGCACATTGGAGGCTGCGCAGCACCCAGAGGAGTCGATGCCCGTCAGCTTGCCCACCTCTCCCCGTGCTCCTGCACCACGCGTGTGCTGCAGGTGATGGAGGCGGCGGCGACGGCGGGTCGCACCGCCGGCATCGAACCCACCTTTGGGGTGGCAGTCAATGAGGAGGTGCATTGCAGCCAGTGCAGCAAGACCACCCACCAGACCGGGTACATGCAGTTCTTCTACCACACGCAGGTGGGGCAGGGCTTTAGTAGGCTCTCTGCCACACCCTCAGTGATTTCACCCATCAATGCAGCATGCTCACCGCTTTTGATCAGGCACCTGCTGCGGCACCCCCTGTGTCGTTGTCGCAGGCTACTACGCTTCAAATGAAGCCCCTGGTGCTAGAGCCCGACGCCAGCATGGGCAACCTGCTGCGCTGCGCAGAGGCGCAGCAGCAGAAGAGCTGCGATGAGGATTTGGGTGGCTGCGGCTCGCCCAACCCCGTCAACCACTTCCTGGAGGGCACGCCGCCGCGGGTGTTCACGCTGCAGGTGGCCTGGGAGTCGCACAGCGAGGGGCCAGACGTGATTGCCTCCACGCTGGCGGCGTTGGACGAAGAGGTGTGTCAAGAGCGTGTGTGGCTGCGTTGTGTCAAAGAATGGCTATGTGCGGAAATGGTTCTGGCATGCTTCATTCTCGGCACTGCCGGCCCTCAGTTTCTGCGCCTTGACACTCACACACCCTCCACAGGTGGACCTGGGCGAGGTGTACCAGGGCGTACAGCCAGGCCTCTTCCGCTACCGCCTGCGCAGCATGGTGTGCTACTACGGCCAGCACTACCAGGCGATGGTGCTGGTGCCTGATGCCGGCGGCTGGCTCATGTTTGACGACTCGCGGGTCAGCGGCGTGGGCGGCTGGGCTGACGTGCGACACAAGTGCAAGGCGGGGCGCATCCAGCCCAGCGTGCTCTTCTACGAGGCGGTGCAGGGCTGAGTACGCACTATTCTGACTAATTTGATTGGCACCCACGTTTGCCACTGTCATATTTTTGCCTCCTTGTTGTTGGAATTCCCTGTATCGTGCACATTCATGCTCTTTTTTCACAGTTATTACTGAGCCCATTGTCTGCTGGCATCAGGTTTCCTCACTTGCCCTTGCCCCATCAAATACAAGGAATGATATACAACAATACAATACAAGGAAGGATAGAAGCTCACCATCAACTAGCTGCTCTCTGCCACAGCAGCAGCAGCGGCAATTAGCACAGTTGCACCCGACCAGACCAAGCAGCTTGCCAAGAAGAGCTCCAATAGCCATGCCCCGGCAAACTCATTCAGCGGCAGGAGCTGCGGCCTCAGTTCACTTGTCACCACATCCGAATGCTGCCACCCGGCTTCCAGACGCCGCGCAATGAACAGCCTTCTATCGTGGTACTCAAGGCGGTACAGGAGGAAGAGCGGCAGCACAATGCCCACCATCGCATACAACCAGGCATCCACCACCAGACACTGCTGCATCGGCACGGCCTCGTCATGCGCCGCCGGTGTGACAGCGGGTGCCAAGAGGGCACCGCTGCATCAAGGAGTGGGGTGGGGTGGGGGCAGCGTTAATGTGCATCTTAAAAGAGCGGGTGAGGCAGCTCATGTGCCCCTTTGTGAATGGCAGCACCCTCAGCAGCACTCACTGGAGTGCCCCAAGCGTGTGGAACAGCTCCGCCAGCGGTTGCTCCACGCCTGGCACCGCAATGACTCTGTGGCACACGCTTTTGCCGAACAGAAGCTGCGCAAGGCGCACACAGATTGACAGGTTCAAACCGCAGCGTGGCCGGTGGCTGGCAGCAGCAAGCAGCCACGGTGTGACAGCAGAACAGCTCCCCTGCCACCCCAATTCCCAATTCCCAACCCACAAATTTTACTTTTTCGAACGATCGAATCAATCAAAGCGCGCCCGCGGATATTCAAACAGCCTGCAGATATTTTCATATCAGCAGACTGACTTTTCACCCACCTGTCACAGATTTTCCCTCGCCCGTTCGGTTTTTTGCCGACAGCTGGCTAGCAGCCAGACTATATAAGGAGCCTCGATGCCCTGACAAGATCATCTTTTCTCTCCCTTTGTGCTGGAGTGCCCCTGTGTAATAACAGGCGCCCGCCGCCCCAGCCCCGCCCGAAGGAGAAGGATCCTGCCGCTGCGACCAGCGCTCGGCAGTCACCCCAGCGCTCTCACGAGGCTCCCCGCTCTCACACAAAGACAAAACAGGCCGGCCGGAACCTTCTGGACCCGCGCCGCCTTTTTGCACCACACACGGTGCGTCTCGTCATGCAGCACCAGCGCGCGACAAGGAGGGTGGTCGTGCGCCTGCCAGCAGCAACAGCCAGCAACTCACCGGCAGCAGCACCACGGGCGGCAGCACGGCGCAGCTCCAGCTCAGCAAAGTGCGCGCATAGAGCCAGTAGATTGTGCTATACAGCACATTGCTGCACAGCAGGTGGAGGGCCAGCAGACGCAGCATGCTGGAGTTGTGGTGTACAAATAGGTTGTCTGCTCCGAACGAGCCTGCACAAAGGCAAGGGCGAGGGGCAGGTGTCACCCATGTGCAGCATTCTATAGGTTTCTGATCACAGCTGACATGCCGATCGCACTCACTCAAGGCGCGGCTGATCAGGTTAAGATTCAGAAGGACGACAGTGAGCAGCACTTCCCGATGCATCACATAAAAGCCGTGGCGGCGCCGAATAAATCCCGCGCCCCACAGCAGCAGCCCCACGTGCGTGCCGCCCAGCAGCGTCAGGCCTGCATGAGGTCAACGGGAGCGCAACGGCGGGGGTCTCAACCTGTGCGATTGTTGTGCAATCAGCAGACGCGCATGGGCGGCACGGTAGGGCAGGACCCGACAGCCGCACCGATGCTGCCTCGCAGTAGGACCTTGACAAAAAGAAGCGGGATGAAGACGACGGCAGAAAACAGGGCCCCCGTACTGTCTGAGAAGGCCGCCTTGTCGTTAAGCTCCCTGCAAGGCTTTGTTGTTAGGTTTGGACAAGGGTCGCTTGACCGGGGCCGCCACACTGATGCGGCAGTACACCGGCGGCGAGAGCGCCTCCTAGAGAGCGCCTCCTAACCGGCCCGCCGTTGCCTGCGCGGCGAACCATACAGCGCTATTCATGAAGTTCTGAGGGCAGACGCACAAGCGAAAGGGGTCCTCTCTCCACCGCTGCAACCTCATGGACCACCGCTCGTGCACCCTTTTGCGCTGGGAGGGTGGACGCATCATGCAGTTGCGCTGGCAGGGAGGAGGTGGAGCAGGCGCAGAATAGGCACGAGGGGGCGGGCATAGCGCAGTGCACGGGAGCGCCCTCACTACCAGTACGGCCGAGGTACAAATCACGCGTCCCGCGTATTCTTCTGCCACCAAGCTGACGATGGCTTGGGGCGGTGGCTGCGGCAGCCGAGGTGCCCTGGTTTGTAGAGGGCGCGCCACGGTGCATTGGTCTGGCAGGTGCCGCCGCCGCCGCCGCCGCCCGCACTGGCAACGGTGTGGACGCACAATGGTATGGGTGTTGGTATATGGGTATGGGTATGCACAGGAGGTGTGCCATGCACAGCGCCAGAACCTGGTCCTGGTTCTGGCAGGGCTGCACTGTGCTATGAAGGCGGCATTGGTGGGCAAAGTGCAACACAAGTCGGTGCACGCGCTGGCGCTGGTGATGTACCTTGGCAAGCTGTGTGCGGGGTTGCCAGGTGCGATTCCTCTCTTTTCCCAGCCCAATCAATGATCGTGTGGTGCAGAGATTTACAGAAACATGCCCCCATCTGCCATTCGGGAAGCTAATGGCAGGTGGGGACTGCATAATAAGGCGCCAAATGGCAGCATGAGGCAGGCGCAGGCGGTGCGCTGCATGCAGTGGGGACTCCCCCCCCAGCTGACCGCCACCGCCGCTGCTGCCTGACCAACCCTTGTAAGCGCGCCTGGCTAGCCAGCCCGCCTCCCAGCTGGCGCCAACGCTGCCCCTCTCACCCACGATGCCGCCCAGGAACTGCGCCGCCATGTAGAGCAGGCCGCTGCGCCAGCCCATGTGCCCGCTGATGATGGTGCCCAGCGTGACGGCGGGGTTCAGGTGGCCGCCGCTCACGTTGGCAGTGGCGTACACAAGCACCGCCAGCGCCGGGCCGTTGCCATAGGCAGCGGCAGAGTCGCGCGCCTCGCCGCCATAAAGCGCGAACAGCAGCATGCCCAGGAACTCTGCCGCCAGCGCGGCATACAGCTTCTTGTGGCTGGGCTCCACGTCGCCGCCCTCCCCAAACTGCACGCCGCAAGGAAGGTAGGATGTGTTAGCGCTGAGGGCCGGCGGAAGAGCGGGCCGCGCCAGGAGGCGGCGGCAACAAACACTTCGGTCGGCTCCTGCAGGCGCGGGCTGACCTTCTCATACCGCACCACCGGCGAGCGGCAGGAGTCTATAAAGGCGCGCCACTTGCAGCATGGCCGTCCACGTCAGCAGCAACACCAGGAACCAGCGCAGGAGCAGGACCCGCCTGGGGACAGGCACAGCAGCAGCTCACGGAGTGGCTCCTCGCCATCTGGCTGGCATTGGCCGAAGGCTGCATCACCAGGCAGCAGCCCCCGCAGCCACTCTTCGGCCAGAGCAGCGAGGTGTTCGGCGCGCCACTGGATTGACGCCAGCAGGGCACCTGCACCGCCGCTGCTGCAGTTGCTGCCGCCGCCAGCAGTGCCGCTGCTGTGCTGCGCGGCATACTCCTGGTGTATTTCCGGATCCGCCGTCTTTGGTGCCAGAACCAGCAGCGTTGGCACGAGCCACCCAGGATGATCCACAGAAACAGCAGCAGCACCACTGTTTGTGTGTATGTGCCTGCGCATAGCACATAGAATGCCGGGGAAACAGCGGCATGATGAGATGTATGGACCTCGGCAAAGGAAGATGAGCGTCGAGGCGCAGGACAGGCAGTCTGGCTGGAGTGCCAACTGACTGCACAGCTTTCTTTGAGCACGGCCTGCCTAAGCAGCTGGCATACACACACCTTGACCTGCAGGCACAGCCAGGACTGGCGAGACTGCGGCGGCCAGCAAGCCCATGCCATGGTGCACCGCACCTACCACAGCCGCCATGTGAGGCCCGCTCAGAAACTGCATTGCAGAGCGGGGTGAGGTACTTTGGAAAAATGTGCAGCAAGAAAGGTCATCATACTGCCAATCAGGGTATCCCGGCAAATGTTGTGTCGGCATGAGTTGACATCGCTTTTGTTAAAGGTTTCCACCTTTAACACTTCTGTTTAAGGTTCCCACCTTGCTGCAGCAATGCGCGTTGACTCCGAACGACATCAGCGCCCCAATTTTGAAAGCCTGCACAGGCATGTGGACGTGCAGCGGCAGCGGCCATCCCACGCCGCTCAGAAGCAGCGGCAGCACATGCGTGCCTGCAGGAGATTCAGAGCGAGGCGCATCTGAAGTTGGACACAGAACAAAAGCCGCTGTTGAACTGAGAACAGGCAGCCAGCACCCCCCAGCACACAAGAAACGGGCGCGCCCACAGCGCTCACCCACGATGACATTGCACCACATGGAAGACCAGCAGGAGCCACCTGCTGGCGGTGCCCACCACCCCGCATCGAAAGCTACCGGGGAGAGTTGCAGGGGGAGGCGATTGAGGGGGAGGCGGAGGCCGGCGAGGGCGGGCACAAGCCAGCGCTGATAGCTATGCGGCCGCATCGCGGGCCACACCATGGAAACTGTCACCACTGCAGCAAGGGAGGGTACAGAGGCCTCAAGCGGCACTTCAGGTGTTGCTTTGTGGCCGATGGCCCTGGAGGGGCGTCGCGCAGGGTGCCGTCCCGCCGCTGCTGCGGCGGCGGAAGTGAATGGCTCCATGCCTAGCCCATAGTTTCGAGCGACAGACAGGCTACTGCTGAGCAGTCTGCTACACGAAATTGGGCGGCCGGGTGAGGTCCTGGTGTGCAGCCGAAACACACAGCAGGCTACCGATGGACTGCAGCGTGAAGCACTTCGCCAAGAAGGCGACACCATTGTCTGGGTCACAAAACTGTACTGGTTGGCCATTACGGAGCGAGCATCTGCCGACCACAGGCTGGCGGCAGTACACCGGCGCATTCAGGCTGCGGCATGAATGGGATTTCGCCATTGAAATGGGGGCGCAGGAGGCGCCTTGTACAGCTGCGAGGTATGCAGGCCATGCGGTGCTCGTTCGGCAGTTCTTTTGTTACTCCCTCAGGGCGATCGCTGCGGCTCAGGGTGCCCAAGGCAGCGATAGCGCGACCAGCAAGAAGGGCGACCGGCGACTCACGGCGAGTCACAGCAGGCCTAGGTGGGCCCACAGTGACTCGTTCTGGGTGGGGGGAGGTCGTGCAGTGCAGCGTAAAACTCTCGGGGCCTGCTGCCGCACCTGCGGCCAGCGGCGGCCGGCGGCATGTGCTCCACAGCCGCCCGCCTTGGAATACCTGGCGCAATTTCTGGTTTGGCTTACAGGAGCGTCTCACAACAACGCTTTGGAATGTTTTTGCGCGGGTTCCTCTGGCTTGCAGTGGCTGGCGACAGAGATGAACAAAAGGAAGAGCGGCTACGCCGTTTCCGCACGGTACGTCATATTTGTTTGAGTCTGATAGTCTGACGATCCGCCTGTCCAACGCGTCTGCTGCCTCTGCTTCTCGCTTTCCCGCAGAACTACTCTTTCGCCAACTGGGCAGCCCACCGCAGCACACGGCGCTACCTGCGCCACTTCCTGGGCATCTTCTCCTCCCGCATCGTGTCGGGCCTGAGGTGGCCGCTGGGTCTAGTGGCACTGGAGGCCACCTTAGTGTGCACGTGAGCCACCCATCTATTCCTTTAGTCTTGCGCCCGTACTGCTCAGGCGTTGTGATTTTCTGATCGAGCGTATTGTAGGTATGAGGCGTTTTTGACCCAAGGCCTGCTGCCCGCGGGCTTTCGCTCGATTCAGGTCAAGGTAGGCGGGGTGATGGGCAGGAGCAGCGAGCTTCAGGGAGGCAGGAGGCGGCTGGTGGTTGTGCGGCGGGATTTGGGCAGGCTGGCGCATGTGGTGGCGCGCCTGTTGTGGACACGTGCCGGCCCAGATCCTATCGTGGCAGGTGGTGGCTGCTCCATAAACGGCATTTCCATCGCCATGGCGAGTGCAGGCCCCGATGCTGTTTAGCCTGAGCTCTTTCGCTCTGTCTCTCCTGCTGGTGTTTCGTACGAATCAAGCCTATGCGAGGTGTGTGTTGCTCTGGCCGGGACCGCAGCTGGGAGGGTTTTGGGACAGATGGCGCCCTGATGCGACCGGCGGCCTGATGCCGGCCGTCCCGCCTGCGAGACGCGTGTAGCATTGTCGCTGCCCTTGCCTCATTCGAGCTCAATCTGCGCCGCCGTGGGCCCCTCGGCAGGTTTGACGAGGCGCGCCGCCTGTGGAGCATCCTGGGTGAGGGCGATGGCGGTGGGTGACAGGGCGATGGCCGCGGGAGGCTCGTTCCGGGACGATGCTGAGCTTCATGGGCTCACCCACTGCAGGCAACCGATGCAAGGACGCGCAGCGGCAGGCGGTGTCATACCTCGGACCGCAGCAGCGCGGCCTGCTGGCGGTGCTCGGGCGCTGGCTGCAGGCGTTCCCCTGGGTGCTGAAGAACCACGTGAGGGAGGCCAAGCGGTGGGAGGCGCTGGAGGTGGGTGGGCGGGAGTACAGGCCGTGCCGGGCGCCGGGCGCCCCCGGCGGGCCCTGTGATGGCCAGCTGTGCCGTTCCAGTGGGAGCCCAGGTGTGGGCGCCCTGGTGCTTGGGCTGCTGTGGCACCTGCGCAGCTCCTCGGGGGCGCCGCCCGGGTGCAGCGTTGCCCCTATCTGCGTGATGGTGCCCCTGTCTATGCTGCAGGGCATCCTGGAGCCAGAGGAGCTGCAGCTGGTGATGCGGGCGCACAACCCGCCGCTGGCGGCGCTGCAGGTGGGGCGGCGGGCGGGGCGGGGCCTGGTGCTGGAGCGACCCAGGCGCCGCGCATTGCCGCCACGCCAGCCCGCTGCGACCCAGGCGTCGCTGCGCAGCGGCGCTGTGGCGCGTTGCCCCGCCTCGCCCACCCCAGCCATCGCCCCGCTGGCTGTGTCACCGCCCCTCCTGCACCCCCAATCGTCCCACCCCAGGTGCTCACCGAGCTCTTTGACCGCGCCCCCATCTCAGCCAAGCAGCGCCTGCGCGTGGACTCGTGCCTGACCGACCTCAGCGACGCGGTGGGCGCCTGCGAGCGCATCCTGCGCACACCCATCCCGGTGTCGTACACGCGGTGAGGGTGTGGGTGGGGCGGGGCGCTGGGGCAGGGGCCGCCTGCACTGGCGGGAGCGCAGGACACCGGCTGCGTCCCCAGATGCCCCCCCATCTCGCCACGGGCCTCTCCTGCCTGCTGCCAACGGGCCCTGCCTGGCTTCATTGTTCTGCGCCCGCCCACCCCCCGCCCCCCCCGCCCCTCCCGCCCCGCAGCCACACCGCGCGCTTCCTGGTCATCTGGCTGGCGCTGCTGCCCTTCTCCATCTACGCGCAGTGCGGCTGGGTCACCGTGTTCAGCTCTGTGGTGCTGGGCTTCTTCCTGCTGTCCATAGAGGAGATTGGGGTGACCATCGAGGAGCCCTTCAACATCCTGCCGCTGGAGGTGGGTGGGAGCGCGCCTTTCCAGGTTCCGCGAGCGTGAGGTCGCCGGCCTGCTGACGGTGTGCGGCTGCCGTGGTGAGGGGGCGGTCTCGTGCCTGCGCCCTCCACCCGCCTCTCCTGCCTCCTGCAGGACATCAACACCACTGTGGTGGCCGACCTGGCTCAAATCCAGGGTCAGATGGACGATGTGATCTCTCTGGTGGATGCAGCCACCGGCACGCAGCGCGCCCCGCCGCACCCCTTCACCCCCGCAGCCACCGTGGCCGCGGGGACAGCGGCGGGGCGTGCGCCGGCAGAGCAGCCGCCTCGCCCCGCAGAGGCTGCTGCCATGCCTGACGGGGCGCGCGCTCCTGCCTCGCTGTAAAGCCAACCTGCACAAGCCACTGTTTCCCCCCTGTTGCCTGTTGCGCTCCTTGGCTGCAAAGCTTAGCTTGCCCACTTTTGCTGCGCTCTGTTTTCTCGATTTCGTTCCCTTTTCTGTCCTACCCTGTCTATGGAGAGCTGCCTTTCTTGCTGGCATGAGCTTTTCTGAGCACCGACATGTATCCAGTTTCAATTTTGAGTGTAAGCGAAGGTTTATGATTAGCCTCCGACAGGGGTTCTGCCCTGGGCCCGCCGTGGATAATTGGCTGGGTGCAACACCACTTTGTCCTGCTCTGGCTCCTGCCGGCGCCCGCCGCAGCACGACGCCGCGCTCGCCTCCTTCAGGCTCAGGCTCAGCGCAGGCTCAGCTGGAAGGCCGGCGGGTCGTCGATGTACGTTGATTTTGACACCGCAAACCAGTAGTAGGTGTTGGGGGAGTAGGTGATGAGCGCCCTGAAGGCGTACTCGCTGAGGCAGCGCTCGTCCTCGTCGGCGCCTCTGCACCGGCGGCGGGCGGGGGGATTGGCGGCAGGGATGGGCGGTAGCGCGTGGGACGAGGGGCGGCAGAGGCAGGCATGCAGACAGGTAACGCAACCCACGTGGGTTAAGTGCACGACCGCAGCAACGTGCACGACCACCACCCACCCACCACCGAAACCATCCACCACACTCACCCCACACAGCTCAGAGGCCCGGTTGGTGTTGTGGACGACAGGATGGCGACTTGCACGCTGCCGCTGGGCGTGTAGCCGCAGGAGGAGGCCAGCAGCTTGCCGGGGCCATCGCTGCCAGAATACCACCTGCGCCCAGGAGTTCAGGAACGGTGCGGCGGGTGGGGAAGGCCGCAGCGCGGTGTGACTGCAAGCAAGCCGCTTGGCTCAGATGGCATGGCTGTCATGTGACTGCAAGCCAGCGCCATGGGTGGCGTCGAGGCCAGGCCTGCTGTCAATGGCCCCTCTCGGTGCACCGCCCCACCTGAACACCACGCTCTTGCTGGCCAGGAATGCACACTTGGCCGGCAGGGCACCGCTCTCAAACTTCTGCACGGCGGCACGCAGCGGAGCACGCGTGCGCGGCCGTCAGCGGGAGGGGCAGGCCAGTGCCGTGCCGCTGCTGGAGCCTTGCGCATGCTCTGGGGCCGCGAGCTGCCACCGCTGTCGCTGTCGCGCCCCCGCTCACGCATCCTACACCCACCGTGAACTTTGGGCTCAGGTAGGGCAGAGAGGTCACGTCAATTGGGGACAGCCAGGGGCCGACACGCGGCGGCGACGGCGGCAGAGGTGGCCGAGGTGGCGGAGACGGCGGTGGGGGGCTGCAGGCAGATGGGGAGGGGCGAGGCAGGGGGCAGCTGCTGTCGGCACACGCAGCACGGCCACGCTGCGGGGAGGCAGGAGCACAGAGCACAGACCAGAGTTCGGGGCACCCGGCCCCCTTCCCTTTTCTCAGCAGCGCACTGACCTGGGGGGCGGTGAGCGTGGCTCCGCCCTGACCTCCAGGCGCAGGATGGGCAGCAGTGGGTTGGGCATGGGTGCCACCGCCACAAAGTACCAGGTGCGTGCCTTGTAGGGCACGCTGACGCTGAAGGAGTCTGCCACGAGGGAGGAGTAGCCGTCAGACATGGAGTCGGCGCTGCAGGCGGGCAGGCAGGCGGGCAGCGCAGGGGCAGGCGGCACAAGAAGTCAGGCAGCCGGCCGTGCAAGCCATGGCGGCGGTGGCAGGACCGGTGGCAGCCGCCTGGTGGCGGGGGTGGGGGGCGGCAGCGGCGGTGACGAAGTGGGCAGGCTTGGGGCCACCAGCCCTCCCACCTGGCCGCAGACGCAAGCAAGCAAGCTGGCAGGCAGGCAGGCAGGCAGGCAGGCAGCGCTCCCAGCCCCCACAGCCCAGCACAGCAGGCTGCCACTCACTCCAGGCATTTGTAGGGCCCCCCTGAGGGCTGGTTGGAGGAAAGGACAGACACGAGGGCGATGCCTCTCACCATGTGGCCCTTGGAGGTGGCAGTCAGGATGCCCACAGCATCCCCCGAATACCACCTGCACACAAGCAGGAACGGCGTTCTCCTTTGGTGTGGGGTGAGCAGGACGCTTGGCGCAAGGACGCCTGCCCACCTACCTACGCCTCGGACCGCAAGGATCGGCGCGGCCCGACTGGCGTGCAGCCAGCAGCTGGGCTGGCGCTGCCGCCGCCCACCTGAACACCATGGTCTGGTTGCGGAGGTAGTCGTGGCAGTCACCTGATCTGGCAGGGCGCGGCTGGCGGTTGAAGGTCTGCATGTGGGTGTGGGCGCGTGAGGGGAGCAGGCAGGCGCCTCACACATACACCTGCGGCCCCCAGCCAGAACGCCGCGGCGAGGCAAGCACGCAGGGCGGCACCTCACGGCACAGCGCAGCGGCAGCGGCGCCGGGCTTGCACGCGGGGTGGGCCGGCAGGGTAGGCAGGGCGGCGGGAGCAGCGCGCTTGCCGTGATTCTGCTGCTGAGGAAGGGGAGGGACTTGATGATGATGGGCTTGGACCAGGATCCGGGGCCGGGAGGAGGGGGTGGGGGCCGTGGCGAGGGAGGCGGGGCGGGGCGCCTGCACCAAGCACGCGCAGGCACCGCAGGCGTGTCGGTGTGCGCTTGGGGAGGAGGCACAGCCGGCGCCTCGATCTGTGCCAGGACCACCATGGCGCTAGGCATGCCGCGGCGGTATAGCCAGCAGGCACGTCGCGCAGCGCCGACCGGAAGCGCGAGGCGCGGCATGCACGGCGCCACAGGGAACGCCGCGGCGGCTCACTGCGGGGGCGGGCGCGGGGATCGCGCGGGGCGGGGGGTGGGGGGCACGCGGCCTGCGCGCCGGTAAGCTGACATGGCCCCAACCCGCCTGCCGGTGCCCAGGACCACGGCAGAGATGTCGGCATGGCTGCAATTCCCGTAGGGGCGCGGGGTGCGGTACCACACCTTGGGATACTCCCTGTGGCAGGTGGGTGGGTGTGGTGCGTGTGGGAGCAAGAAGTGTGCGCGTGGGTGGAGGTGGAGGTGGTGTGGTGTGCGACGGGGGGCTGCAGAGGAAGCAGCCGCGTAAAGCGCGGTGCCATGCTGGCATGGCTGCCGCCAACGAGGGGCGCCGAGGGGGTGTGGAGCCCCGGACCAACCCGCAGCAAGCAGCACGCTCACTTGGGCTGGGTGGTGGCGGTGGCATAGTGGCACCAGCTGGTGGCCTTACAGCTGCGGACAGGGCAGGGGAGGGCCCGGTGGCAACGGCGGGGGCCAGTCAGCGCGACGGCCCACCGGCAGCGCAGCAGAGCAGGCAGCTGTGGGCGCGCAAGCTGAGCCCCCCGGCCAAAAGCGCCGCGGCTGCGCACCTGGCGATGCAGGCCTTGGCGGTGGCGTTGTACACCCTGAATTGCTCGTACATCAGGCGGATCTGGTACTGCACGGAACGCTCCTCCACCCAGGTGTCTGCAGGCGCGGCACGGGGCTTGGTGTGTGGTGGGCACTGTGCGTGCCACCTCCACAGGCGGTCGAGCGTGTGTGGTGCAGTGTTGTGTCTGTCGGGTGGGTGGGTTTGCGGCGGGGCGCGCAGGGGTGTGTGCAAGCGGCGGCGGCCGGCCGCAGAGAGGCACGCATGGGCAAGCAGGCGCGGCCACAGGGCACCTCACATTGGTAGGGGGGCGGCGGGGGCGGGGGGCGTGTGCCCAGCAGCATCGCCAGCGCACGTGCCGCGTTCAGCCTGCCGCCGCTTGCCGCCGCTCTGCTCAGCGCTGGCAGCTTGTCCACAGACCCGAGGAGCGTTTTCCTGGGGGCAGCAGCACAGGAGGGCAGGCACTCCCAAAAAGTGACACTCGGAGCCTCGTGACGCAAAAGGTGCCGCAGCGCCCGGCAGCGGGGCTAGCCTCCTCTGCTCGGGCGCCAGCTGCACCGCCGGCCACCCTTCACCCGCCGCCGGCCCCACTTGCCGCTTCCTTCCCTCCGCCCTGCCTGCCTGCCTCCTTCACGTACAGCCACCTGCCCGCCCCCACCTGACAAGTGAGTAGGTGGCCTCGGGCTTGGCAGCAAACATGAGCGCCGCGGCCGCCGCCACCAGCGGCGTGGATTGGCTGGTGCCCGAGAGCGTGGCGTAGCGCGTGTTGCTCGTGTGACTGGCGCCCCACACGTTGACGCCAGGCGCCATGAGGTGCACCGTGCGGCGGCCAAAGTTGGAGAAGAAGGCGCGCCTGCCGTCGGCGCGGGTACTTCCTGCAAAAAAACAAGCATCTGCTTTAATTTATGTGCTTAAATTTGTTTCTAGGGATGTGTTTCAGGGGAAGATCTCCAAAAGGACGTCTTACCAACTGATAGGATGTTTGAATGCAAAACGTTGGCGGGATAAACGCCCCCGCTATCGGTGCTCTTGTTGTCTGCACAGGCAGCCGGGCGTGAGCGGCAGGGCGGCAACCACGGTTGAGAGGGGCAGGGGCCTGGGCACAGCGCCACAAGCGGCAGGGCGCAGCGACTTTCAAGGGGGTGGTCGGATGGGCAGGGACCGGTGCGGCTGCACTCCCTGCCGCACACAGCTCCCTCCCAGCTCACCGTTGCCTGCCGCCGCCACAAACAGGATACCGTCCTGATAGATGGTGTACATCGCATCGTCCATCAATTCGGAGTGACGGGTGGAGGTGAAAGAGGCGGACATGACGCGCACGCCAGCCTGCGCAACCGGTGTGGAAAGCAGCACCGGGTGAGGTGGGCGTCACGCGCCAGCCACACCCGCCTGCGCGGTTCCACGTGGCAGCGGCGGCGGCGTGCGCACGCATGGCTGCGGCAGGGGCTGCTGTGCGGTGCAGCCTCCCTGGCGGCCTCCCCGCGTGCTGGGCCAGGCCGCCCCGCACCTGCCGGCACAGGCTGAAGCAGTCGAGGATGCTGGACATGAAAAAAAGGCCGAGCCGGTTGCCCGCCTTGCAGATGTGCAACCCCGCCTGCAGGCGCAGGGGAGGGGCGGCGTGGTGGTGGGGCTCCGCTGCCTCGACGTGGTGCTGTGGCATGGCAGGAACGCAGCGGCAACGCAAACCAAGCAGCACATGATGCAGGAGGCGGGCTGCCGCGCCAAGGCTTCGCGCCCAGGCAGGCATGCGGCGGGGTGGGAGCAGCGGCGCGCCGGGCTCTCTCACGTTCCAGGCTCCGCCGGTGATGCCAGCCAGGTTGTTTCCGGAGGCCGCCAGGATGCCAGCGACGTTGGAGCCGTGGCCATTCTCGTCTGCAGGCAGCACGGCATGGCAGCATCAGGCGACGCAGACAAAGCCAGCTGCAATTGGAGCAGCGCAACACCAGCCACAGCCGGGCAGCAGCAGGGGGGTGCAGTGCCACGGTGTGCAGAGGGCGCCCCGTGCCTGCAGGGCTGCATTTGGGCGGGGCCGCCGCCGCCCACCTGCGATGTTGAAGTATTGCGGGGATCCGGGTGTCGGCATGGGATATGTCTCGACTTCAGAGTCGCCCACGGGCTCCTGTGCCCTGCACCACACACCGCAGCAGCAGGGGCTCAGCCCCGGCATCCAGCACAGGAGCGGCCGGCCCGGGCGGGCTGCTGCCTGCCCACCCAGCCCACCCAGCTTGGTCGGCAATGCAGCAACCAACCAGCGTGCACGCACCGGTTCCACCCAGCCACAATGTTTCCCTTGAGATCCACATGCTTGGCCCTTGCCCCGGTGTCAATGATGCACACGCCCGCCTGGCAGTGGTGCGCAGCTGATTCACACAGTCAACTCCACGGCTGGGAGGGGGGCCAGCATGCAGCTGGGCAATGCAACGAGGTGCCCAGCGGCCCCCGGCCCAGCCCCGCACCCTGCTAAACACCCGACTCCTCCTACCTGCTTGGAGCCAGTGGAGAGGCCCCAGGCCGAGGGCGCCCTGATCTGCTGCAGGTACCACTGCCCCGAGTAGCGCAGCCCCGGCTGGAAGCGTGGGTCGTCGGGCACCCGCGCCTGGCCGGCCCCAGCAGCGAATGGTGCCGCCTGCCCTGGGTCGGCGCCGCCGCTGTCGGCTACCCCCGGCATCGGCTGCTCGTCGCCAGCTTCCCCCACGGGGGGGTTCATCAGGATGTAGTCTGGCTCTGCCACATCAACCAGCGGGTGGCGGCTCAGCTGCGCCACCTTGGCGGCCACGCGGCTGCCGTCGCTGATGCGGAACACATACACGGCGCCCGGCGGCGGCCGTGCCCCAGATGACACGGCGGCGGCGGCTCCCCCTCTGCCCACGCCCACCACTCCCGTCAGCACCACGCCTGGGAGCGCAGCCGAGGCGCTGACCTCTGCGCTGGCCTTGAATCGCAGCAGCACACGGTCTGAAGCGGCCGCCGCGGCGGCGCCCGCCGGGAATTCAGCGCACAGCCATCCTGCACAGTAAGGGCGCAAGCTGCGCGGTGCATCACTCTACGGCGCGATCCAGGAATAAGAAACAGCGCTGTTTCTCGTTGGGCATCCGCGGCGCCTGCCGGCACTGGCCCCCCGAACCGCCTGCAATCCACTATTGGACGCAATTTTCGTTCATGTTCACTGCACTTGCCTGCCACGAAAAGCAGGGCTACTGGCCGCCATCCGCTGGCCCGCATGTCGGATCGGATGAAGGCCAAAGCGCCCACGACACCCACGAAGCGGAGGACTGGCATGATTTGCGGCAGGCGCCGAACGGCGGATGGCCAATACCTTCCACCCGCCTGCGGTGGTCCCGTCCACAACTCCACACAATGCTGAAATGCAACGATCCCTGTCCACGCTCTCCTTCCCATGTCAGTGTATTTTAGGGGTGGTCTCTCCTCATTTGGATGGCCTGGGATGTCCCTGCGCCTGCCGATGTCCCAACTGATCCTGCACGGTGGCGCAGCGGGCCTGCTGCAGCGGGCGCGGGCCAGCGCAACCTCAGATGCATGAACCGCGCTTCCTCTCTTGCAATCTTCGCCTTTTATTGAAAGACCAGACAATCAGCCAATAACTTTGGCCGCATTCGGCGGAACATGCGATCGAATGAGTGACAGGGAGTCAAAATCAGCAGCGGCCGAGACGACATCCTGCTGAAGGCATCGCAGGCGCGATGGTGCCACCCGCACAGCTACCCCCGCCCGACTGGCTGGAGCGGAGGGTGAGGGAGGCCCGCTGTTTTGCTTTGTGAACATTTGTGCACTCCGCTTGTATCATGGGCGTGTAATGCAAAGCCGCAGAGAGAGCCGCCCTGCACAGTGCTCACCCCTTGCCGCCGCCGCCCGCGGCCGCCCCGCCGTGCACGCAGACTCAGCACTCGTTCCGCTATCGCAAGCGCAGCCGCACGGTGTCCGACACTGCCGAGGAGGCGTATTTGCGGCTGGACATCCCCTGCGGCAGTCCAGACTGCGTGGCCTGTCCGCCGACCTCGCCGGCGCTGGCGCCGTCGCCGCAGCACCTGCTGCTGCCCGATGCCTCCGTGCTGGCGGGCTGCCTGGAGGTGTTTGAGCTCCCAGAGGTGGAAAACCTGGTGCTGCTGACCAGCGTGGTGCGGCAGGTGGGCTGGGGCTGGAGGCGGGGCCAAATGCTGCTGGTGCAGGACAGACAACCACACGGGCTGGGCCGCTGCTCCATCCACGCCCCGCTCGACGAGTCGTGTCCCCGCCCCCGTCTCTGGCGCTGTCCAGCCAGCCAGTGCCCATTCAGCCTCTTGGCCCCCCTCCCCCACCTGCAGCTGCACGATGGCGGCAACATGCGCCGCGCCGCTCGCCTGCGCGCCCTCTACTCCGACCCCCGCCGCCGAAACGTGCTGTTTGACAACCTGCACCACCGCGAGACCGCGCCCGCCAGCCTGCGCGAGCAGCGCGCCGGCCTGGCGCTGCTGGCGGCGGCAGAATGGTGCGCTCTGCAGGGGTGGGGGGTGGGGGGTGCAGGGGCCGGGCCAGGATGTGTCGGCCTCGTCAAGCCAGGTGCACCCGACCTGCTGCCCTAGACCCAGAGCTGCTGCTGGGCTGCCCCCGAACGCCGGCTTGCAGGTATTACGAGCACCTGGGAAGCCGGCTGCCGGTGGTGGTCGTGTCGGACTCGCTGGCACAGCAGTTTGGCGGCGACAGCGGCAGGGGAGGCGGCAGCTTGAGTGGGCTTGCTGCGCACGACCAGCAGCCGCCGCCACAGCAGCAGGTGGCCACGGCAGCTCCGCAACTAGGTCGCGCACGCGAGGATGAGGATGAGGATCCTGAGCTGGATGCTCTGCTGCGGCAGATGCACGTCGGCGCGCCGGCGGCCAGCGGCGGCGCAGGGGACAACATCGCTAGCTTGCTGGACAGCCTGGGCATTGGGGGCGACGAGCCCGGGGGGGCTGAAGCAGCACCGTTGTGCCAGCTGTCAGGGCAGCCGGAGCAGTTACCACCACCCGAGCAGACTCCTGGAGCCGCCGCCGCCAGCAAGGCGCCGCTGCTGCTGGATCCAGGCGTGCACATCTTGTCGGCGGCGGATTACTTTGGGGGCTGCTGGGGCCACGTCCCGGCGGTGGTAGACGTGTTTGAATCCATACAGCAGCAGTCAAAGGCAGGGGAGGCAGCCTCCAGCGGCGCTGGCGGCGGCGGCGCCTTCCGCCCGCACCTCAGTGCAGCTGCGATGGAGGCGGGGCTGGCTGCCGGTGCGCTGCTGGCGGGCACGCTGAGCGCCAGCCGGCGCGTGCGTGGCGAGGCGAGCGTTGCGGTGGGCGGCGGCCGCGTGCTGGTGGTGGCTGGCTGGGCTGCGATGAACCGAGCGGTGCACGGCGACAGGGTGGCGGTGCGCCTGCTGCCACGGGAGCAGTGGCACACCATTGGCGCAGCCGGACCTGGAGGCAGCGGTGCCGGTGGCGGGGCTGACGGGGATGGTGGCGGGGCTGAGGAGGAGGAGGTGGAGGAGGAGGAGGAGCACGATTTGCTGGCGGCCGCCGGCGCCGGCGAGGCTGATGTGGCGGCTGACGAGGCGCACGGCGGCGGCGATGAGCTGGCAGACCCACTGGTGGGCACCCGGGCTGGGCTGGCGACTGGCCCTGCAGCAGTTGGTTTGGTTTCCGGCTGGACACAAGGGGTGGCAGCGAAAGGCGGTGCGGCTGGGCAGCCCCTGAGGCGCTGCCCTTCTCACGTTGCCCCTGCTGCAGGACGCGCTGCTGGCCGGCGGCGCAGCAGGCGCAGGCAGCGGCGCCGGCGGCCTGCAGCCGACGGCAGAGGTTGTGGGCATTCTGCAGCGCTGGTCAGGGGAGGTGGTGGCTTGCATATCAGAAGACGACGAGCGGGCCCTTGCCGCCAGGCAGGACAGCGGCAGGCAGGTGCGGCGTGGGCGGTTGGGGATGCGTTTGTGGTGGGCGCAGGTGGCAGGCATGGGATGGTAAAGGGCGGTGCAGGCATGTACGCATGCTGCATGTGACGCAGCGGCAGAGGTTGAGCAGCTGCTGCACCTACCGCCTGGCCACACACCTTCTGCCCGCTGCAGGAGGCGGTGCTGTGCATCCCCACCGACCGCCGCCTGCCCAAGATCCGGCTGCGCAGCCGCCAGCTGCACCGCCTGCTGGGCCAGGTGCGCCGCTCGCCAACACGCCTGCCGACCGTCCTGGTGCACTCGTGCCTGCCTGGCAGCCTGCTCCGGCGCGGCCCGCCCAAGTGCACTCCCACCTCCCCTGCCCGCCCACCTGCCGCCAACCTGCTCTCACGTCGCCTGCCCGCCTGCCTGCTGTGCCGGCGTGCAGCGCCTGGTGCTGCGGCTGGATGGCTGGGACCAGGGCAGCCGCTACCCGCACGGCCACCTGGTGCGCAGCCTGGGCCCCATCAACTTCCTCAGGTGAGCAGGCCCCTGGAAGCCCAGCTGCCTGCGGCGGCACCAGATTGGGGTCTGCTTGCCGCGACCACAGCGTGCACATCATGTGTGCGTTGTTCCCCGATCTCCAGTGGGAGTGGCTGGTTGGTTGATGGGGCCCACTTCCACACAGCTCTCGGCGCTGCCCCCTGCAGGAGCGAGACGGATGGGGTGCTGGTCAGCAGCGGGGTGCACTGGCAGCCCTTCAGGTGGGCCGCTGGTGGCGGGGGGCGGGGGCGGCACGCTCTGGGCTGCACCCTCCTGCTGCACACAACTTCGCCATGCTCGCGCTGCCGATGTCGCCAAGCTGATATCCCGCCGCGCACCCCTATCCTGCCCCTGCCTGCCGCTTCCGTTTGTGCAGCGAGGGCGCGCTGCGTGAGCTGCCCCCCATCGCCGGCGGCGCCGAGTACGTGATGCCGCCAGGCGAGGTGGCGGCGCGCCGCGACATGCGTGGCGCGGAATACCTCACCTGCAGGTGGGCGGCGGGCTGGCGCACCTGCGGCTGGCCCTGTGGTGCGACAGCGCTCAGATGCGAGGCGGTGCCTGGTGGGCGCTGCGCAGCCGGTGCCTGCAACCTCCGGCACACCGCACCCCCGCCGCCGCCCGCAGCATCGACCCCCCCGGCTGCACCGACGTGGACGATGCCCTGTCTGTTCGCTGGCTGGAGCCAGGCGGTGGCGGGCCGCGGCTGGCGGAGGTGGGGGTCCACATCGCCGACGTCTCCTTCTTTGTGCGCCAGGTGAACAATAGGCGGGGTGGGTGGGGGTGGGTGGGGGCGTACACCAAGAAGGTGGAGGAGTAGGGACACGCGTGGGGTGATGCCGGCCAGCAACTTTCAAGAGCACACACGCGAGCATCCCACTCCACGCCGCTGGCAGGACCCGAGCCCCCACCTGCCCGCCTGCCTGCACGCCTGACTCCATCCCCCGCGCAGGGCGGCCTGCTGGACGGCGAGGCGGCGGCGCGCTGCACCACCGTGTACCTCGTGGACCGGCGGCTGGACATGCTGCCCGCGCTGCTGAGCGAGGACCTGTGCAGCCTGCGCAGCGGCCAGGGTGCGCGGCCGGGGCGGCGCCGGGGCGGGCAGGGCACCGGCCCTGGCGTGGGGGTGGGGTGGGGTAGGGTGGGGTGGGGTGCCGATGAAACTTTAACGGGGTAGGAGCTAATGTGTATGTGCCCACCAGCTCTGACCTCTGCTGCCAACCCTGCCCCGGCTGCCTGGCTGCCCTGCCCGTCTCTGCCTCGTGCCGCCCGCAGACCGCTACGCTGTGAGCGTGGTGTGGACCCTGGATGCCGACAGCCTGGAGGTGCGGGACGTGTGGTTTGGGCGCACGCTCATCAGGCAAGACTGGGTCGTAGGGCGCCCTCGGTGCTTGCAGCCAGGCAGGCCCCGGCCTGCCCCACCCCGGGCCGCACCCTCAGCCTGGCCCCTGGTGTCGTGCCCGGCGCCGCCATCTTTGTGGGCACGCAGGGGTGTCCTGCTCGTGCCCGCATCATTGCGACATCTCCACACCTCACCACCACACCACACACCACACCGTACACACACCGCACAGCCCTCTGTGTCCTGCTGGCGCAGGTCCCGCTACCAGCTAGAGTACTCCCAGGCTCAAGCCATCATGGAGGGCAGGCCGCAGCCGCTGCAGCCGGCGTCGCAGCACGGCGGCGGCGGCACCGGGGAGCAGGCGGTGCCGGCGGCCGACCTGCCGCCGCTGCAGCGCAACCTGCGCCTGCTGGCGGCGCTGGCTGAGCACCGCCGCCAGATGCGGCTCCAGGTGAGGCCCTGCGGTGGGCCTGTCAAGTGCAGCGGGCACCACAGGCGGTGTGCAGGCTTGCGGTCTGCCAACGTTGCTGCGCCCAGCATGCTCCCGGCTGCCTGCCCGGTGCACCCACTGAGCACGGCTGTGCACCGCGCCGCTCGGATGTGCTGCAGGACGGCGCAGTGGAGCTGGAAAGTGCGGAGCTGCGCTTCAAGACCGACCCTGCCGGCCAGCCTACGGGCGTGACGGTCAAGCAGGCACGGTGCTTGTTGGAGGAGGGACTGCAGGGCAGCAGACTGCCGCATTGCTTCCACCAGTGCCGATGGATTGGTGCCGAGTTTTGATTCTTTTTACTCCACATTGCCCCATCCTTTCCTCCCCCGCAGGAGATCCCCATGATGCGGATCGTGGCCGAAATGATGATCCTGGCTAATGCGGCGGTGGGGCGCCGCGTGCACAACGCCTTCCCCCGCGCCGCGCTGCTGCGCCGCCACCCGCCGCCGCGGCGGGAGGCGCTGGCCGAGGCAAGAAGCGCGGCTGGGCATGGGGCAGCGAGGGCAGCAAGTGGCGGGGGTTGGGAGGCAGCGCACAGGAGACCTTCGCCCGCTCTCCCCATCTGCTTGCTCTGCCGCAAAGCTGGCCTTTCCCATCCCACACCCGGCACCCCTTCCCCTTCACGCCCTGCGCCTGCAGGTGGCTGCCCTGTGCGAGTCGGTCGGGCAGCCGCTGGATTTCGAGGGCGGCGCCGCCGCGCTGTCTGCGTCGCTGGCGGCGGCGGCTGCTGCTGCGCCCTCCGCTGTGTCCAGCCTCATCAAGTCGCTGGCTACCAGGGCCATGAGCGAGGCAGAATATTTCTGCACAGGTGGGCAGGGCCGGAAAGGGCCTGAGGGGCAGAGACCGGAGCGTTCAGCCTGGGGGGCAGGTTGGGAGGGATGGTGGACGTGGCTATTTGCGGCTTTGCAAGTCCTTGCATATGTGCTCTGCTGGGATCCCTCACCGGCAATTGCAGTCAGGCTAAGCTTGAGAGGCGGCGTGTGCGTCAACCTCTTCCTGACCTGGCCAGGGCCTGCTGCCTGTTATGCCTCCATGCGCAGGCGACGTGACGGGGCGGGGCGGCGGCGGCATGAGCCACTTTGGGCTGGCGCTGCCCTTCTACACACACTTCACCTCGCCCATAAGGTGTGTGTGTGTGGGTGTGGCGGTTGGTGATGATGATGTGTGTGTGTGTGATGGGGTCTGGGGGCACTATGCTCTTTACGCTGCACCTGCCCGCCTGCTGCCGATGTGCCTGCTGCCGAGGCCCCCGCCGGCGCAGTCATGCTGCCACTCATCGCCGCCCCGCGATGTGCTGCTGCGCTGCGCAGGCGCTATGCCGACGTCGTTGTGCACCGCCAGCTGCTGGCGGCGGTGGCAGCAGCTGCAGCCAGCAGCAGCCCTGCCCCGCTGCCCCAGGCACAGGTTGCAGCGCGGCCCAGCCCAGCCCAGCTACCGGCCTTGCTGGCGGCGGCGCCGCCGCCGCTGCCCGGCCCAGAGGTGGCGGAGCGTGCGGCGGTGATGAATGAGCGGCACCGCACCGCCAAGCGGGCGCAGAAGGAGTGCTCGGATCTGTACCTGCTGCTGCTGCTGCACGCCCAGGTGCCCGCCGCCATGCAGCGCCTGCTGCTTGCCAGGCATCGCCCACGCTTGCTCCATGGCCGGCGGCCTGCTTGCCGATTGCGCCCCCAGATTTGCGCCCCGCCCTGACCCTGGCGGTGCCCCGCCTGCTCCTCCCCGGCCACTGCGCCCTGCAGCCACATGTAGAGGCGGCCACCATTTACGGCCTGCGGCCCCAGGCCCTGCTGGTCTTCCTGCCCAAGTACCACCTCAAGGCAAGGGGAGGCGGCGGGGCCGGCTGGGCCAGTGCTGAGGGTTGCCCAGAAGGCGGCGCTGCCGCCGGCAAGCGTCAGACGCACGCCGCCATGTGGCCTGCCTGCTTGGCAGCCCCCCATGCCTGCCGACCCTGCGTGGCTTCCCCCGCTCTGCTGGTCCCCAGGGCGTGATCCACCTCACAGACAAGGCGGGCGTGTGCAAGCCGCCGCTGCGGCAGCCGGGCGAAGAGCAGCTGGAGGAGCCCTTTGTGCTGGCCTACCGGCGAGGGCTGGCGCTGGTGGCAGAGGGCGGCGGCGGCGGCGAAGGTGGGGAGAGGGGCCAGCAGATCGCCTGCCCGTCGGCACGCCGGCGCATTGTCTCGTGCACTGCACGCCTCCTCAGGCACCGCTGCATCTGGCGCCGCCATGCCACTCCATCTCATGTGCCCCAGCCGAGCCTTGCTCTGCTGTTTCTCTGTGCTTCGCATTGCAGATGCCGCCCTGCGGCAGCTGAGCGTCGTGGAGGCGGCCAGCGGGCGCCAGGTGGCGGCGTATCGCCCCATGCAGCGTTTGTGGGTGCAGCTGTCGGCGGATGGCAGCCGGGCGCACGGCCCCCGCCTGCGAATGCGGCTGCTGGCAGACGAGCACCCCGCCGCGGTGCAGGCGGCCGAGAGGGAGGCCGCAGAGGCGGCTGCGGCAGGCAGAGGTCAGGGAGGAGGAGGGGTGGATGCACCAGGGTGTGGCAGCTTGCCAAGGCGGGGAGCAGCGCGGCCGGCCTACCGACCGCCTGGCGTCGGCACCGCAGCAGCAGCTAGCGAGGCGGTGGGGCGGCTTGGCGCCCCCGCAGCAGCGCGCGGCCCGCCGCCTGGTTTCGAGCCCGTATCGGCACAAGCGGGGCCAAGTGAAGGCGCCTCTTCTGGCGACCTGGCAGGCCCTAGCGCAGCAGCAAGTAGCAGCAGCACGGCACCGACAGAACCGCAGTCCCTAGCAGCGCAGCTACATGCATTCCTGGAGCAGCAAGGCTTAGAGGCAGGGCAGGCCGGGCCGCTGGCTTGGGAGGTCACCCTGCCGCCTCTGGACCAGCTTCCCAGCAGCTGCAGCAGCAGCATGGGCGACAGCGCCCATCGATCAGCGCATGCAGCTCTGCGGCGGGCGATGCGCCAGCTGGAGACCCGCGCCGCGCGGCTACAGCTGCGTGCTGGCGTGGGCGCCCCCGGCAGGCCACGCACCGAACAGTGCAGCGCGGCAGCCGCAGCGGTGCGCCAGCAGATCCTGGCCCTGCAGCAGCACCTGGTGCCTGGCTGACTCCACTTGTGGATTGTGTTGGAGCCACAGCGAGGTGCGGGCAGGCAGCGACAGGTAGCGGCAGGCCGAGATGCAGCAAGTACATGCGTACTACAGCTCGGCCGTGAAGGCCGCCGAATTGCGTGCCGGCCAATATCAACGCTTCACATGCTGCAACTACGTGTTGTGGGATAGAGAGGGAGCGTGCGAGGAGCGACAGCGAGTTTGCCTTCAGGAATGTGGCTCGTCCTGGTGTGGCTGGATGGGTAGCGGCTCGTCTTCAGGCCTAGAGAATCGCCTCAGGCATCCAACACTCGCTCTCCAAGGCTGTCCGCACTGGTGAGTCGCCCAACCACCTCTCGCATGGGAGTCGCGCCCGGCCGCTGCCCAGCTCGCCAATCAACGAATTGCCGGATCCTCCGGTATCATTTCGCCGCGCCGCAGGCCAGGCCTCCGCGCCCGCACTTCCTCTGTCATCGGCGGCGCCGCCCGCTCATCAACCGCACGTAGCTGAGCGGCGCGCACAGTTTGTGGTCATGGCGCCCCTGCTGGTGCTGCTCATCGTGGTGCCGCCCCTCCTGCTGATTGTGGGCATTGGAGTGGGCGTGGCAGCCGCGCGCTGGTGGTGGGGGTGGCGCTGGGCCGGCGCGGCGGCGGCGGCGGCAGCGGCGGCGGACGAGGAGCAGGGGCTTGGCTCTGGTGTCTCCACCGCCGTACCCTCCTCCTCCACAGCAGCAACTGCGGACCTGCCGCCGGGGCGCAAGGCCAGCAAGGCGGGGCCGCTCAGCATCCACATTGTCGCCTCCAGCTGCTCCCTGCCGCTGCCCAGCCGCTCGTCGGCGCAGCTCAGTGCGGATGCCCTGGCGCCGCTGGAGCTGAGCCTGGGCTCAGCCTCGGCCTCGCCGCCGCTGGCGCAGCGCCTGGCGCGGCCGCCCCCGCTGCAAACGCCCGACCCCACGCTGCCGGATGAGGACTGCGGCGAGCAGGCGGCGGCGGCGGCAGCAGCGGCGCCGCACCGCCGCCTGGTCAGTCTGACCAGCCTGGGCGGCGGTGCCATCAGCCCGCTGGCCCACCGCAAGACACTGTCCCTGGACCTGGGGCAGCTGGTGCGAGCAGGACCTGGAGTGATCAACCAGGTGCGAGGCGCACGGCGGTGGCTGGCAGGGGCAGGGGCCATGCATTGCCAAGGCCTCCTCCCCTCAGCTGCCGCTGGCTTTGCACAAGCGGCTGCTTCACCGCTTGATGCCGTGTGCTGACCATGGCTTGGCTGCTCTCTCAACCACCAACCAACTCACCGCAGGTCATGGAGGACTGGGAGGCCCGCAGTACACTGTACCGCCTCATGTCGATGGACGGCGGCGCCGCCTCCGCCTCCTCCCCGCACGCAGCCGCAGCCGCGGCAGCGGGAGTGCTGTCCCCTGCCGCTGCCGTGCTGTTCAGCCCTGTGGCGGGGGGCGGCGGTGGCGGCAGCGGGGCAGGAGGCGGGGTGGGGGGCGCGATGCCCAAGGGGGAGGTGCACATGGATGAGATCGACCTCATAGAGTGCATCGGCAAGGGCGGCTACGGGTGAGCAGCGGCCATGCGCTGCTGGCCTCTGGGCTGCTGCTGTGCGGGGAGACAGCCAGGCACCTGGGAGACAGCCAGGCAGGCACCCGTCCCCGCCTGTGCCTGCCTGCCTGCTGATCGGCGGCCTTCTGCCCGCTGCCTGCCCGGCCCACCTGTCCTTCCCCCACCCCGCTGCAGGTGTGTGTACAAGGCCAGCTGGCGCGGCGCGGGGGTGGCCGTAAAGTACATTGTGTGCCCCACAGACGACGCCGACAGCCTGGGGCGCGCCATCCGCGAGGTGGTGCTGTCCCGCAAGATGAGCCACCCCAACGTGGTGCAGTGCTACTCCTGGACGGTGCTGACAGGTGGGTGGGCGGGTGGCGGTGGCCGGTGGTGCAGGGGTGCAGGGGTGCAGGCATGTGGGGGCGCGGATGTTGTGACAGGAAGCTGCGCTGCGGGTCTGTGGGGCTGTGCCGGCTGCGGCGACGATTGCCGCCACTTCTGCGTCGCCTGCCTGCAGAGAATGAGGGGCAGCAGTGCCGCACCCCCAGCACCCGCTCCGGCCTGGCCTCCCCAGCAGACCAGTCGTTCACGGGGGGGCGCCAGCGAGTCTTGCGCCACCTGGCAGGCGCCGGCAGCGGCAGCCGCTCCCGCCGCGCCAGCCTGGACGTGCTGCGCCCCGGCTCGGCGCGGCGCGGCCTGGACCAGCGCTTCTCCTGCGCCGCCGTGGGGCCCAGCGGCGGCGGTGGGTGGCGCCGCCGCCGACGCCTCGCAGCGGCGGCAGCAGGCTGTGGGCGGTGCAGGCACTCGTGGCCTGTGCGCCTGCCTCTGCCGCCCGTGGCCTTCTTTCTGCCTGCCCTGCCTGCCTGACCTGCCCGCTGTCCTCCTCCTTGCCCCGCGTGCCGCCATCCTGGCGTGCCGCCTGCAGGCACTCCGCGCTCGCCCAGCAGCCTCGCGCTGCACCGCATCACGGAGCACCCGCATGAGCTGCACGAGGGGCAGGAGAGCAGCGAGGCAGCAGAGGTGGCGGCCTCGGCGGCCGCCTGGATGGCGGCGGGGCCTGGCATGCGCGCCGGCTCCACTCTGCCGCGCCCCACCGTGGATTCGGTGGTGGAGGAGCTTGTGGCGGAGGCTGCGGCAGAGCTGGAGCGCGAGCAGCAGCAGGAGGAGGAGGAGGAGCAGCAGCAGAAGCAGCAGGAGCAGGAGGGGCAGCAGCAGCAGAGGCAGGAGGAGGAGCAGCCGCCGCCGCAGCAGGAGGAACGCGGCTCCGCCAGCCCCGCCAGCCTGCCCCCGTCCCCAGAGGCGGTGGGCGTGGCGCCTGGCGGCGTGGCCAAGCCGCTGCTGAAGCTGGCGCTGCAGCCGCTTGGCAGCTGCAGCCCCAACGGCAGCCCCGGCATCCAAGCGGTGCACCCGCAGCAGATCCTGCAGGCCGAAGAGCCAGCAGGGACGGCAGCAGGAGCCACCTCGGAGGAGCAGCAGGTGGCCGGGGCGGCTGGCCTGCCTCCCTCTCCGTTTGCAGCGGTCGATGTGCAGGCGGTGCCACCGCGGCGGTCCACCAGCGAAGGCGCTGCTAGCGGCGTGCAGCACCGGCTGGTGCTACCGTTTGGCGGGGACGGGGCGGTGGCAGTAGGGGCTGCTGCGGAGCAGGGGCCGCCGCCGCCGCAGTCATCTTCTGAGGGCGAGGATGGGCAGGATGTGTATGCCTGCTTTGGCAGCTATGAGGAGATGGTGGCTCACTTCCAGAGCCTGGCGGCTGGAGGCCAGCTGGCCCTGCCAGCTCAGCAGGAGGCGCAGCAGCAGCGGGCGCCAGGCGCACCAGGGGCGGTGCCTGTTCCGGCGGCGACTGTGCCGCTCAACATGAGCCGCAACGGCAGCGGGCAGCAATTGAATGAGTATGACATGACTGCCGCCTCCTCCTTCTCAGGTGGGACAGCGCTGGGGCAGCAGGGCGTTTTGTTTGCGGACGGGCAGACGCGCTTGCGTTCCTGCGTTGGCAGCGCCGCCTTTGCCCAGGCACACAGCCCACCACCTCCCGGCCCCGCACATGCATTGCTGGCGGGCCTGGACCACGGCAGCGCTGGGTCCTTGTCTTCATCCCCTCACCTTTCTTCCTTCCCTCTGCGTGCCCCTGCAGACGTGCTTAGCGCCAGCGGCTTCATGCTGGAGGGCAGCGTCAGCGGGGTGGACCTGTCCCTGGTCCCCTCCAACCCCGCCTCTCCCGCCCACCGCCAGCGGTCGGGACACAGCAGCTGGCTGCCACCCTCCTCGGCAGCAAGCTCCCGGGCCCTCACACCCAAGAGCGCCACCGCCGCCTCCGCCGCCGCGGCGAGCACATTCAGCCGGCTGTCGCGGCCGGCTCCGTGGACGGCGGCGCAGCGGCAGCAGCGGCGGCAGCAGCCGCTGGGCAGCAGCGGGCTGGGTGTTGCGCTGGAGCTGGCTGCGGGCATGCCACCACCGGCGTGGTGGCAGGCAAGCAGCGGCGCAGGCGCAGAGGCGCCTGGCCAGGGCCAGCTGGGCGGGGTGGTGGCTTCGACAGCAGCGGCCCAGCTGGCGGCGCGGCGGCTGAGCAGCGAGAGCATCGAGCCGCGGTCGGAGCCGCTGTCTATGGAGGGGGGAGGCGCCAGCTGCCGCAGCAGCCGTGACGTGCCTGCGGGCGAGGCCAGCGCAGCGGTGAGGGCCATGCTCGGCGGCCTGCACTGCAGCAGCACCATTTCGCTGGCCATGTGGCAGCCCGCGGGAGGCGCGTCAGCAGCAGCCAGCCGTGGCTGCAGCCTGGACCTGCATGGGAGGCCCCCAGGCAGCAGCCTGGACCTGCAGCGCCAGTTCCGGGCGGGCAGCAGTAGCAGCAGCAGCATGGCGCTGCCATATGGCGCAGGCAGCCGTGGCGGCAGCCTGGACATGCGGTTCGCGTTCGGGCAGTTCCGTGGCGGCAGCAGCAGTAGCCTGGCGCCTCCAGCGCCGTCGGCACCGTCGTCGGCAGCCTGTCAGTCGGCCTCGGAACAGAGCCGAGACACCAGCATAAGCTGCCTGGAGCAGCAGCGCGTGCCAGCGCCGCGGGCGTCGTCGCTGGGTGCGGACAGCGGCAGCGTGACGCCCCGCCTGGGCAGCCTGTCCAGCCTGGCGGCGGTGGCGGGATCGGTGGTGGGAGCGGACTCCTCGCTGGCTGTCACGCCGCGGCAGCAGAGCCTGCGCAGCAGCAAGTGCACCCCCAGAGGCCTGCTGCGGGTGGAGGAGCTGCGAGCCGAGGCGGCGGCGGCGCTCGGCGGCGGCGGCGGCGGCGGCGGGGAGGTTGCCCCTGCCAGCACCGACCGCCTCTCCCTGGGTTCTCACAACGACTCCTTCAATTCGGAGGAGGGCTTCGGCTCGCCGGTCAAGCAGAGACGTGAGCCCCGGGCCGGCTGGCGCTGCGCCGTGCTCTGGCTTGAGTTGCAGGCTCGTGCTCTGTGCCCGCGGGGCGTTGCGCCATGCTCTGGCTGGGGAGGCGCCTGCCCCTGCCCACCTGCCGCCGCCCTGCCATCCCTGCCCCGCAGGCGGCGGCGTCAAGGATGTGTTTCTGCTGGAGGAACTTGCGTTGGAGGGGCAGGAGGCGCTGATGGTGGTGGTGATGGAGTATTGCGACCTGGGTGGGTGGGGCGGGGGTGGTGGTGGTGGTGGTGGTGTAGGTGCGTGGTGGTGGGGTTGGTGGGCGCGGTGGTGTGTGCGGGGGCAGTGGCGATACAGGCGAACAACGGCTGGCGGGCGCCTGGCGGCACGGGACAGCACGCCTTCTCCCCACCCCCACAATGCCGTCTGCGCCCTTGCCGCAGGCTCGCTGCGCAAGGCGCTGAAGCGGCGCGCCTTCCGCCCCAGCCCCAAGTGGCCCTTCCAGACCACCTACGTGAGGACCAGCCGCCCGCCGACCCCTGCCTGCTGCCTGTAGATCGGCTTGCCGGGCAGCAAGCCACACTGCTGGTGCCGTGCCTGCTCGGCCGGCGCGTGCGCCTGCCTGCCTGCCGATTTCTGCTGTTGCTTCACCCCACGCCCTGCTGTGCAGCGCGCCCTGCTGCGCACCGCCCAGGAGATAGCCAAGGGCATGGGATACATCCACGAGTTCAACATAGGTGGGTGTAGCTGGGTGTGGGCGGCGAGGTGCTGCTTGTGACAGGGCGGGAGCATGGGGTGCGGATCGGGCGCCAGCGAAGGCGCATGCCGGCACGCCTCCCTGGCGATGACGGCACGCTCCTCCCCCAAGCACATACCCTGTCCCTGCGCTCACAAGTACCCCCCCCCCCCCCCCACCACCACCAACCTGCAGTGCACGGCGACCTCAAGCCCGGCAACGTGCTGCTGAAGACGCACAAGGTGGACAGGCGGGGCTACATCGCCAAGGTGTCCGACTTTGGGCTGAGCCGGGCGCTGGACTTCGAGGACACGCACGCCAGGTGGGTGGTGGTGGGCGATGTGGAGGAAGGGGCCTCGAGGGGGCTTTGAGCCAGGTAGAAGGGGCTGCAGCATGGGTGGCGTCTGGGGCATGACAGGTGGTGCCACGAGGGCAGCAGCGCCCGCGTGCAAGCAAGCAAGCTGCAGGAAAAGACCTTTCCCCGCTGTTCAGCTTTGTCGCCCTGCCGTTGCTGCGGCTTCTGCTGGCCGCCGCGGCAGCACCGGCCAGCTGCATGCCGCCCCACCCACCGTGCGCCTGCCGCCTGGCTGCCTCCCGCTGCCGCCTGCGTGCAGCCTGGACGCCACGCTGGGCACCATTGCCTACACCGCCCCCGAAACCTTTGCCCACAACTGCCTCAAGAAGCCTTCCGATGTCTATGCCTTTGGAATCATGCGTGAGTGCCCCCCTTGCCGGTTAATCCTTACAGGCACACTGTTCTGCCACTGCAGCTTGGGGCGGACGCCGCCTAACTCTGCACGCTTGTGCGGGATGCTGCACTGGTGGGCCGTGGCTGGGGGCAGGCGTTTCCACGCCGCCACCGCACTGATGGGCACCCTGCCCTACCCAGCCTCTCCCCCTTGCCCCACGCGCCCCCTGCTGCAGTGTGGGAGATGTTTTATTGCTGCGACCCGTATGAGGGCCTGATGGACGGGCAGATCTGCGTGGGGGTGACAGGTGGGCAGGGCGGGGGTCCCGGCAGGCGTTGCAACGCAAGCAGAAGAAGCAGAAGGAGCGGGCAGGCGGGTGGGCATGGGGGACCTTGCCTCTCTGCTGAGTGCTTCCGCCGCCATGCTTCCTTCCCTTGTTCCTTTCAGATGGCAGCCTGCGCCCCGAGTTTGACATCGACTGCCCCGATCCCTACCGCCGCCTGGCGGAGAGGTGCTGGCATCAGGACCCAGAGTGAGCCCCCTACCCCCGTCTGCCTCCCTCAGGACACCCTTCCCCGATCCCTGCACCACCTCGACTTTGCCAGCAACCTGATCCTCACCTCTCTGCCGTCCCGCCTTTGTGTCCTCACTCCCTGCAGGCGGCGGCCCAGTTTTGAGGAGGTGGATGCGGAGCTGGTGCGGATCGAGATGGAGTTCAGGCTGGCCTGCCACCGCACAGCCACCGCCAGCAAGCGCACCTCCACGACGTCGCAGAGCGGCGGCTCTGCGCCGCCCTCGCGCCCCGGCAGCCCCGAGGTGCAGCCGCGGTGCGGGGTGGCGGCGGGCGGCGGCGGCGCCCTGGCGCGGCAGCTGCAGGCGGCGGCGCTGGCCGACTGACAAGGCCCGGTAGCGGCGGGCGCTCTGGTGCGCGAGGGAGCTCTGGTGCGCGAGTGAGCTGCATCTCGCCGTCTGCATGGAGTGCCGTGCTAGAAAAATGAACACATGCATAACCTGAGACCCAATCCATGCTCATCGGGGGCCCTAGCTGGCAACTGAGGGCCTTCCTCTGCTGCGGCCTCCATGTGGCCTCCTCCCCCAAGTCCTTCCCAAAGGCTCATGCTGTTTCTTCCTGTTGCTTACCCCTGCTCCCTTACTCTTCCAATGAATGACAGACAGACAATTTGCAGACTACTTGAAAACGATCAGTGACGTTTTCCCACCTTTGTAGTCGCCTGCCCCATTTTTCCTGAATGCTGCTCATCATGGAGCATGCCTGGCGGCTCCCCCTAGCAGTTGTCCTACTCGAATCAAGACCGATATACAGTGATATGCAGTAGTGAGAGAATTTCAGGCAGTTTTGTGTAATGCACAAATGTTAACCATAACAGTGGCTCAGCTGGGGCCTTCCGTTGGGTGCGGCAGTCCTCGCCCCGCCCCAGCTTGCGCCGCTGCTGCGCCGCCCACACCCTCCCCCTCTTCCCGGCTGCTAGCTGCTGGCTCGGAGGCCTTGGTGAAGCAGATGCGCTTGTCGGTGTGTCCCACCAGGTGCACGCGGTGGCTGCCGTCACCCGCCACTGCATCTGCCAGGATCAGCTGGGTGCCCACCGTCTCCTCAAACGCGCCCACCAGCCGCGTGCCATCCGCCACCTGAAGCACCGGCTGCTGCGTCTCCATGCCCTGCGCAGGGAAACGCGTAGCGAAATGGTGGGCTCGGCCACGGGTAGCACAGAGGCTGCCAGCGAGGGAAGGCAGGCAGCTAGGCGGCCGCAGCAGTGCGGCGGCAAGAGGCGGCAGGCGGCGCGCCTGCAGCAGTAACCGGGAGCCGGGCGGGGGCAGCGCTTCTCGATCCGCAAGGTCCAGCACCACATATACCGACTCCTCCGGCCCTGCGAGCGCACACAGGAAAAAGCGGTGATGCGGTGGCAGTCGAATTGAGTGGAGTAGACGCCTCCGCGGCCTTAGAGGGGTAGGAGACCGTGATCCCCACACAAGAAATCCTCGCTGCCCTTTCCCGCTCACCCTGCGCGGCGGTTGCCATGTGATGGGAAAACGCGGCGTGTCCAAGCCTCCCACAAGCACAGATGGTGGTCGGTCTTTTATATTGAACACGCTTGGGGCCTTGTCCTCGGATCTCAGGTGTCAAGCCCTGCCTAGCATGCCTAGCAGGAGGGCGCCGGCGAACCTTACCGCTCCTCCCTCGAGGTGCAATAACCCAAGACAGGCTATGCAAGCAATAGTCCGAACAGGCATGTGCATCTAAATCGCACACCTGCTGCTCAATTACTGCACACCTGCTGCTCATTTATCATGCCGCCCGCTCTCACCTGTGCGATGAGCGCGGAGCAGGCGGGCTGGCCCAACACCTGCACCTCGATCAGCTGCGGCACCAAGTACACTGCGTCACTGCACCTGGCGCTTGGCACACCGCAGATACTTGGACCCTCCAGCTGTACCCCGGGGCGGGCAGGTTGAGGTGGAAGGTGTGCCGCCTGCGCCACACCATCGCCGTCGCCGCTGGGTCACCTGTGTATTCAGCAGAAACTTGTTGCAACGGCCTCTCTCGAGAGCTCTCTCTCCATCGAGAGATTCTGTGCCACCACGTGCGTGCTGCTCGTGTGATGGTGGTTTCACAGCCGTGGGTGGCTGCTACTCTGTCAGAGCACACTTGCTGCCGTTGCTGCTGCTGCTCAGCATCGCTGCTCGCCCTGGCACCCAGCCTGCTGCTCTCCTGGCACCTGCAGCGCCGCACCTGCAGCGCTGACCCCACTGAGGAGTTTCCTGCCTGAGCTGTGCAAGCGATGGCAGCTTCAGGTGTGAGAGCAAGACATTGCGCTGCTGAGCAGCATTATGGTGATGAGCATGGGCGGCGGCGGCGGCGGCGGCGGCGGCCACACAAAGCTGCTGAGCTCCATGTGTCCTATTGAGCACACCAGTGGCCCCAGGGCTCCCTGCCTGCAGGTTCCTCCCAGCCGCTCTGCCGCATCTGCTACGCCCCTGCTGACGCCCGGGCACAGGGCGGGCGGATGCTCACGCCCTGTCGCTGCGGCGGAACGATGGCACACATCCACGTGAGTTGCCTGGCGGCCTGCCAGCAGCACAGCCGCACACCCTGGCGCTGCGAGATCTGCGGCGCACGATACAGCCTCCAGCACCAGCCCCGCTCCTTCCAGACCTGGGCGTCTGCTGCCCTGCTGTGCGCGGCCCTGGTGGCTTTGTGCGCTTTGGCGGGCGTGGCGGGCGTGGCAGACGCCGCGGTGCACCAGAGGAGAGCCATGGAGCGTGTGCGGCGGCAGCGCGCGCGGCAGGTGTTTGGCACGAGCGCCCTCCTAGGAGCGGCGGCGGTGGTCAAAGCGGCGCTGGCTGGGCCCCGCCGCCTGCCACCTGGCATGTGACCCCACAGCACCAGGTGCCAGGGGCACTTCGGCTGGGCGGCTGCAGCGCGAGCGCTCAGCCTGTCCCCCGCTTTGCATTGGGACCGCTGTGTGCATCCCGTCGCCCATGTCTGCAGCCAGCTGGCTGCAGCACGCGCACCAATATTGCGGTGACTGGTCCTGGGACTCTGCGTTTTTTGCAGTAGGAGATGTAAAGGCACGGGCAGCATCGAAGCGGGCGGCAGGCCGACAGGCAGCGGCGGCGGCGGCGGCGAGTGAAGTCACCCTGCGCAATGATCGGATCTCACTCACTTTGTTGCCCTACGGATCAGTACTCAAAAGCACTTCAACGCCGCTGCCAGAGCGTCGACGAGCACGGATGAAGAAAGGCCTCGGGATGGGGCTTTTCTCAGCCCACATGCTCACCTGCAATGCATTCGGGCCTCCACTCGCCTTGGGAGCCACGTCTGGCCCTGGAGAACAGAGAGCACGGGCATGGCTCCCGCGCCCGGCACCTCCGTGCCTGCGGCTTGGGCTGCCCTGCTGAGAGAGGCGCAGCAGGGCACGGAAGCGGCGCGGAAGATCTACGAGGGCGCTTTGGCCACCAAGAAGGGGCCCGGCCTGGACGAGGCACTGCACCAGGTGGAGCGGCGGCTGAGGGCAGCCGCCGGTTCCACAGCCCCTGCCGCCGTCAGCGCCCCGATCAGCCAGTCCATTCCCAGGCCTGCGGCGCCGATTGCTCGCCGCAAGAAAGGGGCCAGCGCAGGCGGCGCATGCCGTGGCACTGGCCGGAATGCCAGCGCGGTGCGCGGTGGCAACGGCACCACCGGCGGCTTGGCAGCGACAGGTCCAGGCGCGGCATCCTCCCAGGAGCTCCTGCCCCTGCACATTGTCAAGGTCAAGCTGTTGGTGGAGAAGGCAGCGGAGGCAGCCCTGGCGGGGCAGGACAGCCCGGCCTGCCGTGCGCAGGTGCTGGCGCTGCTGTGCGCGGCCCAGACAGAGGCATCAGCCGCCCTGCAGCGCCACCCCAGCCTCATGCTGTATGCTCTGGCAGGCTGCCTCATGGAGCTGACGGCTGGCTGCAGCGGCGGCGCACTGGACGCCTGCTTGGAGGCCTGGCAGGCGCAGCTAGCAATGTGTGATCTGCAGCAACAGCTCCCCCTTGCCTTCTCAGAGGTGGACACCCGGCAGCATGCACGGGCCATGTGGCCGCTGGATCCCCCACCTGGCAGCGGCACCAGCGAGAATGCGCTCACGCAGGTCAGCGAACGTGCGCAGCAGGCGGGCAACCAAGGCTTCGACCGAGCCAAGCAGCGCCTTGTCACGGCTTCCAAAGCCACCAGCTTTTTTAGCGATGCTGGCGACTGGCGCTGCCTGCGAATCATCCAGCTGGTCAGAGCCAACGAGGCGGCGCCAGAGCGGCTTCGGCGGCAGCAGCTGAGCGCCATTGCCGGGCAGAGCAGCAGCGCTTCTGCCAGTGGCAGCCGCAGCAGCCGCAGCAGCCCCGGCCGGTCGCAGCCAGAGCTCGCGCAGCAGGGGCAGGTACAGCTGGCGGAGCTGCCATACAAGGACAACGAGCGCGACCGCACCCTGCTGCAGCGCTTTGGCCTGCAGGGCGGCTGGCTGCGCGACCAGCTGCGGCGCAAGCTTGCCAGCAAGTATCCTGTGGAGCCTGCAGAGGCGGCGCGGATGCTGGCAAGCGCCACTCTGCCAGAGCCAGGCGAGGGTGCAGAGCAAGTCGGCGACGCTGCAGCCCCTCGGGGTGGCAGGGCTCTTGCCTCCAGCAGCAGAAAGAAGCGGGAGGAGGAGGATGCACAGTCCAGGGCAGACAAGGTCGGTGTGGCCGGGTGCAGCAATAGGCAAGGAGGCCTCGCAGCATGTGTCTGATTTCAGGGCATTGCGCAGCGGACGTGGTGAGATTTCTGGCACTTGTTTGCACAGTGTCCATTGTGCACCTGGTGCCCTGTCCGCAGATCCGCGGCTACCTGGCAAGCAGACTGGAGCAGCAGGAGGACGGAGACCAGGTGAGGATGCGGTGAGCAGACAGCTGCAGGGGGCGCATCCACGCAGCCACTCAACCTCTGCTGCATTTGCTGAAGGCTTCTGGGCTGGAGGCCCTGCTGGCGGAGGCGGCGGTGGCGACAGCAGAAGTGCTGGAGCGCGTGGCGCCCCACCTGAAGCGCCATGTCAGCAAGGTTGGCGCCATGTCACCGCCCTCAACGCTGCTGCCTCCCAGCCTCCTCTTGGGCCGTCTGTCAGCGACGCCATGGTGCAGGCAAGCCTGAATGCAGCGGCGCGCACCGCTTTCCTCTCTGCAGGCGGTTCAGGCGGCACTACAGGCACCCGGCGGCCAGCTGCCGCCAGTGGCCTACCTGCCGCCTCCTCTCCCAGCCAGCCGTGGCAGCAGTGCCGACTCGGGCCTGTTGCTCAACCAGCGCGAGTTTGAGGCGGCATTTGAGCAGTGTGTGCTGGACCCGCAGGCTTTTGAACGCCAGGTGAGCACTCTCGATGCGCCCGCATGCTGCATGTCAGCCTACATGGAAATCTTCAAGCGCATTCATCTGAAAGGACCTGGAGCTGCGCCTGCTGCAGGTCAACACCCACCTGTCAGACTCCCGGGATGCGACCTCTGTGGCAAGCGTGCTCGCCAAGCTGGGCGCCCACCCCAGGCTGCCACAGGCAAGCTTCACGCTCCTGTACTGTGGCCATGTCTGCTGGCACGCCCCTGCGTGCACTCGTATCGTGAGGCTCTTGTTACCAGCAGATCGCACTGCAACGGCCTAGCCGAATTACCTTCTGCTGTGCTCTGCAGACCCTGGCTGGTTCAAACTTGTTGAGCAACAGCTGCACCGATGGCAGCAACGTGCCAATTCCAGGCTCTGTCCCTGCGGTGCTTGCGCTGGCAGATGCCAGAGCTGTGATCGACTGGCTCACAGAGGAAAGGAAGCAGCAGGCAGCTGCATCTGGGCATGCTGGTGCAGCAGCAGACAACCCAGCGGCAGAGGACTGCCTGCTGGCAGCCACTGGGGTAAGCCCTGTCTGCAACTTTGGAAGGATTTGAACAACGTGTGCGGCCACGGTGATTCTGTGCGCTGTGTTGCCGACTAGCTAGCGCAGGTGCGGCGGGGCATCGCCAGCAGGCATGCAAAGTGCCTGGATTTCACAGTGCGACAGACCATTGAGCTGGCCAGTCGAGCTGCCATTCTGTGTGGTGAGACGCGGTCAGCCGGAGGAGGAGAAGACAACGGGCTGCCTTCAGGCAAACTGCGGACATTCTAGCAAACCAACGGCAGTGCTTGGGCAGCTCTTGTGTCCACCTGTTGACTTGCCTTGAACTCCTCACACCCCGCAGATGATAAGGTGGGGACCAGCGCTGACCTCGGCGTCTTGCAAGTGGTACGCATGCATGTGCCTGTGGGTTGCCATCTGCCAGATGCAAAGTTTCTCACCCCTCTGCTTCATCCGAGATGGCACACTCTGCCTGCAGGCTGGCGGACTGGACCGCCTCCTGTCCACCATGTCCTCCGGCCACCTGCAGCTGCACGCCGCTGCCGCTGCCGCTGCGGGGGACCAGGCACGCGCTGTGCAGGCGTGTGCCAGGCTTGCCCTGTCCAAGCAGGCGCATCGAGATGGGGTAACGGAAGAGGTGAGCAGCTCCTGCTGGCGAAAAGAAAGTGGTTTCGTTCAAGCATTGTGATATCATATGATATGTGTTTGAAGTGCCTTGCCACCCGCCCTGTGCCTGTCTGCAGTATGCCGAGGTGCAAGCGATCTACAACACGCCAGGCCCAGGCCTCAATGCCCACGCAATGGCCATGGCCTACTGGCACTGGCAGCATCTGCTGCAGGCCTGGCCAGCTGGCAGCAGGGCAGAGGTGCTGCAGGTGAGAATCAGGGGTGGCTCTCCCATCTGAAGTCGGCCCTGGCTCGCTAGTGGAAGCTACAGGGGAAATTATGCTGCAGCATGTAAATTCCAATCTCTTCTCGCCCGCTCATGCTCACACGTGACTCCTGTGTGCGCCTGTCCCCTTCCGCCGCAGGTGAAACAGAGAGTGGTGGATGGCTGTCTGCTGGCACTGCGGCTGTTGCAGACAGAGGGGCGCCTCGCAGGCGCCTGGCGTCGAGCAATTCTGGGCTATGTGAGCAGCCTATGCAGTAACACTGCCAGCAGCAGCGGCAAGGATGGCAGCACAGGCAGAATGAACTCCCAGGATCTGGAGAGCAGCCTTGGTTGCGCCCTGGGATGCGGGCACGAGAGCGGCCGCGGCCGGGATGAAGCAGAGGTTGCAGTGCAAAGTGGGCTGCGTCTCAACGAAGAAGCTCAAGGTGGTTTGCAAGTGCGCTGCATTGAGAGAGCTGCGCCGCCCGATGCTCACTGAGCATCATTAGCTCACTATTCACGGATGCAGGCCAGGATGATGTGGCCGAGCTGTCATGGCAGCCCCTGAGCCAGCTGGGCACCCTGCCGCTCGATGCACTCGTGCCGCTGCACGGCCTGTGCTGCTGGCTGGTGGGCTACTGCTTTGAGGATGCAGCAGACCACGGCGGCAGGGTGCAGGTGTGTGGGGGATGCCTATTCTCGACACATCAGTTCAGCGCTGCCCATGACCCTACAAGCCTGCCATCCAGCCTGGCAGCAACAAAACGCAGTGGGCCAAGGGCCGTGGTTTGAGTCCCTGGGGACGCGTTGCTGCTTGTCCTGACGCAGGAAGCCGTGGCGGCGGCTGAGAGCGTGCTTCAGTTCCAGGGCGGCGCTGTGGGGCTGTGTGCTGCCTCTGTGGATGCTGCTATGCACCCTGAGCAGGCAAGTTCGAAGAGGGGTGACAGGCAGGCATGATCATGGCTGCCTCATGCCACTCACTGGTTGCCATTGTTGAACCCTTCTCTGCATGCCTTGCCTCATGTGCTGCAGGGTGGGCCACCAGCCGGAGACCACCTCAGCGCCGACGGCTTCTGCCCACGTTGCGCCGCGCCGCGTAGGCAGGAGGCGGCGGCTGCGGATGTGGCCCGGGCACTGACAGACGTCGCGGTTGGCAGGTGCAAGATAGCTACCAGCGCCTTTCCCCCGGTGTCCCCTCCCCTGTCCAGAAGGCAAGAGGCAAAGCAGGCTGCCGCAGCAGGAAGAGGGCAATTCTTCGCAACGGCTCTGTCAATGGCCAGCTCGTCATTGCTCACATCTGTACACCTGCAGGGGTGGCGAGCGCATTGTGGAGATCTGCCAGTCAATGGCTTTCTGGGTGAGGTGCAGCTAACATTGGTACAGTACTGGTCTGCTGTCCGATTGTTCACTTGCACATAGTCACGTGCTACATACTTGCAAGCATTCCTGTGCAGGATGGCATCTTTGAAGCTGTGGTGAACAAGGTGGCAAACACTGTGAACGAGGCGCACGCCCGCCTCTGCGCCTTCGACGCTGCCGTTCAGCGCCTGCATACAGCGGTGAGCCAGGGGTGCCATACAGCTGTTGATTCTAGGGACGAGGCTCTGACGCACACAACACGCACGGCCGGCCTGCCACTCGTGCGATGGCTGCTGCTGTCCTACCGCAGGCCGAGGCCGAGGCTGCCACCCGCTCCAGTGCTCTGGCAGACCTCTGCCAGGCAGGCATCGACTTTGTGGCTGAGCTGGATGCTGTGGCCAAGCACTGCATCCTGCTGAAGGCGTTCACTGCGGCGGTACGGAGGAATGAGTACCTCAAGAGGCAGGCAGCCCTGCAGGCTGAGGCTGGGCCTGCAACCACCAAGTGAGTGTGCCCTCTCCTCCAGCTCAGCACAGCACAATTGTGCTTTGTCAGCTGCCAGTGTCGGGTGCCTGTAACCACAAGATGAAGTGCTTCTGGTGATTGCCCGACGCAGGCGTCACGAGGTTGCAGTGAAAGCCTTCCAGGCCCAGGTTGCAGTACCAGCTGGCCTAGCAGCCGCAGGCAAGCGCGTCCCTCACGTGGCAATTAGGGCGGGGGGTCATGCGGTGGGTTACGCTGTCAGGCATGGCCAAATTCACCAGCCGTGCTGCTGTTGCAGAGCTCTTTGAACAGGCTAACCAGGCCCGGAGGGACAGGCTGGCAGCTATGCTAGCATGCTCAAAACAACGTGGCGGTTTCCGCGCAGATCAGTGAGCGTCTTCGAGGACGCTCCAGCATCCGGCTGCTGCTTCCTGCATGGGTCTGTTGGTAGCGTGGTGCCGGCCGCACTTGTTGGCTTGCCCAAAACATGGGAGCTGCACTCTGATGAAGCGCTGCGCTGGGGCATGCGTGTTTTATGCTGCTGTGCAGGATGACGCCAGCTGTGCTGTGCCTGGCGCGCCACCAGCGTGCGGCCCGTACGTGGAGAGAGCAGCTTGAGGAATCCACAGATGTCATCGTGCAGGACATTCTGGACCTAGAGGGGCTGCACCATGCATTCCAGCGGCACGTGCTGAACCTGCGCAGGTGATCTCCAAGCTGCTCTCTCCCATCTTGCTCTGTTGTCTTGCCGCCATCGGGGGCACGTGTTCTCTCAGCCCTGTCCCGTTCTTCTGTGCCCAATAACTCATGGCGTGAGGCTAGCCTCTGCCACTACTGATTCTCCACTTCGATGGTGCTTGCTGAACCTGCAGGGAGCTACAGCTGTGTTTGTGCACTGTGCCGCTGCACCGCATGGTTCTGGGTGGCCTGCTGCGCCACTGCCTGGCCGAGCGCTGGGTGCAGGCAGCAGGTGAGAGGGCACGGGCTACTGTGGCTGCAGCAACCTGCCGGCTCCCCATCTGACTCACGCCTCTCCTCCGCTGCCTCCTGGTGCTGCTGCTGCAGAAACGCGCCCCAGCACCCAGCTGCTTGCAGCCAAGGCCCGCCGTGCCGGGCGTGTGGCACCAGCGGCAGCAGGGGAGGTGCCTGCAGCCAGCTGCTCCCCAGAGGAGAAGGCGGCCCAGCAGCAGAAGGCAGAAGCCGAGCTGCTGCTTCAGCTCGAGGAAGAGGAGGCTGCTGCAGCCCGCATGGTGCCCTGCTGCTGCTCCCTTCTAGCACGCTATCTGCAAAGCTGCTTGTTGGCTACAGTACTTGCTCGTGGTGTCCCCATTGCAAGCCGTGCCACCCCCGCTTGCAGGCTGCGCAGCGCAAGGCCAAGCAGGAGCAGCGGCAGAAGCAAGCTGCAGTTGCTGTGCTGGCAGCTGCCACGCTGGCACGGCCCATGGCCAGCAGCGAGTCAGAAGAGTCAGAGGAGGAGGAGGAGGAGGAGGAGGAGGAGCGGCAGGAGCAGGAGGAGGAAAAGCAGCAGGAGCATGAGGCGGCAGCATCCTTGCCAGCCGAGCAGCCGAGCAGTGGCAGCCAGTCGCCTAGGAGTCACCGGGCGCTGGAAGGAGGGGCTGAGGAACAAGGAAGGGAGCAGCTGCTGTGGCCTCAGGAGAGCCAGCATGGCGGGCAGCGGCAGAGTGCAGAGCCAGAGGCTTGCATCCTCAGTAGTGTGGACAGCAACAAGGGCAGCGCACCAGTAGGAGCAGTAGCTGCCCCCGAGCTAGCTCCCAGCACACCAGCCCTGCTGGCCGCCTCCCTGCCCCGCCATGACCAGCAGGCACCGCCGCCTGAGCAGCCATCCGCCAGCAACCCTACGCACAGCCCACAGCATGGTAGCGTGCCGCCTCGTTGCCAGCAGTCGATGACAGGAGGCCTGCCCCCTTCAGCGCCGCTGCCAGGCACACAGCCACATGCGATGGTCGGCGCCGCCGGCTGGGGTGCAGCACACGCTCTGTCATCGACCTCTGTAGCAGCAAGCAGTGTGGCAGCAGTAGCGATGGCGGCAGCAGCAGCGGCAGCGGTGGCAGCGGCGGCGCCGGCGGCCAGCCAACAGGTGCTGCAGCCCATCATGCCAGGTGCGGTTGGTGCTTTCTACCCTGCAGGAGCATGATTGAGCCTTCACCTCAGGTGGCGCTGCCGCTCCATTTTTGTCCTTTGTGCAGGCCTGAGCACGAGCTCACAGCTGCCACCACCCGCACCGCTGCCTGGCACCCCAGCCGGGCATGTGCTGCCAGGAGCAGCAACCGCCGGCAGCAGCGGCGAGGGCGGCGGCTGGTCTCTGTTCTCCTCCTTCCAGCCAGGCGGCAGCGGCAGCCCGCGGCTGCATAGTGGGCAGGGCGACACGCCTGGCCCAAGCATCGAGGGCTTGGCTGCACGGTACGCTGCTGGCGCCACAGCAGACAGTGCGAGCGGCGCCGGGGCGTCAGGCTTGGTGGAGGACGGCGGCTCTCTGGGCTCTGCCGACAGCCTCCCTGCCCTGTTGGGCATCGAGGGCGGTGCCCTTGGCTTTGGCGGCGGCCCCGACGTCGCCAGCTGGGACGGCAGCTGGGGAGTGGCAGAGGGCAGCTGGGAGGCCCAGGGCAGCCCGTGGCGCAGCCACCTGCAGGGCAGCTGGCAGCAGCCGCTGCCCGAGATGGTTGGCGGCGGCGGCGGCGGCGGCGGCGTGCAGCTGGCCCTGCCGGGGCTGCGCAACGACGTGGGCCAGTACAACTGCTTCCTCAACGCCGTGCTGCAGTGCCTGTGGCGCTGCGAGGCCTTCCGCCAGCAGGTGCAGGGGCGAGGGCGGCAGGGCCTAAAGTGCTGGATCAGAGAATGAGGCTGGCGGGCGGGTGCCATGCCGCCGACGCCACGCCCTGAGCCTGCAAACCTGGCGTCGAGGTCCGCTAAGCAGCTGCCAGGTGCCCGCTCCTCTCCTGCAGGTCCTGTCCTGGCCCCAGGTCTTTTTCGAGGCCCACCCAGTCGTGCTGGCCCTGCGCAACCTCTTCCACCAGCTGCAAGGCCAGGAGCGGGCGGCAGTGGGCGCAGCGGCGCTGCCCCGCCCCGCCGCCGTCGACCCCGCCGAGCTGCGCCTGGCGCTGGCCAGCTCCAGCGACCGCACCTTTGGCGTGGGTAGGTGGCTTGGGTAGCTGGAATCCTGCTCGGTTTGGAGTGGGTTGGGTTGGGAGGAGGGGTGCTGGGAGGAGGGTGCCGAGAGGGGAAGGGGCACCGCTATTGGGCCCTGCCTGGTTGCTGCTTGAGCACGTGTCCTCGGTGGTCGCCAGCCTGGCAGCGCTGCCTGCCTGCCTGCAGGCGAGATGAGCGATGCGGCGGAGGTGCTGCTGACGATCTACGAGAGCGTCGGACATGTGGCAAAGGTGGGCGCGGAGCAGGGGAAACACCGGTGCTGGGAAACAGCTTGTATCGAGAGGGCATGACGCTGCACTGCTGGCTGCCTGCTCCGAGCTGCTCATCACTGCTCATCCCTTTGCTGCCCGCCCATTCCCAGCCTCATCCATCTCCACACGCACACCCTGCCTGCGCGCCCACAGGCCCAACAGGTGCCCAACTGCGTGGACGCTCTGGCAGGGCTGGAGGTGGCAGAGGGAGTGTACTGCCCCACATGCAGCCTGACCACCCACTGCAACCAGTTCACTCAACACTTCTACAACACGCAGGTGGGGCTGGTACAGGGAAGGGCCCGCGGTGGCAGCCGGGTGGCCGGGCTGAAACACCAGAGGTGGCTGTATGCCGTCACTTGCTGGATGGCGGGCGTGGCATGGCCAGCCAGGCCGTGGCAGCACGCAAAGCCGAGTTTCTGGCTGGCTGGCCGGAGTGCTTTGCTGAGCGGCACACAGGCCGCGGCGTGCGGATGGTCCTGTGGTGCGTGCAGGCGGCGGCCATGCGGGATGCGCACGCCGCCTCTCTCCAGGAGTGTCGCCTGGGCCGCATGGGCGCCAGCTCCATGGGCAAGCGCCTGCGGGCGGAGCAGGGGCAGCTGAAGACTTGCGATGAGGACAGGGGTGGGTGGGGGTGGTGGGGCAGCCGCCAGGTTGGCCGCCCGGCTTTGGTCTGTGACCAGCGCACTTGTGCTGGCAGGCAGGCAGTGCAGCAGGCATACGCTGCCATGCCGTCGTGCTGCATCCTGCATGCTTGCTGCCCCACCCCATTTTGCCCTCCCGCAGGCGGCTGCGGGCGGCGCTACCCGGTGCACCACGTACTGCGCGCCGCGCCGCGCCTGTTCAGCCTGCAGCTGAGCTGGCTGTCGACGCGGGAGTCGGGGGAGGACATTGCGGCCACGCTGCGTGCGCTGGACGAGCATGTGAGCCTCGGCACTCGCTCCCAGTGGGCACGCGGCCTCCTGACGCAGGCTACAAAGTGAAGCGCCTGTCGGCCACCTGCCTCGGCTGCGGTACAGCGCGAGGCCCGCCCCTCTTCCCCTCAAGCACAAAACCTCGATCCCCTCCCCTGCAGCTGCTGCTGGGCGAGGTGTACGCGGGGCAGGCGGCGGCGGGGCGCCGCTACCGCCTGCGCTGCATGGCCGGCTTCTACGGCCAGCACTATGTCGCGCTCATCCGCCTGCCCGAGCTGGAGGGCCAGTGAGCGGGGCGGGCAGCTACTGCGCTGCTCGGAGTGGCTGCTTCCAGCTGCTTTCGTTGTAGCTTGCCGGTCCATGCCGGTGCCTCCTCATCTCCCCACCACCACCACCGTGCCGGTCGCCCCTCTTGTCATCCCTGCCTGCCAGGTGGGCCCTGTTTGACGACTCCCGGGTCAGCGGCGTGGGCGCCTGGGAGGATGTGGTGCGCAGGTGCGAGGCGGTGCGCATCCAGCCCAGCGTGCTCTTCTACGAGGCGGTGCAGGGCTGAGGGGCGGCAAGCTGCTCAGCAAGAACGCTTCGGCTTCTTTGAGTTGCAGCGCTTACAGTACTCCGCATGCTGCTCCAGTATCCTGTTTCAAACATGTTTCTGCATGTGTACGATTGTTGAATTCATCAGAGGTTTCTCCTGGCGCCCCCGCCTCAGCAGCCGCCGGCTGGCAGCGCAAAGATGCGCCCCATCTCCTCCCCCACCCTGGCCGCAAAGTCGGCTTCGCTCCGCCGCTCCAGCCCTGCAAACTGCTGCAGCTCCTCCAGCACCTTGCTGGCCTCCTGGGCAAATGCACCCGCAGGCTGCGCCGAGAAGGCGTATGCTGCAAGCTGCGGGGAGGCCGCGCCAGGGCTGCCGCCGCTGGTGACCGCAGCTTTCCAACGGCTGGTCACCGCTGGTTGCCCTCCGGCTGCTGCCGCCTGCTGCTGCCATGCTGCTGCGGGGGATGCGGGGTGGGGCAGGGAGGAACCCGCGGGCGAGGCGGCTGCAGCTGCGTCCAGCTGGTATGAAAACGAAGGCGAGGCCGCTGCAGACAGGGACAGGCCGACCACGGCAGCTGGCGAAGCGGTGGGGCTGACCGCCTGCTCAATCTCTGCCAACAGGTCGGCAGCTGGGGAGGCGTGCCTGAGTGTCGAGGAGTCCAGCCGCAGGCGGCTGACCGCCCTGCCGCTACCCGCGCTGCTGCCGCCGGCCACGGCCCCCGCCGCAGCGGGCGGCCTGCGGAACGAGGCTGCCCGCTCTGCTGCAAACCGCCAGCGGTTGGTGGGCGCTGCTGCCAGGCTGGGCGAGGCGGCCTCGCTGCCGAGTGTGGTCACGGCAGACCTGCCCCCGCTAGCCCCGCCACCAGCTGAGAAGTTGGGAGGGGAAGCGGGATCTGTGGGGACCACCCCGCTGCTGCCCCAGCCAGCCGGTGCAGGCACCTCTTCTGTCTGGCTCTGCCGCAGCGCGGCGAGGGCTGCCCGGCCGGGCGTGGCGGCGGGCTGCTGCAGCAGCCGCTCCAGTGACGCTACCAGCTGCAGAAATGGGTGGGCAGACACGGTGCGGATGATCTTGCAGCGTCTCGGTTGTATGTCCGCATTCCACTCATGGTCAGAAGAGCTGAACGCCAGCCACCCCACTCACATCCTTGGCCGACTGCTCTGCCGGGCTGAGTCCAGCGGCAGAAGGGTCGGGTGGGTTGGCCAGCTGCGAGGGCCCTGGTGCCGGCGTTGCCTGTGCCGCCAGCTCCGCCTCCAGCTTGCGCACATAATCAACCTGCCACGGGCGTAATACAACTGCTGTGTGAGCTGCGGCGGTATATGCAGCAAAAGTTGCGGCGGCAGCGGCGGCGGGCCGCTCACCGGCGATGGCATGGGCGACTGCAGTGCCTTGGAGATGTCGCGCAGCAGCTCGCTGCGTTTCACAAGCGTGACAAGGAGTGAGAGGGCGCACGGGTCGTGCCTGCCATCTCCGCTGACCGCTTGACCAACCTCGTCTTGCGCGGATCTGACTTCAATTCTCCGCTGTTGACCGGGTTGTTGGGCGACAGAAGCGACTTGGACGCGCTGCGCAGCCCCGCGGAGTATGGCGTGGTCCAGTTCATTGTGCTTCTACTCTACTTGCACACAGTGTGTGGCTGGCGTACAAAGGAGCGTTGGGAGTATGTCGGAGCTGAATTTGACAATGCTGAATCCGTCCTGCCCGCCGCCCGTACTGCTACCGCCCTTGCCACCGGCGCCCACCATGAAGTGCGAGGGGCACGCCGTCGTTCATACGTCTTTTGCCTTGGCCCGTTAAAATACCAGCAGCTATTCAGTGGCCACATGCTCATGATGATGCTCTCCACAACATGCAGCGGCTGCCACAGCTGCTGGCGAGTGATCCTGCTGCTGGTGCCGCGCCTGCTCAGCCTGTGCCGACCCCGCCCCGTCTGCCGTCGCCTCTGCCGCAGGCGCCTGCTGCACGGCTGCCGCTGCAGCGGCGCCCCGCTTGCGTCCCAGCTGCAGGAACTTGTTGAGCAGCAGCGGGGGCATGTCGCCGCCCAGCCCCTGCTGCAGCATCGCCAACTCCAGAAACTCAAAGTCGCTGCACGGGCAATGACAGGGAGGGAGGGCACAAAGGGGGCAGGGCCAAGGTCGGGCAGAGGGGCAAGCAGCGTGGTGCTCGGCGCTGCGCTGTAACCTGCACCGCCACTGCACTGGATCAAGCAGCCCAACGCAGCCAGGCCAGCCCACCTCAAGCTGGCCAGGCACTGGCGGCGCAGGAAGGTCGCCACTCTAGCGGCGCCCGCCTCGCCCTTGGTGTGCAGGAACACCTCCTCCACCAGACTGAGCACTGCGGGGAAGAGAGGTCGGGGGAAGCAGGGTCGGAGGGCAGTCAGCATGCATCGCCCAATCTTTCGCTGTCTTTGGCAGACGAGCAGAAGCAGCTGCATGTTTTCTGCGCGACACTACCAAGCCCCACGCCTGCTCACCCTCCGGTGGCAGCTCGGGGCTGGTGTCGGCAGGCTGCTGCTGCTCCTGCTGCTGCGGCGACAGCGGCGGCAGCAGCTGCTCCCAGATGCGCATGCCCGCAGTGCCCTCTGCTGTCAGCATCGCCGGCGGCGGCGCTATCATGCCGCCCGCCTGCCGCGCCTGCTGCGCTGCCCCCAGCGCCGCCACCAGCGCCGTCAGGCTGGCCGGCGACTGCAGCAGCAGCTGGTCGGGCAGGGCGCCGCCTGCCGCTACTGCAGCCGCCGCCAACGCGGCTGCGGCTGTGCCTTGCGAGTTGCCACCCAGAGTGGGCGCGCTGCAGCATTCGCTGGTGCAGTCCTCGTGCGGGTGGCTGCAATGGTGCCGGTGCGGCGGGTGCGGCAGCGCTTGCGGCGGGGGCGGCATGGGCGGCAGCCGGCTCTGCTGGCTCAGGTGCCCGCTGGTGCGCGCCGGCTGGTGGCTGTGCGCCGGCGTCACCTGCTGCGTGTGCTGCTGCATCTGCTCCAGCTGCTGCCGGATGTCGGCAGGCAGGCGGCGGGCGTGGGGCGCGCTGCTGCGAGACGGCTGCTGCCGCCGCGGGCGCTGCACCTCCTGGCCCGCCGCCCCGGAGGCAGACGGCGCCGCGGTGGCTGCCGACGCAGTGCCGTCTGCGGTGGATGCCGGCTGCTGCGCCGCTGCCGAGGCGTCCTGCCAGCCCAGCTCCGCCAGCTCCTCCTGCCGCTTCCGGGTGCGGACTGCAGAGAGGCGGGCAGGGAGATGGGTGGTTGGCGGGCAGGCAACCCAAGCATGCATGCAGCTACGGGAGGATCCACGTGCGCTGTCGCACCCAACAAGGCCGCCCCCGCCCACCTCGAAACGCGCCCCGTGACTCCTCATCTCCCTCCACCCACTTGCCCGCCCCCGGACACCTGCAGGGCGCAAGCACACCAGCGTGCATATGCTCACCGCTCAGCTGCGGCAGGCTGAAGCACGCATGAAAGCAGCCGGCGGGCTGGCCGCGGCTGGGCGCCTGCCCCGGCATGCAAGCCCAGCCACCCCAGCGCACGCACTTGCAGGCGCAGATGGGGCAGGAGTGGAGGCGCTGGCACAGCTCGAACGCGGCCTCGGCATCGGCAGCCAGCTGCATCACATCGGGCCGCTGCTTGCACTCGGGGCAGTTCCTGCATGGCGGTCAGGCAGCGGCAGAGCAAGCAGGGAGCGGTGGCGGGTGAGCGGGAAGCTTGAGGGAACGCCGCGGCCGACCAAACAGGCTGGCCTGGTCACCCAGCCAGCCGCGGCCCATCCAGCCCAGAGCGGCGTGCCTGCAGGGCGGCGTCTTCTTGCGGCACTGGCAGCGGCGCAGGTGCAGGCGGTTGCCGGCGGCGTCCAGGCGGCTCGACAGGCCGTCTCGCACTGCACGGCAGGGAGGGAGCGCCTAGGGGCTTGGAGGGGTCTGCATGGCTGGTGTGAGGCGATGAGCCGATCAGTGTGGGGAACACCCACCCAACCCACCCAACCAAAACCAGCCGCACCTGTGTAGCTGTGGCAGCAGTAGGGACACTCCTCAGGCGGGGCGCCCCGCTTGCGCTTGGTGCCCTGCGGCGCCGGCGGCGCGAGCAGCCGCTCCTCCACCGCCAGCGCCCCGCCGCCCCCGCTGGCCCCTCCTTCGCCTCCTGCTGCCATCGGCGGGGACGCGCCGCCGCTGCCCAGGCCGCCGCCGGCCACCCGCCGCCGCTGCAGCTCCTTGGCAAGCAGCTCCGCCAGCGCCTGCAGGCGGTACAGGTCTTCTCGTGCCTCCCGCAGCGCCTCGTGCGCCTGCAGGGGGGCGGCACGCGTGGGCTGGGCGGCAGCTTGCGACGAACCGGAGCGGCAGCCCGTCGTCGGCACCTCCATGCATGGGCATGCCTGCAGACAGCTGCGCCCCGTCGCCGCCCCTGCCGCTCGGCAGGCTGGACAGGCGGCCCTGCTCACCGCCTGCGCCGTCGCCACCTTGGCGTGCCACGCCGCCGACTTGGCCTCGCTTTTCTGGTCGGCACGGAAGGCGTCGCGGGCGGTTGCGCGTTGCGCGTCCGCCTGCAACGAAGAAGGCAAGCAGGTTGGCATAGCAGGGGGATGACTAGAGGCAGGCAGCAGGGGAGCCATGCTGCTGCACCAAAGACTAAGAGTGCAAGCTCACCGCCTGGTGCACGCCGCGGGCTGCCAGGAATGCCGCGTCTGCCGCCGCCAGCTGGTCGTGCACGTCGGCGGCCCACTCGGCCAGGGCGCTGTCGGGTTCCCCAGCCAGGCGGGCGCCGTGCTCCTCTGCCACCCTCGCCATGACCGCCGTCTTGGTCAGGCTGCCGCCGACGCCGACGCCGGTCGTAGTGCCGACAGTGCCCTCTGGGCTGCCCCCTCTGCTGCCACCGCGTGCATGCTGCGTTCGCCTCCTCTGTCTGCCTCCCCAGCCGGTGGCTGGCTGCTCGCTGCTGCCCTCGCTGCCCGCTGGGCTGCTGGCCGCTGCGGCGGCCAGGACATCCAGGTGCTCCATGTGCAGGTTGCCAGAAATTGGCTGCGCCGAGTGAATTAGAAGCGCATGGCCATGTCAGGGAGACACGCGTGGTCGCCCACCCGACGGACAAGAGCCAGACTACAGGCTGAGGGTAGCGCCAGATATGCCTCGTAACAGAAGATGGAGTAGCAGACTCGACATGCTGTGCTGTGGCATCACGCTGCCCGCCACTAGCCGCCGCCACGCCAGCCGCAAGCTGCACTGGCCACGATGATTACATGAACATTGTGGTCAGGCATCCCACATTCATGTGCAGAATGTGCAGAAGCGCAACAGCATGATGCACACATTCTCTGCAGCAAACAAGGCATCCGCAAGCTCCCGCCGCCAGCTTAGGTGCCCATGGCGGGCGGCCGCTTGTTCTTTCCAATCTCCGCCAGGTCCACCGGCTTGAGCAGCTCCGCCAGCTTCTCCGCCTTCTTGCGGTCGCCCGTCTTGTAGGCCAGCTCCATCTGGGAGCGCAGCAGCTGCTGCTCCCGCATGTCCTTCGCCTTGTCCGTGGTGCGCAGCTCGTCGTACGCCTGCAAAAGTGGCGGGCAGGGAGGGAGTTCAGAGGCAAGGACACGTGGGCAGGGTTGCGCAAGCAGGCTCTATCTGTCCAGGACAGGGTGGCAGGGAGGGGGGCAAGATGTGGGCTGACATGGGGGGCTGCCTGGCCCTGTGCAGAGGGCAGAGATGCCGCCCACGCAGCGCACACATCTTCACACAAGCCAAACAAACTCCCACCTTCTTCATCTTCTCCGCCGCCATGCGCTTCCGCTCCGCCGCCAGCTCGCGCTGCCGCTCCTTCTCATCCTCAAAGGCCGTGCGCTCCACCGCCTGCGGTGGGATGCGTGTGTATCAGTGTGTAGCTGCGGGCCAGGCCTTGAGCGCCAGTGGTCCCAGGCACGCAGGCGGCCAAGCACAACCCCCTGGTGTCCAGCTGGCCATGCAAGCAGCCTCGGCAGTCGCGGGCGCGCAAGCGTGGTGGCGGCGCTGCTCACCCCCCCGGCAGGTAAGCCCTTGCGCGCCGCCTTGGCCGCCTGCTGCTTCTCGTACATCTCAAGGTCGTAGTACTTCCTGCGGGCGGTACAGCGCAGCATGGCCAGCAGGTTGACAGGGCAGGAGCTGGCAGCAGCACCGAGGAACGCCCGCCAACGCCAGCCAGGCAGCTGGGCGACGCCGCACAGCACGCGGGATGCTCGAGGCGGCACCGATGCCAGGCCGCGCTGCACGCCTGCAGGCGGTGGCCACTCGTGCAGCCAGGGCCCACCTGTGGGGCAGCGTGGCCGTGTTGAACTCCTCCATGTAATCCTTGAACATCTCCTTCTCCTCACTGCGCGGCATCGCCTCGATGTCGATGTTCTTGACCTTAGGAGAAGAGGAAGGGAGGGAGGCGGGCGAGGCGGGCAAGGGGTCAGGGAGGGGGGGTGCACAGTGTTGCTGGGCACGAGGGCCGCAGGGTGGCAGTGGGCCACACCCCAACAGCAGGAGGAACAAGGGAGCAGCAGGAGGAACAAGGGAGCCACTACAGCCTCCACATTTGCGACCCAGGGTGGCCCCACCCATGATGCTGCTGCAGTGCCACAGCGCCACAGGCTCACGTGCCCCTAACCCACCTCCATGGCCCAGAGCTGGAACTCAGGGCGCTTGGTGTACATGTCGGTCTCGCGGATCAAGCCGTACTTTCCATATTCGTGGCCAATGGCACCCTGCAAGGCAGCGGGGCAGGGAGGGTGGGCAAGGTGAGGCAAGGTGGGTACAAGGGGAGCGATCAGGGGAAGAACAAGCCTGCTGAGTCCAGCACAAAGCAGCTGCTGGGCGGCTAGCAACCACCATGGCGCACCCGCCAGGCCAGCAATGGCTGCATGACAAGGCAGACCCAGCGCAGCTGCAAAAACAAAACTCACCCTGGTGGCCTGCTTGGCGCGCGCCTTGTCCTTGCTTCCCCGCTTCTCCTTCTTCTCCTTCTTGCTCCGCTTCTCCTTTTTCCGCTTCTTGTCCTTGCTGCTGCGCTTCTCTTTCTTGCTGCGCTTGGACGAGCGCTCCCTGCTGCGGCTGCGCCGCCGCTTGCTGCCACTCTTGCGCCGGCTGCGCTCGTCCTCGCTGCCGCTGCTGCTGCTCTCCGACTCGCTGCCGCTGCCCGATTCGCTGCCACTGCTGCTGCCGCTGTCCGAGCCGCTGCCCGCGCCGTCCTCATCCCGCTGCCGCTTGCCGCCCTCCTTATGCTCCTTGCGCCGCTTCTCCGGCTTGCCGCTCTGAAGCGCCAGCTGGTGCCGCCGCCGCTCCTTGTGCAGCTTGGACAGCTCATCCACCTTGGCCACCTGTGAGGGAGGTGGGAGCACGAGGCAGCAGCAGTGCATGTGTTTGTGTGCTTGATGCGCAGTCCAGAGGGCAGGCAGTAGAGTGATCACGAGCTGCTGCTGGCGCTCGGCTGGTGCTGGTTGGGATCGAACGCGGCAGCTGCGCCTGCGCCAGCAAGCTGGCCCCGGCTGTTGCGCGCAGCGCCAGCGACCTCCACAGCGTCAGGCACGCCCGCCATAGAGGCCCCGCCTACCTGGAAGCGGCGCAGCATCGTCAGCGCGCGCTCCTCGTCCCAGTTGCACTCCTGCAGCGCCGCCGCACGCACTGTGGGCCCCAGCGCGGGCAGCAGCAGGTGCAGGCGCTCCATGGCGCGCGCCTCCTTCTCCTTCTGCTGCTTCTCCAGGTGCTTGGCCACCTGCGGGCGAGCGAGCGTGGCGTGGCGTGGGCTTGTTTAGAGCAGGGAGCAGGCAGGGAGGGCAGGTACAGGTTGGGCAGAGGGTGGCAAGCACAAAATACGAACAATGATAAAGGATCTGATCGAGTTTTTATAAGACGGCAAGGGCAGGACCCGGCGCGACGCCGCCCGCCACCCGGCGCCGCTACTGCCACCCACCATGGACAGGCCACGGTTGTCCGGCACATTCGGGCCTCCTCTGGTGTACAGCTGCTCCGTCGAGGGAGTGGCATCGGCTGCTGTGGCCGCCATCGCGCCTGGCCCCCGCCCCAATTCGCTCGGCTCCCGTTGATCGGCTGCTCACTCCGGCTCCCAGCTGCTACTCAGGTCCGACGGAAGCGCTGCGAGACTCCTGAGTCTCGCTGCAGGGAGACTTGGACGATGCGCTGTGTCGCGCAGTGGCACGGCTCCTGTGAGTTATTGAAGTGTATTGCGAGCCTGCCCAGACGCCTTCGGGCAATTCCAGAGGGTGTACCTCCTCTGCCTCCTGTACTGTTTCTCACTCGAAGAACAAGAACCAGGCCCAGAACCGCATTCCACCCCGCCCTGCAACCCTAAACCTTCCACCCGTGCATGCACACGATGGGGGTGCCGCCAGAAGTGCAGCAGGTTTTGGACTCGCACGCCTCGCACTTTACGTTAACAGCGGAGGGCAAAGTCAAGTGCGAGCTCAACGGCCATACGTTTCCGCCCAAGGCTGACGCCCTGAATGCCTTCATCAAGTGAGCCGTTGCCAATGCATGCAGCGGCAGCTGCCGCCAGCGCGGGTGCCGCCTGCAGAGCTGTTGGGTCCTGGTGCATGCCTTGCACAAGCCGGGGACAGCGATGCTGCAGCATGGTGGTAGGCACGTTGATGCTGCGTGGCGACGACATCCAGCGCCTGTGCCTGGTCACCTGCCGGGCTGGTCACCCTCAGAACGACGTCAAACTGTCTCCCCATCACCGCCGCAGCGGCAAGAAGTATGCCAAGCTGGTCAAAGCGGCAAAGCTGGATGCGGGGCTGTCAAAGTACGAGCCCTTCATCGTGCGCTCCAAAAACCTGGAGGGCATGCTGTTCTGCGCGCTCACCGGCGAGCTGCTCAATGCGCGGCTGGAGGAGGTGAAGCAGCACCTCAAGGGCAAGAAGTTTGGGCGGGCCAAGGGTGAGCAGCAGCGGGGCCGACGGGGGTGGCAACCTTGCTAGGGTCTCCGCCACGTCTTACCACATTGCTGCTGCCCTGTGTGCAAAACCGCTTCACTCGCCGATGTGTGCTGGGCTTTCCCCGCCCCTGCTACTTCACTTGACAATCGCCGCCCTGCTGCTGCCGCAGAGCGCTTTGAGGCAGACCAGCAGGAGCTGATGGAGGAGCCGGATGTGGCGGGGGGCAGCGACATGGTGAGGGCGCATGCATGGAGGCGCCTTGTGCTGCACTTCGCTAGTTCAACCCCTTGCTGCTGCTGATGTGTGGCCGCAGCTTCTGACGCCTACGTGTCAACCTGCTGATTCCTGGCGCCGCCGCTGCTGCAGGAGGAGGATGGGCCGGAGGGCAGCGATGGGCCGGGGGTGTGGTTGCCCGAGGAGGTGCTGCAGGAGTATGAGATGGGGGAGGGTGAGGAGGGAGAGGGGCCAATGGTGGCAAATGGAGAAGCAGTTGCTGCAGCGGCAGAGGCGGAGGCGAATGTGGAGGAAGAGCAGGAGGCACCTCGCAGGAACGGCAAGCCTGGCAGCAGCAGAGCCAAGGGCAAAGGCGCCGCCAAGCCGCAGCAGGAGCAGCAGGGCAAGGAGGGCGGCAAGCAGAAGCAGCAGCCTGCTGGCAAGAAGGGCAAGCAGCAGCCGCCAAAGCAGGCCAAGGTGGCAGCAGCGGCAGCGGCAAATGGCGCAGGGGGCAAGAGCAAACCGCCCAAGGCCAAAAAAGCGCGCATGAACTAGGGTGGTGGTGGTTGTATGACAGGGTGTGGCTTGGGGGCGCGCGTGGGCCCTTCATTTTGTAATGAGCTTGATCTTACAATGTCCATATGCCGACATGAGAGGGCCGTGGTTCGAAAGGCACGCCATGATGCGTGTGATGAATCAAGGTGAATCAATAAATGTCGCTGCCTGTATGGGGCGGCGCTCTCCTGATTTAAGCAGCCACAATGCTGCTCAGCTCCACACGCACCAACAGCCTGTCGCCCGCCAAGTACCGGCGGTCGGTGCGCCGTAGCTGCGCCAGCTCAATAAACCGAGTATACCCCCAATTATTATGCTCAGTCGAGAACGACACTGCCCGCCCTAAATGGACATGATTCTCTCCAGCCGGCGCCTGGTCGATCACCGTGAATAGATATGCTGCAGTTGCGCTAACCACCCCGGGTTGGGTGAAATTTAAGTTCAATCCGACTGCAACATCCCAAGAACGAGGAAGTTGAGTGAATTTACTCACCCTGGTGAGTGAAAGTCAATGCAATGGCATAGCATAGGAACGGCGAACCAGCTGGGCTCACATGATCAAAGCAGCTCACCTGACAGGTGTGTGCCCTTGCCATTGCCGCCGCCGCGAGGGCAGACTATCAGCCTCCATGCTTGACCTCCAATCTCAACTGGGGGCGAGAGGACTGTGACCTCGCCAAGCTGTGAGTATCGATCAATGGCAAAAGTGAACCCTCCAGACTTGCTGGTGCTGCAGCACCGCACATCAAGAATGGGCAGCGGGTAGGCTGCGCCGTAGTGGGACTTGAGCAGCAGGCGTGCTGCTGCGGGACCCAACAGGCCGGCCAGCGCCTGCTCATCCACCAAAACAATGTTCATCACAGCCGCGACTGCCAGTTTGGATGCCATAAAATCCAGGAAGCGTTCCTCCAGGTGGTTCAGCTGGCAGTGCTGCACCAGGTGCACTGTGGACACGAGCTCAGGCATGCCCGCAAAGATGAGGGTGCCTGCATGAGACGAGGACGTGGCCATGAGAAGCAGCCCATGCAGCAGAGACAATGTTGTGCGGCAGGAGACTGCCATGGAGCAACAGCAGGGCCGAGCACACTCGCCTCCCAGGTAGGCAGCAACCTTGTCCAGCAGCTGTGCGGCATCCAGCTTGTGGGCCAGGCCTGCGACTGTGGCAAGTACACCGCTATCTGCCAGCAATGCCAGGTTGGTCGGGTGAGCGTCATCAGGAGAGTACATCAGCCTCAGGAAGCAGACAGTCGCACGCAGGCTGGCACCCTGAAAGGCGACCGACAGGTCAGGCTCCTGCAGCAGGCAGCAAAGGGACTCGTTAGGTGAGGGCATTCCGGCAAATTTACTTCCGTCACCGACCTGGCTGAGGTTGCCGCCGCTTTCCTTCTGTGCCAAGAAAAGCTCCCGCACCACACTGCACTGTACGCTGAGCAGCTGGCTGTGCAGCAGCAGGCGAGCGCCTTCTACTATTGCAAAGCAATCCGCCAGCGCTTCCATGCCTGGCGCTGTCAGGTAGAAGCTGTGAGGCTGTGCTGCGTCCAGGAATGCCAGGTTGATGCACGGTGGATTGGTTGTGGCAGCAGGGCTTGTTGGCATGAGGGCGGGCAGCGTCAAGCCCGCAAGCAGCTCCAGCGTGTTGCTGCCATGAGCCGCTCGGTGCTCCCGCTCCTGCGGCGGTCTGCTAGGTTCGCCATCCATGGTGCCTGCACGAGCTGAGGTTGCTCTGCCAGTTCAGAGGGGCGAGGAGGAGGAGTATGCACGGTGTGAGCACACCACTCAAGGCAGGCAGGCAGCAGGCAGGCAGGCAGCTCTCTGGCAAAGGATTCTATCGAAACACCGTAATGTTATCGTCTTCTCGTAAAGAGGCCGCGTGAGAAAGAGGCCGCGAGCGTGGTTAGGTGCTTTCCAAGAGGCTTTCCAATGATTGGGGTGCCTCGCCGCCTCCCTGTACACATGTGTTGACAGCACTTGTCCATTTGTCCAGCCAAGGCTGCGGGTCCTGCCTCGCTTCAAGGAAGTGTGCTGCTCCTTGAGAGAGAGGTCGGCACTGCCGCTCCAGCCCGGGGGGCAAGCCACAAGGTGATGCAATGAGAGAGATGGGCAACAAGTTGTCTGCCCCCTGCCTGCCTGCTGCACCCGGCATCGCCATACGCACCGCCGCCCTGAGGTGGACGGATTGACGGGGCGCGCTCCGCGTGCCCACCTCTGGGCGCCATCCCTGCCTCTGCCTCTAGGTGTAACCGTGCTTGCAGGGCAGTGATGCCGCGGTGCCGCCTCTGCTTTGGCCGTGCGGGGCGCAGCGCAGGCCATCAGCTCTTCTCGCCCTGCGGTTGCCGCGGCAGCATGGCGCACATCCACAAGGAGTGCCTGTCGGCCTGGCGGCGGCGCAGCACCAACCCCACGCGCTGCGAGATCTGCGGCCAGGCCTACCAGACTGGGAGGCGCCGGCAGCGGCTGGGGCGGCAGGCGCGAGGCCGGCAGCACGGGCGGGGCAGGCAGCAGGCGCAGCAGCCACGGCGCCGCCCACAGCAGCCGGTGCCGCTGCAGGCACGATGGGGGGCAGCAGTAGCGGCAGCAGTGGCGGAGGCTGCAACGTGTTGGGCGCGCACAGCGGCTGCCTGTTTCAATTTCTTTTCGCCGCCTGGTTGACTTGTTGTCCGCTTGCCGGGGTGAGGCGCTGGTGTTGATCCCCCTCCGCTCATGTACTCATAATCCCTTCAACAGGCCTGCCTAATGATTCACCCTGGAAGCCTTGGGTCAACAACAAATCTTTGCTGTGAATTACACAGGGCCCAGTGGACGCCAACCAAAGGAAGGCAGCAGGCCTCCAGAGGCGCTGCCAGCCGGGCGCGTCCACCAGGGCACCTGCGCGAGCTGACTCCTCGCGGCCAGCCGTGCGTGCATCACGCCAGGGCTGCCGCTCCTCAGCTGCTGCTGCTGCTGCTGCGCTTCCCCTCACTTCCTGCAGCAGGGAAGGCCAGGCGGGTGTGGTCAGCGACTCGCCGTGAGGTCAGCAGCGCTGCGGCGGAGGCCAACAAGCACGTGCCAACAGCAGTTGCGCTGCCAAAAAAGCCACCGCATCTCGGCCAGCCTGCTGGTCAACAGCCGCCAACAACAGACAGCAGCACCCGAACAAACAACAGCGGCACGCGGCACGCACTGGGGGGGGCGGGGGCCGAAGCCGGGGCGCTTGGGCGGCTCGCGGTTGCGACGGTCCTTGACCGACCGCACGCGCACAATCTTGGAGTGGATGGCGGCAGACACGCAGTAGTAGACCTTGCGGTAGATCTTGGGCAGCGCGTAGCCTGCACATGGACGTGGACGTGGTGCGGCCACACAAGGTGAGGGTGAGGTGTGGAGCGGCAGGGGAGAGGAGCGAGTGGGCAGCAGTGCGAACAGAGGAGTGGAGAGGAGGACGGCAAGGGTGGGAGGCATGGTCGCGTGATGAAGCCGCTGGCCAAAGGCCTTGGCGCCTGCGCCTGCTGCGGCTGGGAGCTGCAAAGCCGAGCCAAGCTGCGCCGCCGCTGCTGCTGGTGCGTGCCGACTGCGCACATAGTCACACGCGCCAGTGCAGCGCCAGCAATACAGCCGTGCCTGCTGCAGGGGCTGGCTGTGGTGCTGCGATGGCCGCTCTGCAGATACTGAAGCCAACATCTGCTGCATCGTTCATTGTGGGCCGAGCTGGGGAATGGCCGCATCCAGTGCGATCGCTAGAGCCGACCCTGCGTGCTTGCTGTCTCAGCAAACTGCTGCCGCAAGTCTGATTCTGCTGCTCCTGCCGCTGCTGCCAAACTCTCCCATCTGCGCTGCCCTGCCAGCCACTGTGCCCATGCCGCTCGGTGCGCTGGCCCCCTCCACATCATCCACCAGTGTCCCCGGCCACCGCACGAACCCGCCCTCCACAGCAGCCCCGCCCCATTGCCCAGCCCGGCGGCTGCGAACGAGAAACACCGCCCCAACCCATGCTGCTGCCAGCATGGCCGCTGCCCAGCGCCCGGCGCACCAGGCATGCGGCGCCGAGGCTGCAGTCACTCACCGTCAATGGCGCACGCGTCCTGCAGGTCGCGGATGGCCGAGGCGTCCACCATGTTGCGCACGATGAAGCGCTTGATGGCCTTGTCCTTGGGCACCATGGCGGCGGACGACTCGCAGCGCACGCGCTTCACGTGGCCTGCACGCACGCGCCGCACGTCACGACGCGGCGGCGGCAGCAGCACGTCAGCACATGGCAGCGACCGGCAGGGTGCAGGAACACGTGCATCGGCGCTGCTGCTGCCTGCCGCGGCGGATGACCCCAGCAGCAGCTCATGTGCAGCGCTGCGCTGCCTGCCACGTTCCCCCATGTGCAGTCCCCAAGCTTTGGCCGGCACGCACCGCGGCCGTGCTTGTTGCGTCCTCCATTGCGCCGCTTCTTGGTCATGTTTGCAGACCCCTGCACACAGCACACCAGCTCCGCCCCGGTAAGCTTGCTATGCTTCTGCTGTCTCCCAGCAGGCGTGCGGCGGTGGGCCGAGGCGGGGCAGTGGCCGCCCCAGTGGCGGCAGCCGGATCCCTCTCTCTGCTTGCTGCCTGCGGCGGGCGCCCCGGTCGCACCACCAGAGCCTGGCTGAGGAACAGCAGGCTGCCCAGGGCCCGGACGAAGAGCGGCATGGCTGGGCAGTGGCGCAGCATGCCACCTGCTGCACCGGCAGCCCTGCGGCTGCTCTTCTATCGCCCTGGAATGGCCGCAGTGCAGCCCAGCAAGCGGCAGGGCAGCCCAGCGCGAGGGCGGCCAGCGTGATGGTGCGGCAGACAGCCGCATGCCTGAGCAGCATGTGCGCACCTTTACCGTCCCAAGGAGGTCCCTGCACGCAAAGAGGGCGATGCGGGGCCGCCCACAGGTTTTGACACCCCTGTCCGACCCTGGAGGCGCCTTGCATGCGGGCGGGCGCTTGCTGGCGCGCTGCAGCCAGCCGGCGAGTGATTGATCACACCCAGGGCACCTGCCTCCCGCTTTGGTGGGGTCTGCCAGACCGGGCCGTGCACCCCTTCCTGTCGGCACTTTTGGCGGAGGTCCCACCCAGTCGCGGGCTCCCCGCTATGCAGCAAACAGCCCTGATGGCGCCCTGCTGCCCGATGGCCAGGCCAGTCGCCCCAGCAGCGGGCCCCAGCCAGCGGGGGCGCCCTGCCGCCAGCCGGGCGGCGCTCGAGCACCAGGCGCCGGCGCCGCGGGCGACACGCTCCCGCGCAGCAGCAGCAGCGGCAGCTGCAGCAGCGCCGACGCGCGCAGCGAGCATAGATGTGAGCAGCTTGGGCGCGCGCGACCTGCGCGGCACAGTGGTGGTGACGGGAGCGGGCCCCGCAGGCCTGGCGGCGGCGCTCGCGCTACACAAGGCGGGTCTGCCGGTGGTGGTGCTGGAGCGGGAGGCGCAGCTGAGCGCCGCGGGCACCGCCCTGGGCCTGTGGACCAACGCGTGGCGTGCCCTGGATGCACTCGGGGTGGGGGACGCGCTGCGGCAGCAGCATCCAGAGGTGCAGGAGTGAGTAGCTTCTGTCATGAGGGGGGAGGTAGCCACTAGAGGTGGCTGGCCGGCAGGGAGCCTGCTGTGCTGAACAGAGCAGCAAGCCAGGGGGCATGAACAGGCAGCAG
>NW_005435082.1:1913474-1923943 GCF_000147415.1 Chlorella variabilis | reverse complement strand
GGCCGTAGAGGAAGGGCACCTTGCCGTCAGCACCAGCTGCCAGCTCGGTGGGTGCGTTGTAGGCCAGCTGCAGGAAAGGCAGCAGAGCAGCAAAGGAGGACCAGGGGAGTGCGCGGCGTGAGGGAGGGAAGGAGGGATAGATGGAGAGGAGGGCAGCGCCACCTTGGCCGTGCCGCACCCCCCGTGCTTGCTGCGATGCATCCGGTTGCTGCCTGATGCAGAGCACTCTCCAGTTGGTCTGGCGGCATCATTGCACCCCTTGTATCACTCACATGTGTGTACAGCTTCTCCACACCGCTGAAGCCAGTCGCCCGCTCGTGGTGCTCCTTGATCACTCGGGGCAGCTCCTCGAGCGGCACCACGGGGCACCACCGCCACTCTCCGCTGCGCTTGACGCAGCGGCACAGGATGTCCTGACCGCCAGCGCCCTTCAGCACCTGGAAGAACTGCAGCACCTTCTTGCTGTAGTTCTTGGCGCCGCCCTGCACTGCCGCCCCCCCTCCCGCACCCCGCCGCCGCCGGCCTGAGGGCGCCTGCTGGTCGCCCTGCTTGATCCGGATGATGCCCTCTACATCTGACTTAGTGAGAAACACATTCTTGGCGCCGTTTTGGCGCCGTTCTAAGGCATAAAGGATGACAGGTTGGTTCATAATTTTAAATTTGCGGCAGCTGCGGGGTGCGGGAGGGGAGAAATAGAAGCCTTAGAGACTCTGAAAGGCGAAGGAAAGGGAGGGATCGCGGGAGAGAGCGTGCCTGATGAGCCAGACGAATCGGGGGAGGTGCCACATCAGCGGGCAACACATGTCAGCTGCAATCTGCGGGCCTCCTGCATTGGACGTGCCAGGGATGAAATCCTTCGCAGATTCCACCTGCAGGGCCACACTCTTCTTACTGGGTGATCTTGATGTACACAAAGTGTTTGCAGCGGCTAGCTGGCTTCTCACCAGCTGCCGCACACGTTGCATTCGCTCCTCCGCATCGCCTTTGCCGCAGCCCCCTGTATGCACATGCTCCACATATCCAGTCTGCAGAGGAGCAAAACAGTGGCTAGTCTAATCACATGCCGCCATCTACATGCTGCAGTTCATACAGTAGCTTCAATGCCGTCGTGGCAGACACTGCGCATTCATTCATTCAGCACACAGCCCGGCCGCCTCTTGCTCGAGGGCGGCCCACTTTGGCCTGGGCAGCCCGGGCCGCCCTCCCCCCCGGGCGCATGTTCGGTGTTGGAGGGGTGTGCCCAGCGATAGGGGGCCCCTGAAGGCATGCGCCGAGGCCGGGAAGCGTGGTTCGGCGCTGCTGCACGCTTGGCGATTTGACCAGAACCACGTGCCGCCGAGTTGCGGCCGCAGTTTCCGGCCCACGGTCTACGGTCGCAGCCACGGGACTCGGCGGCACGGCGTTTGGGCCCAAGCTTGCTGCCGCCGCCGCCGTGCCCGGGGGGCAGCGCGGCGGCGGCGGCGGCACGCTGCGACGCCCCCGTGCTGCCGAGCTGCGGCCGTAGTTTCCTGCCAGAAGCCCACGGCCACAGCCACGGGACTCGGCGGCACGGGGTTTCGGTCCACGGCTTGCTGCCGCCGCCGTCGCAGGGGTGCTGCCTGCGGCGGCGGCGGCACGGCGTTTGGGTCCACGGCTTGCTGCCGCTGCCGCCGCCGCAGGGGTGCTGCCTGCCACGTGGCAACCCCCCGCGTTTCCTTGCCTCCCATCCACCGGACCCCGTCCTGCGCTTCACTTTGTTTAGGGAGGGGGCTGCTCACTGCTCATTGCTCATTGCTCATCGCACACTGCTCAACGCTCATTGCCCTATATCCCACCCAGCCGCAGGACTCCACTGCCGCCCGCGCCCCGCCCCATCTGGCCGCTTGCGCGCCCCATCCCCCCTCGATGGGGCCCGCCCACACCGGGGCCTCCCCCCTCCCGCCCACTGCTTTCTCAACGGCCCCGAGCCGGGGCTGCCCTCATTGCATACATAGTGCGCCTTTCCCTGCTTTTCTAGTGACCTAGCGTTCCGCACTGCCGTTTGGCCAGCCCATGCTCCCGTACCGTTGCGTTTCTCCCCAATGCGCCATGCCACTTTGCCAGTCATACACACGTTTCGATGCGTGCCCTGTCAGCTGCTTGCGTTGCATGTCGCCTTGCTCCACCCCTGTTTTATTGCTTTCTCTGCTTTCGCCCGGTTCCCGTCCCGTTTCGGCGGGGAGTCTATGTTGCAAGCTAGTTCTTGCTTTACCAGACTTTAAGCCCACACAAGCAACAAGCAAGCAGCGGCATAGCAGTGACAACCTCATTCACGATGGCCGCTAAGGTGTCCTCCAGACTGCTGTTGCTAGCTATGTCTCGCAGCCGCACAATTAGTTGCCTGAAATGCTTCACCGATTCTGCTGCCTTGGGCGTCAGTCCGAGCTGCTTGCCGGCTGGGAATGGGGGAAGTGACGAGCTGCTGCTGCCGCTGGCAGAGGCCATGCCAGGCTCTAGAGGGCTGCCAAAAAGGAGGGAAGGCAGTGTGGCGCCCATCCTCTTGGCATATTCAAGCAGCTTGTCCACTGATGTATCGCCAATGCCGCGCCTGCAGCAACAGAGCAGAGGTTAGTTTAGCTGCAGCTGCAGGGGTGTATGCAAGTGGGGCTGCCAGGGGCTTTACAGACGAGCAATACCTGGGTGTGTTGATGACACGCAGCAGCGCCAGCTCATCGCGCAGACCGACCACCAGCCTCAGGTATGCCATCACATCCTGTGCCAGCCCGGGCACATGACGTTTTGAAAGGCATTGGATCCCAGAGAGAGAGAGTGTGCCACGGAAGAGACTTGCCTGGATTTCGGTCCGCTTCCAATACGGCACGCCGCCCACCACAGTAAACGGAATGCTATGCTTGACCTGCAGGGCTCAGCCATGCATCATGAATGTGGCGTTGCGGCATAGACACGGCAACCAGTACTCTCCCCATTACCAGCTCCTCCTCAACCAATTTTGTGTATCGGCGCTGGCGGAACAAAATAGCAATTTCCTCCGCAGAGCACTGCTCACTGCAGCAGGGATAAGCGTGCTGTTCACGCAGTGCAAAGCACCCATACATGCATGGCTCAGCAGGCTGCTGATGAATCCACACAAGCGGCGGACACGACCTGTTTAGAAGGCTTATTATCTCGCTAACAATATGCTCGGCCTCCGCCTTCAAGTCGTGAGGGTGATGCACCTGCAGACCAATCGGCTTGCCGTCATGCAAGACTCGGGCAACACAGCAAAGCATGTCAACAGCAGAGTCGCACGATGATGTGGTTGCCAAGCGGGCGCTGTGCTTGCATACGCGCCCGGCCCCAGTCCTTGTTGGCACTGATCAGGGCAGATGCTGTTTGCACGATGCGCTCTGAAGAGCGGTAGTTGTTCTTCAGTATGAATGTCTGCAGGGTGGGACAGCCTGGTTCCCACTCGCAAACCGCAAAACGCCACTACAAGGCCCACACATACATACACACCTGGATGTCTGGGTAGTCGATTTTCAGCTGGCACGTCATGTTGTCCATGTCAGCGCCGCGCCACTCGTAGATGGACTGGTCTGGGTCGCCCACCACAAACAGATTGCCCTGCGGGCTCGGAAGAAAGTGTGCATGCTGAGCTGGCAACCGCAAGGCGGCGGCATAGCATAATGCACAGGTTACACAAACATGGCAAAGCCGCATGTGAACTGGTCACCTGGGGCAACGTCAGCAGCCGAACCAGCTCGTACTGCGGGGTGTTGGTGTCCTGGAACTCATCCACCAACATATGCCTGCAAAAAGCATACGTCTGCGACTGGGCACAGCACGCTTGCCAGCTGGCTGCTGGCCTCCACAAGCACGGATCAATTGGCACCCACCTGACATGGCTTGCTTGCTTGTGCTTGTGTGGGCTTAAAGTCTGGTAAAGCAAGAACTAGCTTGCAACATAGACTCCCCGCCGAAACGGGACGGGAACCGGGCGAAAGCAGAGAAAGCAATAAAACAGGGGTGGAGCAAGGCGACATGCAACGCAAGCAGCTGACAGGGCACGCATCGAAACGTGTGTATGACTGGCAAAGTGGCATGGCGCATTGGGGAGAAACGCAACGGTACGGGAGCATGGGCTGGCCAAACGGCAGTGCGGAACGCTAGGTCACTAGAAAAGCAGGGAAAGGCGCACTATGTATGCAATGAGGGCAGCCCCGGCTCGGGGCCGTTGAGAAAGCAGTGGGCGGGAGGGGGGAGGCCCCGGTGTGGGCGGGCCCCATCGAGGGGGGATGGGGCGTCGCTTTTCAGTCGATCCAGAAGCGGGCGGTCATGCTGCAGCAGGGCTACCGTCAGGCCCAGCAGGTCGTCCAAATCCACAGCATTGTTCTGCCTCAGCACTTCCTCGTACCTGCGGCAAGTGGCATGCATCACCCTGCTGATATCCTGCTCGCCTTGACCACAATTCGGTAGCTTACAGGCTTGCTTTCTCACCTTTCAAACCAGCACACCAGGTCCTCGACCCAACGTCGCTCCTCCTCTGAATTCTCGATGAAAAAAACTCGTTGCGCTCCGCGACGAAAAAGGTCTGCCCTAGCCTGCATGCGTTCCAGCATAACCCTAATCAACGTCGACGCAATGGCAGCGTGCTGCGCATCAGCGTGAGATCGAGCACCTTTGGCATGGCAGCGTGCCAGGTTGTCATGCTGCATTTGACAGTGGAGATGTTGTGCATCAGCTGACTTGCTGTGGCAGTCAGGTCTGCTGCCGTGAGGTCTGGCTGCTCTGCCTTGACCAGCTTGCGGAGCAAGTCAGTGGTCAAGTCCTGCAGTCAACGGCAGGCTGTGTTGGCATTCAGAGCTGCGCTACAAAACACTCCATCAATTTCAGGCCTGAGGTGCGCCTGTAACTTGCCTGATCAAAGATTGTGAAGCCCGCTGTTCTGCCAACGCCAGGCAGCTTGTCTATGTGGATTTGTAAAATTTTAAAGCACAGACTGCACACAAGAGTGGATGTCGAGTGAAGAGAATTGGTATGTGTGTGGAGTGGATTGCAAGGGACTGTGCCGAGCAGCAGCGATGGCAATGAGCAGTCACTTTACAGGATTAAAATAAAGAAATAATTGCATAAACTTGCCTGTGAAATGTGCATGCCCATACTCTACTTGCCTTCCAACCCAGCATGTTTGATAAGCGCTCCTGCAGCTCGCCCGCTGCCTGCACAACAAGTCGAGGCGGCCAGCCGCAGCCAGTGCCAGCCGTCCTTAGCGTTCAGGTTCTGGGCCTAACATCTGCCAGTACGCTGGCAACACCACGAAAATCCTTGGCTAGCTGCCCATGTATGGGGGGAGGGGGGCGGGCGCCAGCCTCCAGGACTAGCAGAAGAGCAACAGTGCAGGAAACGCACTTTGTTGGTAAAGGTGACGGCCAGCAACTTGGAGCTGCTAATGCCGTGTGTCTGGATCAGCTCTGCCACCCGTGCCACGAGCACTTTTGTCTGCAGGCGCACATCGCCATTCAAGAGCTCAGCCGCAAGCAGGCGCCTCACCGAGGTTGGACCTCCGCCACTCCCACCATCATGCGCCTGTCCTGCTCACCTTGCCACTGCCTGGGCCCGCCATGACGCGCACGGGACCCAACGGTGCAGTCACAGCTGCGCGCTGCTCCTCGTTGAGCTGATGCAGGTGAGCCATGCCGTGACTGGCACGCGCGAAACTTTCCTGCCCTGCCGCCAGCGGCGGCGGTGGCGGGTCTGTTGGACGTTGCCGGCCGCGCATGCCAGGTGAAGGTGATGCGTCGGAGCGCTTCCTTTCAGCCGCTGCCACCAGCCTGTGCGCCTGTGATCTGTGTCCGTGCAGGAGCTGGCCAGGCACCCACCGTTGGAGGCTGCCCACTCTCCACGCTGCTGCCCGCAGGCAAGTCGTGAGCATGAATGCTGCAGCGACAAGGTGCTGAGTGCTGAGGAGGCCGGGCCTCAGACCTCTATGTTGTCTCGGATCGGCTGAAGCAGCAGGAGCACTTCTGGGGAGCTGCACCGTGGAGATGAGAGACCTTAGAAGTCCTCCTGTGCTGGATCACAGGCCCCATGATGCCACCGCCACGCGGCGGAGTGAGCTGGCAGCGGAGTGACCTGGCGGCGGTACGGTACGTATTTCAAAACACCCGCAAGGGCCCGAGCGCTTTAGGGGTGCCTCCCCAAATTCTGGGTTAAGGTCGGTGGCACAGGTATGCAGGGGCCCTTGCAAACAGCCCTTTGCCTGTTGCCTGACTTAAGCAGATGAAGCCTCAGCCGCGTGGCTGGGCTGGCCAGGCTTGGCCTGCTTCTGCCTGCCTGCCCGCCTGCTTGCCTGCTTGCTGCCTGCCCACCGTTGCTCACACCCGATGCCTGGTGCTTGCACCGGGGCCCACTGCAGACTTGGCGGCGCATGTGAGCGACCTGCCATCTGGTAGGTGCGTCCGCACGGCCAGTTGTTCGACGTGAGCCACCTGCCTGGGTTCTCGTGCTCGCCCTGCCCGCCGCCAGCGCCAGCCGCTGGCATCCCCGGCCCCCGCGCTGACTCGTTACCTGCGTTTGCTGGCTTTCCGAAAGACAACCTCCTTGAGAGCAGCTGCAGCTGCTGAACACACCTGGAACGGCTATGCCTGCTGGATCTGCCACCACCGCCATGTGGTGCCATTGGTGCCTGGGATAGGCGTTCCCTGGGAGGTCCGGGGAGCGGCAGCGGGCGCAGGCTAGGCTACCTGCCACATGCATTTGCCAACTGCGCCAAGCTTGGCGGCTGTTGGTGGGGTCCCATGTTCCCACAGACTGCGTGCATTTGTTCTAGCTCTCATTTTGGCTGTCTTTCCATTGAACGCATCAACGCTGCACCCGCTTTCATCCAACGCCGGGCCCCTTCTTCCGCCCGCCGGCGGCGCCCAATCACCTGCACCGCCCGCCCGCCTGGACACCTCGGTTGCAGCTTGGAATGTTTCCGGCATGAACAGGCCTGCCTCTGTGAACCCGCATGCGACTCCCAAACCAAGCGCAGCGCCTGGCAGCACGCAAACCAAATTTCAAAGCCGCACAGCGGCGGTCAACCTGCCGGTGGTAGCGCCTAACTGCAACCGTTCGACCGTGTCAGACCAGCACCCTCTCCTACACCGGGCCCCCATCGATCGCGAACAGGGCACAGATGGTGATCGATTGAGCGGTTAGCTGGCAAGCGATGTCCCACTGAACCACCGCCGCTGCGCCGCCGCTGAGTGGCGGTAGGTGGGTTTGGGACCTACCACCCAGCCTCCCCACCGCCCCTCCCCCCTTCACATATAACACAGCTCATCGCCTGACACCGTTTGCATGAGCTCAGCCCTGCAGCGAAGCTGGAGGTGGCCGAAAGCCATCCCACCTGCTCAGTGCATGCCACCCCCTGACCAGCCGCAACTCTGCCTGGTTAAACTGTGTGATCAGTTTTGATAGTGCCGCGTGGGCCATGGCTGGACTGACCAGTGTGGCTGGCACAGGACCAAAACCTGCAGTACGACCTGCCTGCTTCCGTCACACTGTGCGACCATGAAGCGCGTGCGCTCATAAACCGCCGCTTGCGCCAACTTTGTTCATTTCAATTCACAATCGCAAATTTCCCGCTGCCCAGCCCCAGCTCCCCTTTGCTACTGCTGTGCCTCAGCACCCGCCACCGGTGACATGATGACCTCCTCCCTCCTGGCCTCAGTGGCCGTGTGCTTGCTGGCACTCGTGCAATCGGCCTCTGCCGACGTCAAGAACTACAGGAGTGGCTTGAAGAGGGGCTACGGCACGGCCTACTCTGGTGAGGGCGGGCCGAGTCAAACCATGGCATGTCTCCCACCACACGACAGACGGCAGCGGGTGTTGGGGGCTGCTGGAGGCGCTGACTGCGGCCCGCGGATTGCTGCCCACCACCTCTGCTGCCATCCATCCGGCGTGCTGCAATCAGCAGCTGGGGTCAATGGTGGATGACATCCCCATAGTTGCAGCCACCCGCTTTGGTCGGCCACAGTCAGCGCTGCGCCAGCGGTTGGTTTCAATCCCCCTGCCCCATGTCCTGCCTCCTGCCTGCAGACAAGGGGCAGAAGGACAAGACGGGTTTCAACAGCTGCCAGTTTGGCAAGCTTTCTGAGAGGTGGGAGACCTACTACGCGGCAATCCCTTCCCACATGTATGACAAGGAATCGCACTGCGGGCTGTGCATCCGCGTGCGCGGCACCGAGAAGGGCGCCCCCGGCCAGTGGGTCAAGGTGAGAGGGGAGCGGAGAGGGACGGAGGGCCCGATGGGAGGCCGCCTTGTTGCAGCAGGGCGTGGCAACCGCCGTCCCCTCCACTCCAACCGCCCACACTCCTTGGGCGTGCCCCTGCCTGCCCCACCCTGCAGCTCATGATCGTGGATGAGTGCGCATCCTGCAAGGTGCGCACCCCGCCTGCTGCCGTGCACCCACCCTGCTTTGCCAAGCACAGCCGCGAGCTGCTGGCACCCCAGCCGCGCTCCTCCTTCCACCTCGGTGTCATCCACATCCCCTCCCCTGATCTCCTGCCCCCTAGTTCTGCTTTGCTGCAGGGCGACTTTGATGTTGACATGAGCATCCCGGGCCTGGAGGCCAGCACCGGCTTTGAGTGGGACCGCAAGCTGATTGAGTGTGAGCAGCCTGCTGCTGCAGGCACAGCCACCTGCCACCCCCGCATGCACGCCTGCCCCAATCCAGCTCCCCCACCCCGGCCCTCCCCGGGCCGCTCGCTTCTCACCTCCACCTACCCTTGTCCATGCAGGGGACTTTACCAGCTGCGATGGCTCGGTCACACAGGACGACGACGATGATGAGGGTGGGTGGGCTGCTCAAGTGGAGATGGTGGTAGGACTCACATTACAGCAATCATCTTCTTCACTGCCAGCCAACCGCGCTTGGCTTGTGTTTTGCAGAGGGCAGCGGTGGCAAGCGGCCCCGCAAGGATGATGATGAGGATGATGAGGATGATGAGGATAACGATGGTGAGTCAGTGGCGGAAAGAGGTGGCCATGACCCGCTGCATGGAGCTTGGGTCTCACCGCTAATCTTGAACTGGGAGCCTGCTGTGCCAGAGTGCATTCATTCATTCATTCATTCAGCACACAGCCCGGCCGCCTCTTGCTCGAGGGCGGCCCACTTTGGCCTGGGCCGCCCGGGCCGCCCTCCCCCCCGGGCGCATGTTCGGTGTTGGAGGGGTGTGCCCAGCGATAGGGGGCCCCTGAAGGCATGCGCCGAGGCCGGGAAGCGTGGTTCGGCGCTGCTGCACGCTTGGCGATTTGACCAGAACCACGTGCCGCCGAGCTGCGGCCGCAGTTTCCGGCCCACGGTCTACGGTCGCAGCCACGGGACTCGGCGGCACGGCGTTTGGGCCCAAGCTTGCTGCCGCCGCCGCCGTGCCCGGGGGGCAGCGCGGCGGCGGCGGCACGCTGCGACGCCCCCGTGCTGCCGAGCTGCGGCCGTAGTTTCCTGCCAGAAGCCCACGGCCACAGCCACGGGACTCGGCGGCACGGAGTTTCGGTCCACGGCTTGCTGCCGCCGCCGTCGCAGGGGTGCTGCCTGCGGCGGCGGCGGCACGGCGTTTGGGTCCACGGCTTGCTGCCGCTGCCGCCGCCGCAGGGGTGCTGCCTGCGGCGGCGGCGGTAGCGCACGTGGCAACCCCCCGCGTTTCCTTGCCTCCCATCCACCGGACCCCGTCCTGCGCTTCACTTTGTTTAGGGAGGGGCTGCTCACTGCTCATTGCTCATTGCTCATCGCACACTGCTCAACGCTCATTGCCCTATATCCCACCCAGCCGCAGGACTCCACTGCCGCCCGCGCCCCGCCCCATCTGGCCGCTTGCGCGCCCCATCCCCCCTCGATGGGGCCCGCCCACACCGGGGCCTCCCCCCTCCCGCCCACTGCTTTCTCAACGGCCCCGAGCCGGGGCTGCCCTCATTGCATACATAGTGCGCCTTTCCCTGCTTTTCTAGTGACCTAGCGTTCCGCACTGCCGTTTGGCCAGCCCATGCTCCCGTACCGTTGCGTTTCTCCCCAATGCGCCATGCCACTTTGCCAGTCATACACACGTTTCGATGCGTGCCCTGTCAGCTGCTTGCGTTGCATGTCGCCTTGCTCCACCCCTGTTTTATTGCTTTCTCTGCTTTCGCCCGGTTCCCGTCCCGTTTCGGCGGGGAGTCTATGTTGCAAGCTAGTTCTTGCTTTACCAGACTTTAAGCCCACACAAGCAACTTCCCTCCCCTCTTTCTTCCCACAGATGAGGATGAGGAGGATGAGGATGAGGATGAGGACGAGGATGACAACGGTGGGTAGCCGGGCGCAAGACACACAACTGCTAAGCCTGGCGCTCGCCCTCTGCTGCGACGCTGACCCGTTGTGCTTCCAACTGCTTTCCACCTGCAGATGATGATGACGACAAGCGCCGTCGCCTGCTGCAGCAGCACCGCCGCATGCTGCTGGGCTGAGTGTGAGAGTACATGTTGCGACATGCGG
>NW_005435082.1:1907344-1913010 GCF_000147415.1 Chlorella variabilis | reverse complement strand
TCCCTGGATCATTTGCCCCCTGATTGCTCCTGATCAGTCCCCCAACCCCTACCCTACCTACCCCCCGCTACATACCGACCCTGGGCCACATTGCAGCTGAAACAAGCCGCCATCCGCTCTGGTGTTGAATATATGTGCACTTGAGGCCTGTACATCAGAGCAAGAGACTGCACATCTTGCCTGCCTGTAACAGCACAAGTCTGCTTGACCGGAGGCAAGCTGCCAAGCTGCCCCAACCAGGCTTCGGTCACCGCTTCAGCCGCCCCGTCCACTGCTGCTGCCAGCACCGCCGCCACTGCTGCTGCTGCCGCCGCTGCTGGCCCCTGCCTGCTGCGCCCCTGCCCTGCTGGGCTCCGTTCTCGACTTGCACGCGGCGGTTGCTGTGCGGCGGCGTGGCGGGTCTCGGCTGAGCCCTCGCTCCCGCAGCATTCGGATGTACCTGCGCAGCGCAGGCGGGCAAGGGACCAGGGTGAGGCCGCGGTGCCAGCCAGACAGGTGTGCTGGCGCACAGGCACGGGAGGGAGGGCCGGGCAGCCGGCAGGATCGTACCGCCGCATTCTGCTCAGCTTCTGGGTGCCCAGGTCGTGCAGGTACTGCCAGCTATAAATGCCGCTGCTGTGCAGGTCGTCAAACGACAGCCTGCGCACCGAGGTGACAGGCAGTAAAAAAACAGTGGGGGCGGCAGCGGCGGCAGGCTCCGCAATGGATCGCTGGTTGCTCGCCCAGGCGCACCTGACTGCATAACTGCCTATCCGGTCAATAGCCATGATCCCCACCTGGCGCCGCCCATGCACCACCTGCACCGCAGCTGGGGCATGCACAAGCCATCACTGCACAATTAAAACCAGCTTGACAGCAGAGTAACACCCGCAGCACCCTGCCAGAGCCACACCTTGAGCTGGCCCCGTGCATCTTTGCTGTCTTGGTTGCCGGCCGCGGGGCTCTCCACCCGGAGGTACTCGGCAGGGTAAGTGAAGCGCTGTCCTGTGTTGAATTCTACCTCCAGCACCTGCGCAGGCAGTGCGTGGTGGGGGCGGTGAAATGGTGGGGCACTGGCGGCAGGTGGCGGCCGCGGCGGCATTGCTACGGCACCCTGCCGATCGCACAGGCGTGCCTGGTCTCTTCTCAATTTGATTTGTGTGGCGTAGAGCTCAGCCGGCCAGGCAACAGCGCACAGGGCCCGGAACTGCAGGCCCACTGCCAGCAGCCGTTGTCGCAGGCTGCCTACACACGCGGATGACATTGTGAAATGGATCGGAAATGGCCAGGCGCCTCCAATTTTTGCCCAGGCTGCCACGTCAGCCCAGCCGGCCAGAAACTAGCGCGTGCAGCTAGCTCGTTTGTGATCATCGTCCACTTGCTGCTGGACCGTTACAGCTGCGAAGCGGTGCTTCTGCACAGCTCAAACCCTGCTAGGCCATCAGCAGCCTCGATCACGCACACAGGCATATCTAAATACATCGCCAAGCACCAGCAGCGATCAGCATGCAGGCCGCACAGGCCGCCCGGGGCCGCCTGGCGCTTCCCCTGGCTGGCAGGACACGCACGACCGCTTCAGGTGACTGCTAGGGCCCGCACAAAACACCCAGGCGCATGCCAGCTGCGAGGAGCGCCGCCCCGCTGCCCCTGGCTGCCAGCCCGCCCCGCCCGCCCGCGGCCGTTTGACCTGCGCCGCCACCTTGCCGCCACCTTGCCCTGCAGGCCTCCGCGGCTGCCTGCCACGCCGGCTGGCTGCCGGCACACCCATGCCGCGGCAGCAGCGGGGCCGTAGGCAGCAGCCGGCACGCCCCGCGCGCGGGCTGGCGGCGCCTGTGTGCGCCCAGGGCGGCGGCGACGACGTGCTTGTGCGCTTCTCTGTGCAGCGGGAGGTCAAGTTTGGGGAGGCGGTGCGCCTGGTGGGCAGCCACCCCTCGCTGGGGAACTGGAAGGTGGGTGGCCGTGCTGGCGGCAGCACCCGCCCTGCTGCCGTGCTGCTGCTGCTGCTGCTGCGCCCAAGAGGACGCAACGCCCTCTTGGCGATGCCACCCCTTTTTCTGCGCGTGCCTCCCATGCACGGACTCGTGCCGAATCCTATTGCGCCGCAGGTGCGCAAGGCGCCGAGCATGGGGTGGCGGGAGGGGCACATCTGGGTGGCCGAGGTGGCGCTGCCGCCGGGCACCGCCCTCGAGTTCAAGGTGCGCCCTGGCCCGCCGCCTGCTGCTCCCTTGTGCAGGGGCCATACCTGCCACCTGCCTCCTGCCTCCCCTCTGCTGAGCCATGCCTCTCGCTGCTGCCGCCCGCCTTGCTCTGCCCCCCCTGCTGCGTTGTCGCCTCGCTGGCGCCTTGCCCCCTGGCGTGCCAGGCTCCACCCTGCTCCTGCTTGCCTGCCTGCCGCCCTCTCCCACCCCTGGCGCAGTGCGTGCGCGTGAAGGGCGAGGACGGCGGCGACGGCAGGTGGGAGGACGGCGACAACCGCTCCCTGGTGGTGCCCGCCGGCGGCGCCTCCTCGCTGTCTGTGCTGCTGGAGTGGGGCGGCGAGATGCACGTGCAGGCGGCCGGCGCCGGCGAGGAGCTGCCCGGCCTGGAGGGCGCCCACCAGCAGCAGCGCGAGCGCGAGTGGGAGCGCAGCCGCAGCGGCAGCGGCAGCGACAGCGACGACTCCTGGGCGCCGCCCTCCTCGGGCGGCAGCGGCTCCAGCTTCGACGACTCCATGGCCCTGCTGCCGCAGTGGCAGGGCAAGGAGCTGCGCTTCATGCAGTCAAACGAGCACAGCAGGTGGGGCCGGGGGCAGGGCGGTGGCTGGGACGTGTGGGTGGGTTGGACGTGAGGGTGTTGTAGCCAGCAGCATGCCGTGTGGCTGGCATGCATGGGCCGCCCCGCCCGGTGTGCACACACATAGCCAGACGCCGCCGGCTGCGCCCACCCGGCCTCCCGCAGGGACCGGCGGGGCGTGTGGGATACCGCGGGGCTGGAGGGCCCCGCGCTGCACCTGGTTGCGGGCGACCGCGATGCCGCCAACTGGCTGGGCAAGCTGGAAGTCGTGAAGAAGCTGCTGGTGGACAACGGTGGGCGCGGCTGCCCCTGCCGCCTGTGGCACTGCAGCTGCACCGCCGGTGCATCAGCTTTTGGCCGCAGCCTGGGGAGCAGAGCGTGCGCAGGGGGACCCTCCCTCTCCTCCGTGCCGGGCACCCAGACATCGGGCGCGCCTCGGCGCCTCCCCCTGCCTGCCTGCCGCAGCCCCCGAGCTGCGCCCCAGCCTGGACGCCCTGGCCCACGCCTACATCTACATGCAGTGGCTGGCCACGGGGGCGGTGGAGTGTGTGGAGGGGGGCGGACACCACCGGCCCAACCGCCACGCCGAGCTGGCGCGCTCCATGTTCAGGTGTGTGGGACGCGGGGTGGGTGGGGGTTGGAGGGCGGCATGCAGAGATGTGGCTGGGCGTGTGGTCGGGGTGCTGGGGCTGGGGCTGCGCTGAGGGGGATCTGGTGGTGTTCAGAACGGCCTGGGGCGCAGTGCCGCCTCGCTCCTCGCCGCCCCCCGCCCTGCTCTGGTCGCTAACGGTCGCCTGCCCCCACCCACCCGCCCACCCACTCACCCGCAGGTCTCTGGAGTGGGTGATTGGCGAGCAGGGCCACGTGTCGCCCGCGGTGGCGCTGGCCGGGCGGCGCCTGCAGAGCCGCCTGCCCTCCTTCACCGAGCAGTTCACGCAGAGCGTGCCGCTGACGCGCATCCGCGACATTGCGCACAGGTGTGTGTGTGGGGGGGGGAGCTGGGCTGGGTGGGGTGGAGGTGGGGTGGCGTCTGCGTCTTCCGTGGCATCGGCGGTACAGGCGAGGCGAGTGGGCGCCATCCCCCCTTCCGCTACCCCCCCACACGCACATGGTGTGTGTGTGTGTGGTACTACGCGAGCCGCCGCCAAACGCCTGTGCGCCCGCGCTGCCGCCTCCCTGCCCGCCTGGCCCGCCTGCAGGAACGACATCCCGCGGGACCTCAAGGCCGAGATCAAGCACACGCTGCAGAACAAGCTGCACCGCAACGCGGGTCCCGAGGACCTGCACACCACTGAGGCCATGCTGGCGCGGGTGACGGCCAACCCCGGTGGGCGGAGGGGCTGGCGGGGTGGTGGGCGCCTGCCGGGCTGGGCCTCCATGCCACCACGCCAGCCTCCGCGTCGAGCTGCAGCGTCCCAAACCACACACCACGACACGCACGCGCGCGCACGCACGCGCGCACGCACACAGCACAGGACGACGTCGATCATCGCCGCGCCCCTGGCCCCCTTCCTCACCCTCCTGTCCTCCCCCCCCCCACCCCCTGGGCAGGCGAGTTCTCCGAGTCCTTTGTGCACGAGTTCCGCGTGTTCACCGCGGAGCTGCGGGACTTCTTCAACGCGGGTAGCCTCACGGGTGGGTGGTGGGTGGGTGGGTGGGGGCAGGGAGGGCGCGGGCAGGGAGTCTGCGCAGCTGGTTTGTGTGGATAGGTGGTGGTGGGTGGTGGGGTGTGGTGGGATGGAAGAAGCGGGATGGGATGGCACGTGCTTCACATATTTCGGCATCCGGGGCGACTTGGGCACCCGGATGCTGCGCTGTTGGCAGCCACCCCCTCCGTCACCTTACCCCTCCTCTGCCCCGCCTGCCCCGCCCTCTTGCTGCAGACATGCTGAACGACGTGCGCCCGGGGCTGGACGAGGCCTCTGCCAAGCTGCTGGACCACTTTGGCTGGGTGAAGGGGGAGCTGGATGCGGCGGGGGAGGGGGCGGACCAGGTGGGCGGGCGGGGAGTGGGTGTGGGGTGGGTGGGATGGTGGGAGGGAGGCGCATACATGGGACTGTTGGCAGGGTGGCTGCCGCTTCTGCGCTGCCTACTGCTACTCCCACCGCTGGTATGCACAGGCCTGGCGCCTCTGCTTCCTCCCTGCCCTGCTTCCCACTACGACTTCAACCACCGCGCCACAACCCCTCCCTGCCCTCCCCTCCCCTCCACCCACCCACCCCGCCCAAGCAGAACAAGCTGATCGACGTGCTGCACGCCGCCACCTCTGTGCGCGCCCTGCTCATGTCGGGGCTGTCCAGCGGCCTGCGCAACGACGCGCCCGACCGCGCCATGGCCATGCGCCAAAAGTGGGTGGCCGGTGTGGGTGGTGATGGCGTTTGTGTGTGTGTTTCCATGGCTGCGTGGATGCACGTGTGTGGAGCGGGCTGCGTGCTTTGGTCGGCAGCTGCGCCGGTGCTGTGGACAAGAAGGCCCAGCCCCACCGGGCGGCTGCCGCTTCCGCTTGCGTCACAGCACACAGAATGCAGCACCAGCCCTGGTTTGCTGGCACCGAGCACCGCTCGCCTCGCTCGCCGCGGCGCTGCAGGTGGCGGCAGTGCGAGGTGCGCGCTGAGGACTACGCATTTGTGCTGCTGTCCCGCTTCATCAACAGCCTAGAGTACCAGGTGGGTGTGTGCTGTACTGGTGTGTCATGTCAACATGTGTGTGGGTGGGATGGGTGGGTGGGTGGGCGACACGCAACCGGCAAGGCCACGCCTGGTCGCCTGCGTGCTGCCATTGGCCCCTGACCGTTACCCCCTCCCCAGCTCACCCCCTTGCCTGCTTCCCTGCCCGCCCGGCCCGCGTCCCCACAGGGTGGCGCGGCCCACGATCGCGCACGGCAGCGACGGCAGCTGGGCGCTGCTCATCGGCGC
>NW_005435082.1:1874202-1907045 GCF_000147415.1 Chlorella variabilis | reverse complement strand
CCCACCCGCCCCGCCCCGCAGGAGTGCATGGCCATTGAGAACGAGCTGGAGGCCTGGCAGAAGGCGGGAGGCTTCTCGCAGCGGGACAACGCGCTGAGGTGCGGCGCCAGCCCCGCGCCCCCGCGCGCCGCCTCTGCCACCTGCTCTGGCCTGCTGCTCTGGCTGCCATCCAGCCCAGCCTATGTCCCAGTAAACGCACACCAGCAGTATGCACCGCCACCACACGCACATTAGACACAGGCAACACTCCAACAGCGCCCTGCCCCGCTCCCCTCCCCTCCCCACAGGCTCAAGGCCACGCTGCAGCGCCTGCGCCGCCTCACCGAGGCCTACAGTCAGCTCATGCTGGATGCCTACTCGGGGCGGGCGGCGGCCATGGGGCGGGCGCTGGGGCTAGAGGTGGAGCGATACATGGGTGGGTGGGGCGAGGGGTGGGCGGGTGTAGGGAGGGAGGTCTCTGAGAGTGCAGGGTGGCATGGCCTTTTCTGAAAGGCCTTTTCGACTGCCGCGCTCTTCCCGCCCCTTCGTGCACCTTCTCATTCCCCTGCCCCCTTACCACAATTTAGTGATTACTAACTGATCAATTGATCATGCGTGTACCCTGCGTGTGCGCAGTGTTCACCGAGGCCGAGATCCGCGCCTCCCTCGTCTTCCAGCTCTCCAAACTTTCCTCCCTGCTCATCAAGGTGGGCGGGGTGGGGCGGTGTGGCACCTGCGCGGCGCGCTGCCACACGCGGACCCCCATGCGACAGGCTGTGGCGCAGGCTTCTGGCACCAGCAGCGCCTGAGTTGCTGTGTGCCCGCCCGCCTGCTTGCTTTGAAAACTTTACCTACCCCTTATCCACCCCGCCCAACCCACCCAACCCGCCAGGCCACCAACATCTGCGCGGGCGGCTCCCCCTGGGATGTGGTGATGGCGGGCAGCGCAGAGGGCCTGCTGCTGCGCGTGCCGGCGCTGGAGCCCGGCTGCCTAGATGCGGCGCACGGCCAGGCAAGCAGGGCACAGCGCTGCACAACAGCAGGGGGTGGGTGGGGCTGGAGGGGGCAAGCTCCACCCCGGCCTCGTTGGCGAGTGGAGGCCAGGCTTGGGGGTTGCAGGCGCACGGCTGGGGGACTCACGCCGCCACCTGCCAAACTCCGCCTCGCCCTGACTTCTGCCCCGCCCCACCGATGACGCTACTCCCTCGACGCTACTCCCTCCCCCACACGCCGCACTGCCCCTTGGCAAGCGCAGGACGCCATCCTGCTGGTCCAGGGGGCCACAGGGGATGAGGAGGTGGCGGCGCTGGGGCCCAACCTGCGCGGCATCATCCTGCAGCACGACCTGCCCCACCTCTCCCACCTGGGTGCGCCCCCGCCCCTGCCACATGTAGCCCAGAAACAGTCGCTTGGGGGGTGCTGCTGCAGCCTTGACTGCCCCCCTGCGTCGCGCAGCGGCTCGGCTGTCCCTGCCTTTCCTGACGGCGCCCCCTGCCACACCCTGCACACCTGGCCTGCACACCTGGCCTGCGCGGCAATACAGGCGTGCGCACGCGGCAGGAGGGCGTGCCCTTTGTGACTTGTGAAGACAATGAGGCGGTGGCCTGGGCTGCCGATTCGCTCATGGGCCAACGCGTGCGGCTGGAGGCCAGCGCCGATGGCGTGTCCATTTCCGCCGCCGCCGCCGGCGGGGCCGCCGCCAACGGCAACGGCAGCAGCAGCAAGAACGGCAGCAGCAACGGCAGCGGCGCGGCGGCACGCAGGCCCGCGGCCAGCGCGGGCGCCGTGGAGCGGGTGCGCAGCGTGACGGTGGTGCCGCTGGAGGAGGCCACGGTGGCGACAGCTGGCGCCAAGGCAGCCTCCTGCGGCGAGCTGCTGCGCCTGGCGGCGGCATGCAGCACCGCCGCCGCCTCGGCCGCCACCGCCGCCAACGGCAGCAGCACCAGCACGGCGATCATGTCGGCTCCGGACGGCGTGGTGCTGCCTTTCGGCTGCATGGAGGCGGCCGCGGCGGCCGACGGCAAGCAGGAGCGGCTGGCGGGCCTGATTGGCCAGCTGGAGGGCGCCGTGGCGGGGCTGGCGCAGGCCGGCGGCGGCGGCAGCGCCAGCGGGCTGGCCGCGTTGGATGCCGTGTGCGGCGACATCCAAGGCCTGTTGGCGGGGCTGACCATTTCGCAGCAGGTGAGGCCCATGTGCCTGGCTAGCCGGTGGGCAGAAGCCGCTTTGAGGGTCGCTCTGAGGGCCGAGTGGCTGGCAGGGATGCCCGTGGGGTGATGCACGACTCGATACATGCCCTGCTGCCCCTGCTCCGTCACCCCTCCCATCTTCGTCCACACCATTCCCCCAACCCTCCATGCCGCCCTTGCCGCCCTCCCGCCCCCGCCCCTCCTCGCGCGGCAGGCCCTGCAGCGCGTGGCGGGCGCCTTCAAGCCGGGCGCCACCGTCATCGTGCGCAGCTCGGCCAACGTGGAGGACCTGGCGGGCATGTCGGGTGGGTTGGGGTGGCGCCGGGGTGTTTTTTGTTTTTTTTTGGTGTTGGGTGGGGCAGGCTCCAGCTGGCTCTCCGGCCCCTGCCCCGCTCGTTCCGCCTGCGCTTGTACCGCTCATGCTGCCCGTTTATACTGCCTTTACCGCAGGCGCCGGGCTGTATGACTCCATCCCCAACGTGGACAGCGGCAACCCCGGCGCGCTGCAGGCGGCGGTGGCGGGCGTGTGGGCTAGCCTGTTCAGCCGCCGCGCGGTGCTGAGCCGGCACGCGGCAGGTGGGGCTGGGGCAGGGTGGGGATGGGAGCTGGGGCGTGGGTGGCGGCGGGTGGCAGGGCGGGAGGCTGGCGGGACTCCGCCGCCGGCTGCTGCCTATGCTCTACCATGTTGCCCGCTGGGCCCCCCTCCTCAATTGTCGAGCTTCTGCTGCGCTGTCGCCTGCCAATTCCCCCTTCCCCCTGCCCTGAGCGCTGTCAGGCGACCACCTGCCCCCGCTGGCCTGCAGGCGTGCCCCAGGAGGCCTCCTGCATGGCTGTAGTGGTGCAGCGCCAGCTGGCGCCTGACCTCTGCTTCGTGCTGCACACCCGGCACCCAGGTGGGGCAACGTGCTAAGCCTTGCGGGGGCTGACAGGCATCTGTGTGCAGCAGATGGATTGGCGGGGCGTTGGCAGGGGCTGTGGCTTGTGGCTGGAATTTGGCTGGAATTCACCGCTTGGATCACGCCAAGGGAGATCTGATGGCTTGCCTGCCGCTGTGCCCTGCAGTGACGGGCGACGCCGATGTGCTGTCTGCTGAGCTGGCGCCCGGGCTGGGAGAGACGCTGGCGTCAGGTGGGGTGGCTGGCCAAGCTACACTGCTGGTGTGTGCCTTGTGGCTGGGGAATGCTGCGAGGCAGTGGGAGGCGGTGGTGGTGGACTCACCACCCCCACCCTCACCCACCACCACCACACACAGCACCTCGCACACGCCGCCAGCACCTGCCATCCATGCTCTTCTTCCCTTGCCCGCAGGCACCCGTGGCACGCCCTGGCGCATGGAGGCAGACAAGCGCACCTCCGCCGTCACCACCACCGCCTTTGCCAACTTCTCCAAGGCGCTGCTGCCGCCTGGCGGCCCCGCCGTGGTGGCTGCCTCCAACGCGGCCGTGTATGCGCCCACCAGCGCCGTGGCGGCCAACGGCGGCAACGCGGCGGTGGCAGAGGCGCCCGCGGCGGCGGCGGCGGCGGGGGTGCAGCTGCGGGTGGTGGACTGCAGCAGCCAGCCCATGTCAGGTGGGGAGGATGGGGTGGGGGCGTGGGGTGGGGCGGGTGAGGGACGGGGCTAGCGCCCCTGAGCACCGCTTCAGAGCCCACGGGTGGAGGCAGCAGGGAAGGCGAACTGGCAGCGGGGAACGCAAGTGGCAGCTGGGAGGTAACCGCTGCCCGCTGGCTCCTGCCTTGCCCCCCTGCAGTGTCGGAGGAGGTGCGCAAGGGGGTGGGCATGCGGCTGCTGGCGGTGGCTGCAGCCCTCGAGCACGAGTTTGGCGGGGCACAGGTGCGCGCTGCTGGAGGTTGCCCTGCCAGCAGGCAGCGACGACTGTGCTGGTGCTGCACCTCGTGGCCGCGCCGACGCGCACTCTTGCCCTCTCCTCCTGCCGCTGCCACCGGCTGCCGCAGGATGTGGAGGGCTGCTTCGTGGGCAACGACCTCTACGTGGTGCAGACTCGCCCCCAGCCCTGACGCGGCCAATGGCTTTGGCCGCAGCCGTGAGGCGGCTGTGCGGCACGCCTGAGGCTGCTCGCCCGCAGCCTGCCAAAACAACGGACGAAGCCTCTGGCTCATGCCCAATCTCAATTCTTTGCCGTCGCTGGCCAACGATCCCCAATACATATGAGTGCGAGGAGCGCGGCGGCTCATTTCGTCTTTTTCCATGTCTGAGATCCCTTTCGGCTATGAAAAGCCCCCTGCACCGAGCATGTGTAGCGTGTGTACTATTCCCCGTCCCACCGATGCATGCCCTTCCCTTGAGGTGTCCTGCCGGCTTCAGCTGTTTACATACGGTACAGATTAATGAATGAATGGACAACGCTTAGGGTCGGGCTGCTTGAATGGCAGCAAGTCACGCCCGCATGCGTGATGGAAGGCGCATGCAGAATGCCGACGGGAAAAAGGCAGGGCAGGGGTGCATGGGTGGCGCAGGAAAGGGGTGCGGGAGGCGCAGATGTATGGTGGAGCAGTGTGTGTGGTCATTGGGAGCAGTGTCGGCATGAATGAGTCAACAAATCTTGGCAGGTGAGGAGCATGGTGTGAGAGTGCACATAGCCGCCGGCCTGCGCAGCAGCAGAGGGGGCGCAAATGCGGGTGAGCAGCCAGTCGTGCACTGCCACAGTGCAGCCCCAGGCAGGCTGCTCATGGCCAGGCCAGCTCCCTCACCTGGTGATGGGGTGGGGAGCTCAGTCACGGCCGCTCTTGCGGCCAGACTTGCGGCTAGACTTGCCGCGGCCGCGGCCCCTCCCCCGGCCAGGGTTGTCGGTGCGGTTGAAGAGGGGCACCGTGCCGTTGAAGGGGCGGTGGTCGTCGGTGCCATTGTGGGTGTGGTTGCGGCGAGGTAAGGTGCCGTTGAACAGGCCGGTGTGGTTGAATGTGCCGTTCAGGGGCAGCGTGCCGTTCCAGCGGGGGTGGGGGAAGTCGTCGGTGCCGTTGCGGGTGTGGTTGGCGCGCGCGGGCTTCGGCCCGGGGGCGGGGGCGGTGGCGTTCCTGGGGCGGTCGTCATTCCTCCTGCCGCCCTTCCTGCATGCATCACAGGCGGGATGGGGTGGGTGAGTTGACAGTTCGGTTGGTAAGCATGGAGTCAGCTCCACCGCTGGCGCCATCCATCAGATGGCTTGTTGCGCAGGTCGAACTTTCGGTTTTGGCCACGCCACCCCCCGCAGCTCCTCCCTGACAGCCCAGCCAAACATTTCCAGGGCTTGCAGACGCTGGGAACAAGCTGGACAGAACAGGCACTTATTAGGGGACCTACTTGGCCGACGCCGACGCCAGCAGGCAGAGGAGGAGGAGGGCGAGGAGCTTCACGGTGGACATCCTGGAAGCAGCGAGGTACTCCGAGGGAGGAGGCGAGAAGAGATTGAATGGGGTGATCAACGCGCCATTTTATCCCTGGCTCGAGTCAGCTGCCGTCGCACTTGCTCCGCGTAAGCCACTTAGCTCCGACCCCCCAGGCAATCTGCCGTCTGTGGTGAAATGGACCCCAAGAGAGCAGAGAGGAGCTCCGGCACGTCGGGGTCAACGGGGGAGGCTCTCGGGAGGTCCGGCCTGCAGCAGCGCTAGCGGCGCCGCCAGCTGGCACGGCACCGCCCCGTCCTGCACTCCCTGTCAGCGCCAAGGGGTGCTGCTGCCGCTGGTGGAACAAGCTTTCTTGAAAAGCAGGAGCAGCATTTTGTGGGAAGTCAGATGCTCCCTCCCTCGACAGCATGCTTGAAAGGCGACCAAACGGTGTGACACCGCTGGCTCCGCAGCCAGACATGCCCGACCTTCACTGCCCAGCCCAGGGGCAGTGCACAACAATGCTTCATAAGCATTACACTAAACAAGTGATAACCATGAGGTGAGCATAATGTGCATGCAATGGTGGCAGTGGGTAGGAATCGTGAAGAATCGAGGGAGCGGGAGGGCGACCCGCCGGCAGTGGAAGGGGACAGATGGGCAAAATGGGGCATCATGCGGGGATGAATAATGGAATCAGTGAATAAGAGAATGGAAGAATGGGGGAAGCATTCTCAGCTTGTACATACATGCAGGACCGCAGCTAGGCTCAGGCAGCCCCGCTGCGGCGGCCACCAGGGCGGGGCGGCGGCGCGCCGTCGCTCTCCTTGCCGGCGTCGCCGGCGCCCTCGCTGTCGGTGTTGTTGTCATCAGCCGGGTCCTGGCCCTCGTCATCTTTGCCGCGGCCTGCAGCGGCAGGACTGGAAGGAGTCAGCGCCACACACAAGCACTTGCCACCGGGGGTGCAGGCTGCCCGCATCCACACCCAGCACCGCCCCTGGGCCGACACCCACCTGAGCCGCCTTCCTCGCCGTTGTTGCCATTGCCAGCGCCCTCGCCCCTGCCGGAGGAGCCGTGGCCCTCGTCATCGTTGCCGCGGCCTGCAGCAGGCGGGAGGCAGACAGGCAGCTGGGTGGAGCTGGTTCACTTGCAGCACAAGCAACGGCCGGTGCCAGTACCGCTGTGCAGCGAACACTGTGGTGCACCCGGCAGCCCCCCGGTGCACATGCTGCCGCCTCTTGCACAGCCCGCCCGCTATTGGGGCCGCCCACCTGACTCAGAGGCGCCGCCTTCGCGGTCGCCGCCAGGGCCGCCTTCGCGGTCGCTGCCAGGGCCGCCGTGGCGATCGTCGCCGCCGGGGCCTGCAGCGGCAAGGGAGGCAGGCGAAGCAGTGTCAGTTGCGTTACTCAATTCTGTGCGCAGTGAGCTGCGGGGCCGGCCAGCTAACTGCACGCCTGGTGCGGCGCCTGCTCCAGTCCCCTCACCCCGCAACCCAGCATGCAAACTCACGGGAGCCACAGGGGGGCAGGGCACCGAGGGGGGCGCCAACAGGCGGCAGGCCGTCACGGGGAGGGAAGGGGAATGGGCCCTCGTCAGGGGGGAAGGCGCCCTCGCTGGGAGGGAAGGCGCCGTCACAGGGTGGGAAGTCGTCGCCTCCGCGGTGGCCGCCGCCATGGTGGTGGCTGGGGGCAGGGGCGGGGGCGACGTCAGTGGAGTTGGCCTTCTTCTTGTTGCTCGCCCTGCAGGGGTGCGGCAGCGTGGGGAGGGAGGGGATGGAGGGGAATGTGCTCAGGACAAGGGAGGCATGATGAGGCCGGTTGGCCGCCATTGAGAGGAGGCGGTGAAGCCGCACTGCTGTTCGCGGCTGTCACTGGGGCGGGCATGGCGCTCGCAGGCAGAGACACTGGCAGGAAGCGAGGCATTGTGGGTGCGCACGCCCCACTGATGATCGACATGATGAAACGTACCCAGAGACAGCTGACGCCAGGGCAAGGCCCAGCATTACGGCGGCGACGAACTTGACCATCTTTCGGGACGACCGCGAACAGCAGAGCAAAAGAGGTGAGGTCTTGGCCCTGCCCGGGCTCAAGTAGCCCCTCCCTCACGCGTTTTCAGATTTACCCGCAGGCAGCCGAGATGGCAGTCGCGATGGCAGCCGTGATCTCAGGTACGCAGTGCACGGGGAGGGTTGCGCTGGCAACGTGGCTGTTGGACACCTGGCGCAGCCCCGGCGACGGGACGGGGGTCCCAGAAGCTGGGTGCAGTAGCTGAACGGGACGTGATCAGAAAGGTGGCCGGAGCCCATGGCCGCCGTAAAAGACTCTCAGTCAGCATGGGGCATGCCCGCAGATGGCCCCCCTGAGCGCAGGGTGGCGGCGCCCATGCATTTGCCATGCCCCGTCGGCGCCACCGCCAGCCCAGCGTGCCGTGCGGCACTCCGCAGCAGCTGAACCTCGCAGGCTAGGCCAGCACTGCGCCTCCCGTCCACTGCGTGTATTCCCACTATCCAAAAATCCTTACACACCGCAGCATACCGGTCGCCCAACATTGCACCAGCAGCAGGGGAGGCCCAGGGCGGCTCAGCTTCAGCCCGCAGGCGCTCCTTCACGCCAAGCATCAGCCTGCGGGCTCAGCCTGCTGGCCTGTGCGTGCTCCGGTCTGGCCCCTGCTAAGTCGCCTGATGCGAAACACTGCGATGCGCTGCTCTGGAAACAGGTCGGCGGGCGGGAACTGCGGCGGCGGCGAGCTGGGCGGCGGCGGCGCTCCAGGCTCCCACACCTGCAGGCGGGCAGAGAGGGCTAGCGGGGTGTGAGGGCGACGGCTCAAGGGGCAGGAAGAGCGCCCAACTACTAGTGGCGGTACCCTCCCACATCCCTCCCTGCACTTGCTGGCGGGGCGTCTGCCGCCTGCCGACAAGCGCAGCGCAGCAGCTGGTGCCACGTCAGCGGCAGCCCGCCCACCTCCCACGCCTCCAGCCCGCAGGCGGCCAGCTGCTCGAAGAACTCGGCATCCAGCAGGTCGTAGCGGTGCTTGGTGTGGCAGTACAGCACGCAGGTTGTGCTGCCCGCCAGCGCCGCCAGCACGCGCGGCAGGCAGCGCGAGCCGACCTCGTTGTAAATCAGGTCTGAGCCCACAATGAAGTCCCAGCCCACGGCGGCCAGGTCCTGGGGCGCGGCTGCGGGATGCTGGCCTGGGCCCGCCCCCGCACCTACTGCGGCCTGCGCTGCTGCCGCTGCGGCCTCGTGGAGCGGAAGCTCGCCGGTGCTACCGCCGTCGCTGTGGTCTCGTGCGGCCCGGCACGAGCCAGTCCCTGCTGCACCCTGCACGCCGGGTGGCTGCTGGCTGCTGCTATGCAGCCCATTGCTGCCGGCCACATCCGCCGTGCCGGCGCTGCCGCCTTCCGTTGGCGCGTACTGCAGCCAGTCGCAGGGCTGTACCCGCACGTGGTCCAGGGGCAGGCCGCGAGCCCTGTTGGTGTCTACATTGCGCTGCAGGTGGGGCAGGCCGTCCAGCTGCTCGGTGAGGCACACCAGGGCTGCCTGGCCCATGTTGCGTGCCAGCGTGCATCCCAGCCAGCCGGTGCCAGCGCCAAGTTCGAGCAGCCTGACCCCAGGCCTCTGCAAGCCAAGTTCCGCTGCTGCGCTGCTGCAATACCTGCGGCGGTGGCGGAAGCAGGCGGTGCGAGCGGGGCAGGGGCCCGGTCAGGGTGGTGCGGGCGGGGGAGGCGGTGCTGCCGCGGCGGCAGGCATGCAGGCGCATGCCGCGTCGCATACTCCGCTAATCGATACGCGGCCTTCCATGTGTGGCCTCCGGTGGTCGCCAGCGGGGTGCTCTGGACCTCTACGTCATTGACCCACGAAATTTCATCATTCATCAGTTGATGGTGTTACAGTTATCGGGCGGATAGCTGAGACGAGGGGGATTGCACTCTGGGGGTGCTGAAACACGGGCCATTGGTTGGCCTGGCGCTGACATGGCGCCGTGTGGCAGACGCCGGTGTGCTTCCTTGCAGCTCTGGCAACTGTTTTACATCAGCCGTATTGGCAGCAGCACCAAAATCATTCAACCTGTCTAATAATGACGGCAACTCCATTTCGCTGCTGTGCCGCCGCCGCCGCCGCCGCCTGCTACTTTGCTGCCGCTGCCGCCGCCGCCACCTTCACCACCTCCCCCACGACTGGGTACTTGGAGCAGAGCCGCCCCTGCCACTCCCTCAGCGAGTCCAGCTCAGCCAGAGAGAGGCCGGAGAGGTCGTCGCAGCAGTCTGCAGGGCGGCATGGCATGCTCAGAGTGGTGGTGTGTTTGTGTGCGGGTAGGTGCAGGAGGTGCATGGTGCACAAAACCAGGCTGGCTGGGCTGGGCTGCATCCGGCCGGGCACACAGCAGCTGCCTGCATGGGCCTGCAGCATGCAGCCAGCGCAGCCAGGCGCACCTGCCGCCTCGGTCGAAAACCTGGCCAGCGCGCGGGCGCACTCCTTGCCGGCAAAGGGGTAGGCGCCATCGGGGCCGTAGAAGCCGCTGCCTGTGCCCGCGGCGGACAGAAGAGCCAGTGTGACCAGCAGCGCAGGGTCGACAACACACAGGCTGCTGGCACAATAGCGGCAGCGCAAGGCGTGCCAGCACCGCAAGACCGCCTCAGCCGCGTGTTCACAGGGCAGCCAACAGCCCCCGGCCCACCTGCCGTCACGTCCAGCACCGTGCCGCATATTGCCAGGTACAGCGGCTTGCTGCTGTTTGCACCATTGTACTGCTCTAGCTGCTCCGCTGTCAGCTGCAGCGGCGGCACCACCTGCACCGGAGGAGGGGCCGAAACGGTCACGTTGGGGCGGGCAGGGACAGGGCCGCTTCACGACTACCAAGGTGGCAGCAGCCGGCAGCAGCTGGCGGGGCAATGGGCAAGCAAAGCACCGCGGAATGCAGATGCACAAGGTTGCGGCGGCAGCTGAGCCCCTCAGCGCGATGGCTTCTCGTCACCACGGCGGCCGCCACGGGGGCGGCTCGCCGCGTCGGCTTGATAAATTGGATTTGGAATAGTGTCACGAAGCATCCTCGGGGCAATGCAGCAGTGCAGCAGGCAGCATGGAAATTCACAGCAAGCGCAGGAGTCCTGGCTGTGCAGCGACTTGTGGGCGCCTCGGGATGCGCCCCCTCCTGTAGCACTCACCCGCCCCACCACTTCATACTTGCTCTCAAACGTGCGCTCCCAGTCTGCCAGGCTCTCCAGCTCCGCCTTGCTCAGGCCCTCCAGGCTGCAGGCCGGAGCACAACGGAGGGGAGGCGGCAGTTCAGGCATGGGCCACCGCTGCTGCTGCCTCTTCCTGCCAGCCCACAGTCGATGGCCCGCAACATATGCTGCTGCCTGCAGGTCGCAGTGTTGCAGGCAGCCGCCAACCAGCACGGCCCAGAAGCCCAGGCACCCAGCGCGCACTGCATGCCTCACTTGTCGGTGCATTCCTCCTCTTCCACAGCCACCTTGGCCAGCGCCCGCGCCACCTCCCTCCCAGCAAACAGATGGTAGCCCGCGCCTGGCAGGAGCAGGCACCACAGGCGGGGGACGGCAGGGCGTCAGCAAAGGGTAGCATAAGGCATGCACATGGGTGCTGGCACGCAGGGCAGGCCTGCTAGTAGCGGCATGCTGCGGGCAGCGGAATGCCTGAGCACAGGTCTTGCGCATTCTGTTGCAGAACGGCCGCGCTGCAAGCACAGCCAGCCTGAGCCATACCTGGTCCGTAAAAGGCACGCCCGGTGGTCACATCAAACACGCGTCCTCGCACCGCCAGCAGAAGCGGGCGCATGGGGTCGCGCCCGTTGTACTTGCTGAGCTCCAGCAGCGTCAGGTCGCCAACCTGTTGGCAGCAAGCGGAGGCGGCGGCAGCGGGTGAGGATCGGCCCGCTGCCAGGTGCAGCTGGGGCCACAGCGCGGACAGCCCGCCCATTCCCAGACGCTCAGATCGCTGCTGCTGGATCGGTAGGCCTCCAGCAGAGCGTGGGGGGGCTTCACTGCCCCGCATGTCCACCCACCTGCCGGGGCTTGTACTCCAGCGGCGCTGGCGGCTTGCGCGGGAAGAATATGGCACGCAGCAGCGACAGCAGCACGTAGGCTACCACCAGGCCGCAGGCGGTGACGATGACGTTCATGGCGGCGCCTGTGGAGGCTACGAAGCGGGGCCAGTGGCTGTAATCGGATCGGCAGCAGCCACCACAAGCCCAAAGGATCCCACATTGTGGCGGCAATAACCTGCTTTCCAGCTGCCGCCGCCCGCCGCCGCCGTCGCTGCGCTGGCAGCGACCAGACAAGCAGTGGCAGGGACTGCCCTCACTGGCGGGCTGGGGCATGTGTCCTGATTGCATTTGCATTCATATTCCAGGTTGCAACAGCTCAAGGCGCTAAGTGCACGGACAGGACACGGGGGGGCCATCAGCACGCAACAAAGGTGAGTCGGGTGTCAAGGCTCGGCGCCCGGCTTCATCAGCACGCGGGGCACCAGGATGTAGGCGCACCAGTCCCACGCCGCCGCCAGCAGCAGCAGGCACACGGTGCTGAGGTGCACGGCGCTGTCCTCCCAGAACAGCCAGTACACGGCGCGGTACACGCGGGCCAGGCGGGTGCGCTCCCGAGGCAGGCCCGCCGCGCGCCGCTGCGCCTGGTGCTGCCGCCACAGCCGCGCCTCGCCCAGCGCCTCGTGCAGCAGCGGCGCCAGCAGGCCCAGGCAGAGGCGCAGCCACAGAATCAGCGAGGCGCACCGCGCAGCGTGGGTGGGCTCCGCGGCGGCGGGGCTGGGGCCGGCGGTCGGGATCGACGACCCCAGCAGGTTGGCCAGGGCGTTGATCAAGCGGTACAGCTGTCGGGTCTGCTTCTGTCCCGCCGGGTGGACAAACGGGGCGGCGGCGCATATGGAGGGCGTGTGGGGCATCGAGGCCAGGAACAGAGTCGCCTGCACGGCGGCGCTCAGGCTGCAGGCAGGCGTGGAAGGGGCACGGGCAGCGGGCGGGGGGCGCTTGGCGCAAGCCGAGCTGTAGCCCGGAATGGTCTCGCCCCAGTCACAGCAGCGCTGACATCACCGCTGCGCCCTCCTTGCAGCAGTCAGCCCCCGTGGGCGCCCTCTGCTGGGGCCTCCTCCCCACCTGAGCCGCACCCGCAGCGACAGCGCATTGGCCGCCATCTTGGCGGCGCCGCTGGCAAAGAGAAGCCGCGCAGCGCAGCCCCAGAAGCCGCCCACGGCGGACGCGTGGTCATCCAGCAGGCGGCGCATGAGCAGCCAGGCGGCGGCCGGCCCAAAGGCGTTGAGGCAGAGCAGCGCGGCCGGCAGCTCCCGCCACCGCGTGTAGCTGCCCGGCCAGCCGCAGCGCCAGGCGATGTCGGCCAGGGCGGTGGCCAGGGACGCCAGCACCCATGTGAGGGTGCCCGGGGTGAGCAGGCTCCAGCAGCGGTAGAGGATGATGACCGAGAATGCCTGCAGGGCAGCTGGCGCCCATGTGTTGTGGCGGTACTGCACGGACGCAGTCGCTGTGCTGCCGCCCCTGTCGGCCGATGCAGCCAGCAGCGGCAGCAGGGAATGCTGCCAGGCCCCTCACCATGCTCAGCCAGGGCTGCCGCCACGACCGCCGGCCCTGATCGGCCCACAGCATGTTGCACCGCTCGGCGAAGGGTGTGGAGGGGGTGCCCGGCAGGCTGGCTGGTGGTCCTTGGACCAGCGCTGCTACCGTTCCCTGGCCATGCCCTGCCACCACGGGCGCCCTCGACCTGCCTGGAGGCACGCCGCCCCATGGCATCCTGCCTGACCTCGAACGGCGGCACACAAGGCGATGTCAGCCTAGCACTCTTCAGTTGTGGACTGGAATTCTCAGTGAATTAAAGGCAATGCGCAAACTCACAGACGCCGCTTTGCAAAGCTTTGTCCAGCAGCCCCGGCTTCCCAACAGGAAAATGCGAGATAGCAGACACGAAGGAAGGCTTCCCGCATCACTGCAACTCATCCTTTATTGGTCACATGAGCAGCAGCAGGGCGAGCGGGTCTCTGGCCTCATTGGCAGCTACATGCACCTGAGCCCAGGCGCGCATTGAGCACCCCTCACTGCTCAAATGATAGCCGCTGGCAGCGGGCGCTGCGTGGTGCCGTGCCGCCTGCTTGCGCCACTGGTGGCGCGCCGCCATGGGGTGCCCCGCCTTTGTCGCCTGCCTGCCGCCGCCACGGCGGCGACGGCAGCTGCAGAGCAGCAGTGGGAGGCAGCAGGATTGCACAGCAGCGCGGCGCCAGGAGTAAGGGACCTGGACAGGCTGCAGCTGGATGTGGAGCGCAAGCTGGGCATTCCTCTAGAGATTTACAGAGCGGCAAGTTGCCTTTTGCGCTGCGCCTGCACGAGCGTGGTGTGTTGCTGCGTGGCCTGCGTGACCCGGTCACTGGCTGCTGCCCTGCAGGCTGGAGGCGTGCGCGTGCGGCAGCATGTTAACCCCCTTAAAAAGGTGTGTGGTTTTCAGGGAGGCCGGAACGGCACAGTGCGGAGGGGGTGCCTGCTTCTACTGCCGCTGCTGCCTGCCTGCCTGCCTGCCTGCCCTTGCTACCTACCTGCCCTTGCTGCCTGCCCTGCTGCAGGAGCTACAAGTGCCCACCGAGCCGCCCGTCTGGGAGGAGGTGTATGAGCAGCCGGGGCGCCCAATGGTGCTGGACCTGGGCTGCGGCTATGGCCGCTTCCTGCTGGCGCTCAGGTGGGGACGGTGTGTGTGTATGTTTGTGTGCGTGTTGGGAGTTGGGAGGGCCTGACTGGGCTGGTTGGCTGGTGGCTGAGCTGCGTGGCAGATGGGGCGCCCCTGAGCCGAGCTGCCCTGGAATGCGGTTCACATCGCTCTGCCAGCACCAAGTGCTGCACGCCTCGATGCCCCACTCCGTGTGCTGCTGCAGCAAGGCGATGCCGGGGCACAACATGGCGGGGCTCGAGATCCGGGCTCCCATCATAGAACGGTGAGGCGCGACGCGCTGCACATTACTTTCAGTCGCATACTCTTATATCCCTAACTCCACTGAGCTCTGTGCACAGGCCTCGCTTCCATGTCAAAGCATGCAGCTTGTCGCACCGCCACGCCCCCTTGACTTGGCAGCAGCTCGGCTGATCAGTGCCCCGCCGCCCCTGTTCCTCCCTTTTCCTTCAGGGCCAACAAGTGGGCGGTCAACCTGGGCCTCGACCGCTCGGTGCTCTTCCTCAGGTGCGCGCTTCCCATGGCTGCGGCAGCAGGGCAGGCCAGGCAAGGATGCGGGCGCCCACCCGCCACGCCAGCCCACCTTCTCGCCCGCCGCCCATGCCTGCCTGGCTTCCCGCCCTGGCATCGCCCTGGCTCACCTCTGCTGCCGCCCGCCGGGGATCCCGCCGTCCTGCAGGGGCAACGCCACCATTACGCTGCAGCACACCCTGGGCGGCTACCCCGGCCCTCTGGACCTGGTGTGCGTGCAGTTCCCGGACCCTCACTTCAAGGCGCGGCACAAGTGAGGGGTTCAAGTGTGGTGTTGTCGGGTGGCTGGTTGACTGTCTGTCCTCAGAGCCGTGTGCTCAGTTTGGGCTGGTTGGGAGATGTGCGGCCGGAGGGGCCAGCTGCTGCCTTGCCTGCGCGCCAGGGAGCGGCCACTTGGTTGCCCCAGCTCTCACACCCAAATGCCCCGCCCCGGCCCCGCCCTCGCCCTGCGCCTGCCAGGAAGCGGCACACGGTGCAGCGGCAGACAGTGGAGGCCTTAGGGCGGCTGATGGCGCCCGGCGCCCGCGTCTTCCTGCAGTCGGACGTGCTGGGGGTGAGCCTGGGCTGAGGCCCTGGGCCTGGCCTGGCCTGCTGCTGTGCCTCGTTGGCTGGGTGCGAGGTGTGCCCCTTCCCCAGCTCGACGCCTGCATGCCTATCCATGGGCAGCCGTACACACATGCACAGCTGTGCTGCTTCCTCCTCCCCGGTGCCTTCTCCCTCTCCGTGATCCACTGGGCGACACCCCTGCCGCCGCAGGTGGCTGAGCACATGCGCGATACGTTTGAGCAGCACGGCAGCGCCTGGTTTGCGCCCTGCCGGGAGGCGCACGGTGGGGCGACCTTTTGCGCCGCCAGCGAGCCGCCGCCGCCGCAGCAGCAACAGCACGGGGAGCAGGCACAGCAGGGGGCCAGCGCCGCAGGCGGGCAGGCACAAGCCCAGCAGCAGCAGCACCACCACCAGCAGCACCAGCAGCAGCAGCAGGAGCAGCAGGAGGCCAGCGAGCCGCAGTGGGAGTCTGAGTGGGCGGCCTCTGGCTGGTTGCGAGACAACCCGCTGGTGAGCTCCTGCTCTCCTAGCGAGCCGGCTGGCCTCGATACCGGTACACGACAACATCAACCCTGTTGGCGTGACCCATGCGCCCGCCTGAGAGGGTGCCCTGCTACTCTGTGCTGTGCCGTGCTGCAGGGAGTGCCCACCGAGCGCGAGGTGCTGACCACGGAGCAAGGCCTGCCCGTGTACCGCCTGCTCCTGCGCCGGACCTGACTGGCATGGCTCCAGGCGTGCCGCGCCAGGGCTTGCGGCTGGCGAGGAGCACCGCGCTGTGAGTGTCTTGGTACAGCTGTGTTATTTCATTAGGGCCCGCTTTAATTTACAATGTATGTACAATGGATGGGCCCCAGGTGCTTTCAGATGTACAGGCTGACAGCAACAACATGCTTAAGAGCCCCAGATATTGCAAACGTGAATTGGAGAGGGTGCGCTGAAACAGCACTTGGAATACACTGTACAATGGAGCAGCCAGCCACGCCCTGGCATGAACCGGGCGCTGCTGCTCGGCGAGCGCTCAGGGCGCCGGCGCCCTGGCCCCACAGCCTGGCTGGCACGCGCCTCAGGCCGACCTGAAGTCTTCGAACCGCGTGGCAAACACCAGCACCACGTCTGCCACCTCCGCACCACATGCCACCGCCACCATGCGGCAGGCCGCCTTGAACCAGTGCTTCTCCCGCTCCCGCCGGTGCGCCAGGCCGGCCTCCAGCCGCGCCAGGCTGCCCGCCTTGTAGCGGTGGGCGGGAGGAGGCAGGTCAGCGACGGCGTTGAACCACACGGTGGCGCCGCTAGGCCCGCCGACGTCGATGAAGCACATCTCCTCCTCTGCATGGTTGGTGGTGGGGAGGGCAGGGCTGGTTGGCGGCAAGATTTGGTTGCCGGGCTGCCGGCGCCTGAGCAGCCTGGGAGGGGCGGTCGTTCTCGAACATCGCCTGTGCAAGCATGGCTGTCCCGTCACTGACGTGGTGCGCAAGCTGGCGCACAATGTTGCAGGCGGCCTTCCACCTGTGCCATTGTTGTCCCAGTACAGGCGGAAGTCTGGGCGCCAGCCCGAGCCGTGCAGCAACACCCCGCCGACCAGCTTCTGCAGCAGGCTGTGCAGATTGCCCAACTGCTCCACCTGCAGCCCAGCAGGGGGAGAGGAGGCAGAGAGCAAGGGAGCTGCTGGGCAGCGCAATGCTGGCAGGGTGAGGACTGCGCACGCGTCCTCCCTTCAATCAGGCCGCCCCCGCCCTCTGCCGCCGCAGCCCGCTCCCGCCCTGCCGGCTCCATTCGTTTACCTCCTGCTGGGAGAAGCACGGCATGCCGTCCAGGTCCCGCCTCCAGCTGGGCACCATCAGCCGGCCGCCGGCGGGAAAGAAGACGCCAGTGGGCACCATGGTGGAGGCCTTGGAGGGGTGCCGACCCGAGGCGGCGGCTGTGCCGAGGGCCTGGGAGCCGCCCGCCTCCGCATCTGCGGGCTCGCTGGCGCCAAACAGCCGCCATGCGACGCTCTCGATCGCATCGGCGATCTCATTGGCAGAGGACAGGCTCGCTGCGGCGGCGCTGGCGCAGCTGGATTGGCCGCGGGCGGGGAGCGGCAACGCTGGCGGCAGCGTCGTGGCCAGCGGCTGGAAACAGGCCATCAAGGCCACGGTCCACTCCTCCTGCGGCTCCTGCTTAACCTCGCCGTCGGAGTCGGAGTCGTCGTCGCCGTTGTCCTGGAGGAGCTGTGCCGGCCCTGGCTGCCCAAAAGACCAGCCCAGCCAAAAGCCCCCCGGCAGCTGCAGCGTCACCCCAGCTGCGTTGGCAGCCAGAATGCTGCCAGCGAGCAGAGCAATGGTGCCAGCAGCCACCTTGGCAGCAAGTTTCTGATCCATCCTGCTGCTGCCGCTCAAGCAGCAAGTTGCCTGCTACGGCAGTAGGCCGGGGTGGTGAACGATTCTTATCCACCCAACTTTCTTTACAGTAACTTTGGAAAGCATGAGACATGAGAGCAGATTGATCTCACTACCATCTTGGAATGTACAGTTTATACAACGGTAGCCGACAGACAAACCAGATCCCATGAAAAGGTTAGTTGAATGAAGAAGGCAGCACCACTGAATGCGGTGCACTGTGCAACAAAACACACACAACCGCAGCGCTCAAAGCGGGGCCAGATAAAAGTGGTGCTTGCAAAAGTCCATGACAGCATTTTGGTCTGCACCACATGCCCCGGCCACCATGTGGCAGGCCGCTTTGAACCAGCGCCACTCCAGCTCTCGCTGCGGCGAGCTGCCTGCACCGGGCTGCTCCTGGGGTGCCGGGCTGAAGGCGGCTGCATTGAACCACACAGTTGTGCCGTTGGCATCCAGGAACCCCACCTCATTCTCTGCGTGGCATGGAGCAGGGAGTGGAGAGCTTGTTGATGGCCGGGAGGAACAACTCATGTTGGAAGTGCAAGAGGCACTTGGGTGCCTGGGTTGGCATCTCGCCGCCGCTCCCACCTGCTTCGTCCCAGCACAGGTGGAAGGCAGGCTCCTTGCCCCAGCCCTTCAGGAAGACTTCTTGTAGCAGCTGCTGCAGCTGCATGTGCAGGGTGCCCAGCTGGATCCTCTGCAGGGCGTGGGCAGACGGCACGTGAGTCGCCGCGGAACCCAACCGCCCCTGACCATTCTGCTGCCCCTCATCAGCCCACCTGCTCATCAGCAATGTGAGGCATGGCTCCCAGGTCCAGCCACCAGCTGGGCACCCAAATCTCCTTGCCGGTGGGAGTGTGAATGCCACCGTGAACCATGGCATAGGGCTTGGAAGGGTGCTGGCCCGAAGCTGGCGGCGGAGCCGGCGCCACCGATGAGCAAGCCGCATCTGGCGCGCTGCCGGTGCTGAACAGCCTCCGGGCTGTGCTCTCCAGCACAGGATGGATCGGCTCCTCGCCTGAGCTGCCGTCACTGCTGCTGTCTGCACTTGTGCCGGCACGGCTGGATTGGCCGAGGTCTGGGAGCGCCTCCGCCGATGGGAGCGCCTCCACTGACAACTCGCTCGTGAGCCGCCAGCGCCCCTGCCAGGCCCCGGCGGCCTTGTCAGCCGCTGCGGGCTGGGTCTCAGCGGGCTGGCTGGCCGCCACTCGCCTGCCTCCACCTCGCCTGCCTCCCTCCTCTCCTGTGCCCACATCCAGCGAGCCGCAATGACCAGCATTGCAGCTCCACTGGTGGTGGCAACCAGCCGAGCGAGCCTGGCGCTGGCCAAGATTTTCATGTGGGTAATGCTCTGCTTAAATGCCTCTAATGCTCTGCTTAAATCAGCAATCAGCAACTTATAGCATGGGAGAGCAGTGGAAAGAGAGTTCCTGGAAATGGCCGTACACGCGGTGTGGGCGGGTTGGCGCTACCGCCTGCCAAAGAATGCCCTCTGGAACTGCGGGCTGCAGCGCAGCACCACCTGCGCGTGCGCCTCTGCCAGCACATCGTCGTGCGAAGCCCCCCAGGTGTGCGCCAGCAGGTGACAGGCGGCCAGGAACCAGGCGCGCGCGCGGCTGGCCTTGTAGTTCCCGTGTGCCGCCGAGCTGCCCGCCACATCGGGCTGGGAGGCGGGATCTGGGGGGTCTTGCGCTGCATTGAACCACGGCGTGCCCGCCGCATCCACATACCCCATGGCCACATCTGCGGTATGCAATTGCAGGCGGGGGGCCATGTCAAAGCGGGGTCAGGCATAGCAGCAGCGGCGCCCGGGAGTTGAGCAGGCACTTCTGGTTCCGGTGGCTCCCAGCCAATGTCCACACCATTCGTCAGCACCAATGCCTGCCCAACACGCTGCGCTGGCAGGAGAAACCCTCCAGCAGCCCTCACCCACCGTCAGGATCCCAGTAAACACCAAAGCGTGGGGCCTGCTGCGCCGCGGCCTGACGCAGGAAGATGTCTCGCAGCAGGCGGTGCAGCAGGCGGTGCAGGGTGTGCATCTGCACGGGGGTTGGCAGGGCCGCCTGCAGGCAGGCGGGCGGGCGGGTGGGTCAGCGCTTGCAGGCAGGTGGGGCAGCACTTGCAGGCAGAGCTTCTTCCGAAGCAATCCCCGAAGGTGTGGTGTGTTGCTGTGGGTTGGCAGGGGTGGCTGCCGCACGCGCAGCGCACCTGCCCGCCTGCCGGCCCGACTGCGTCTGGCACCAGCAGCTCGTGGCCTGCCACAGAGATGGGTTCCATGTGGGTGGGGGCCTCACGGCAGCACGCATACTCGTGCCCCAGCGCCACCGCCACCCTGTCAAAGGCGGTGCCATTCCGCAGCTCCTGCGCTCGGTGCTGCCAGAGGCGTGGGGCATGGTGGCCGCTGCCGTCACTGCCGCCGTCGCTGCTGCCGGCGTCGGCAGCACCAAACAGCTCGACTGCTGCGGCGTCGATGGCGGCCTCGCTCAGCAGCAGCGGCGGCTCTTCGTCCGCGCTGTCGTCGGGGCTGGAGGCGTCTTGGTATGCGCTGCCGCCGCTGCTGGCCTCCTCCTCGCTCTCGCTCTTGCTTTCCACGCAATGCACGAGCACAGGCTCGACTCTACTGCTGTTTGCGGCGCTGCTGGAAACGACGCCGGCAACTGGTCGGGCCGGCGTCGTTTCAGCGGCGGCGGCGCCGACGAGGCCGCCGCCGCCGCTGACTGGCAATGCCACTGCGGCAACCCTGCCATCCCCAGGGGGCCCTGCTGGAGCTCCTGCGGGTGCAATATGCTTCTTCTTGCCCTTGTGCGTCACCACCAGCACAACTTTCGTGAGGCTCCCGGCAAGCAGCACCGATATGCACAAGTGCAGGAGTGCATCCACGTTTAGGGCGCCCTTCATCTCTGGTTCTGTGGCGGAAGGTGCACCAGAGAGCGTTTTGCAGCGCAAGCGAGCTTACTGCCGTGGACACGGGAGACGGCTGGTCACATCGGCACAAATGTTGCAGGTTGCTCCCAAGTGAGAATGCACCGTGGGAAAGTCTCTAAAGCATACAACAAATCGATCGATTAAGTCAGTGGGTGACAAATTTGTGCGCCGCCACTCAGTGGAGCTCCCGCCAGCTGCCCGCCGCCACCATGCTGCCGCTGGCCCCGAATTCGGTCTGAAACCGGGCGGCAAAACGCTGCACCACCTGCCCGTACACCTCCGCGAACCGAGCACCGCCGTCGCCCCCCGGGGTGCAGCTGTGCGCCAGCATCCGGCAGGCAGCCAGGAACCAGTCATGCGCCCGCTGGATCTCGGCGCTGGCGGAGCTGCCGGCCTCCATGGCCGCATCTCCCGTGAGCTCCGCCTTGAAGCAGGGGACGCCGCCATCCAGGAAGCACACCTTGCTGCCTGCACGTTCAGGGGAGCAAACAGCGCCGATAGAAGCGTGAGCACCACGGTTGTGGTGGGGAAAGGCGGCCACGAGGCACGCAACACCGCACCGTGCGCGGTGAGGAAGAGGCGGACGGGCAGCCGCTTGTGCGGGGGCGCGTGCGCCCTGAGGAAGACGCGAGTGCACAGGTGCTGCAGCAAGTCATGCAGCTCTGCAAGCCGCCGTTTCTGCAGCCAGGACGTGGGGGGGACGCCAGAGACGCCAGGGTGGGGAGCCCTTCAGCCAAAGGCAGAGCGGAAAGCAACGCTCACGCTCTGAGGGCTGCCACGCTGGCGGATGCGCGGGCATCGGTTCTCAGCACAGCACGGCACTGCATGGCTCGGCCCAACTCACTGCAGGCCCGGGGGGGCGCACCTCTTTGTCGCTGAAGCAGTGCTCTGAGCCGTCCCATGTAGCGTTGAGGGTCTCATCCACCAAGAAAGGCGCCCCATACAGGGTGAATTATGCGGGGCCAGGTGTGGCGGCCTGGTGCAGCAGGCGCAGGCGCCGCCGCTGCCGCCGTTGCCATGGCTGTGGCTGCTGTGGCCTTCGCTGCTCCCGCCCAGCAGGCTCCAGGCGGCGGCATCGATGGCGTCGTAGCTCAGCAGCCGAGGGACGTCTGTTCCGGCGGCTGAGCCATTGCTTCCAGAGGCGGCGTCCCACCTGCCGTCGTGCCCGCCTGGCGGCCCGGCCTCCGCCGTGCCGCGTGCTACCGGCGCCACCGCCCGAAAGTCTGGCAGCGTGCCCGCTGGCCCAGTGTACGTGCTGGCTGCAATGGGCATGCGCCGGATTATGGTTTCCAGCAGTTGCTCTGGCCCAGCAGGGGCCGTTGCCTCGGCGGGCTCACCGGCACCCGCTGCCTCCTGCCCCGCGCCGCTCTGCTGCTGCTGCTGCTGCTTGGCTGCGCCCTCGCCCTGCTTGCTGGACCCGTGACCCATTGCTCGATGCAGGGGAAGTGAGAGCAGTGCGAGAGTGCACCAGAAGGTCGAGAACACTCGGCCGAGCAAGGTGAGACTCCCAGGCAACAGGCACTGAGTGAGCAAGTGACCTCTCGACTTCCTGCTTGCTTGTGCATAACTGGGAGGGCACTCCAGCCACGTCAATCCAGCTGGCAAGGCCTCGAGGCAGGTCCAGCTCATCTGATAATGCTCAAGAAGGTGTTAAACTGAGAGGAACAGGATGGGAGTGCAATGCATGGGATCGAACTGGCTCAGGGAGGCAGGATACTGAAAGTGAGGGTTCAGGGGGGCAGAGATCAAGAAGAATCGAGGGGGCAATGGCCGGCGCAGGATACAGAAGGGTGTGGGACTTGAAACAAGGGGGTATGTGCATGTGTCGAAGGGTGGGCGGTCGAAAGGCCTGCTGGGTGGGGTCGCCCACCATCAAATGGCACCCCATTACCCTGAAAACCAGGCATGCTGTAGGGTGCGCTGCGCGTTCGCGCGGCATGCAGGCAGCAAAACTCAAGGGGAAAATGCTGGAGAGGTGGGGCGCTGTTAGTGAGGGGTATCCCGCTGACGGTCGGTTCATCTGTTCAGCCGAGGGTTCTGGAGCGTGCAGTGCAACTGATTTTGCTGGTGCCGCGGCGAGGGCCTTGCAATCACTCCTCCTCAGGTGGAGACTCTTCTTCAGGAGGTGGAGACTCTTCTTCAGGAGGTGGAGACTCTTCTTCAGGAGGTGGCGACTCTTCTTCAGGAGATGGAGACGGCGACTCTTCTTCAGGAGGTGGAGACGGCGACTCTTCTTCAGGAGGTGGAGACGGCGACTCTTCTTCATTAGGTGGTGAGGGTGAGGGTGAGGGTGAGGGTGAGGGTGAGGGTGAGGGTGAGGGTGAGGGAGAGGGTGAGGGAGAGGGTGACGGAGACGGCGAAGGTGACGGCAAAGGAGACGGTGAGGGGCTTGGAGACGGTGAGGGGCTGTCGCTTGGAGCCGGGGCAGGGCTCTGCACTTCGGCTGGGCTGGGGCTGGGCGCGGGCTCTGGGCTGGGCGTGGGCGAGATGGAGCTGGTGTTCACGGAATCGTCCCCGCCAGAAGGCGCCGGCGCTTCGGCGGGCTCCCCCGTGGGCGGCGAGCTCCACTGCGGCTCCGGCGAGGGCGCCCATGCTGGAGGGGAGCTCCACTCGGGCTCCGGGGCATCGGCCCAGGGCTCTGGCGCAGGAGCATCAGCCCATGGCGCATCGGCCCATGGCGCATCGGCCCAGGGGGCGGGAGCGGGCGCCCAGGTGGGCGGGGACCAGGTGGGCGGAGACCACTCGGGCTCTGGAGCCCATGTCGGGGGCCAGGTGGGCTCCCAGGAGGGCTCCGGAGCAGGCGCAGCGACAGGTGCGTACTCGGGTGGGTTTGACCACCAAGAAGGAGGAGGAGGGGAGGTGGTGGGCCAGCCGCCGCCGCCGCCGCCGCCGCCGCCACCACCGTTTCCTCCGTTGCCGCCGTTGCCTCCGTTCCCGCCGTTGCCTCCGTTGCCACCAGAGCCGCCGCCCGAGCCGCCGCCGCCCGAGCCGCCGCCGCCCGAGCCGCCGCCGCCGCCGCTGCACTGGCTCTTGACCCAGTCAGGGTAGTAGTTGCTGTAGTTCTGCAGGGAGCCAGGAGGAAGGTGGCAGTACAGCGGTACATACGTCAGATCACGGCCGCGACGTGAAGGGCAAGCAACGGCTATGTGCTCAGGCAGCACCTCCCGCTCCCCGCAGCGCCTGCTGCCCTATATGACTGCCTGCCCATAGTCGCCCAAAGCGCCTGCCACCCTCACCCACACACCACCTGCAGGCCAGCCCCACCACACCAGCGCACCTGCATGTACTGGATGGGGTTGCCGTACTTCACAGGGTCCAGGAACATGTCGGACAGGGTCTTGAACATGCAGCAGGCGGGCGGGTCGTACAGCCCCACGGCAGCAGAAGCGCACAGCAGCCTGCAGGGGCGGGCGGGGTGGGGAGCGGGGACAAGTGGGTGAGCAGGGAGGGCCGTTGACAAGGGAAAGACTGCCGGTGCGGCAGGTAAACGAGCGCGAGCCCAAAACGCCGTCAGCAGGCCAGCGGGCAGGCCAGCAGGCCAGGCCAGCAGCAGCGCAGGCTTGCCTGCCCACTGTGGTGTTGAGGGTCCAGTGCAGGTTGTCGGGCACGCCCTCCAGGTTGCACACCTTCTCCATCTGCGAGGGACGCGGCAGGCAGGCGGCAGCCGGGGTGAGCAGCTGGCGGCGGGCCGCCAGCCGAGCGCTACCGCTGCCGCTGGATGCAGCAGCAGGCCCAGCGCAGGCCCCCAACACAACCACACCCACACGTGCACACATCACCACCACCAGCACGCATGCAGCAGTGCATGCCGCGCCACGCCCGCCATACCTGGAACTCCGCCTGGTAGCACGTCTCCTGCTGCAGGGTGGTGTTGGAGCCTGCGCAGTAGTCGTACGCACCGCAGGTCTCCTCGGAGCAGTTAGGGGAGCAGCCGGGCAGGTACACAACGCGGCCGATGTGGTCATACCCGTTCCTGCAGCGGTGCAGGGGCGCGGCACGGCGCGGCTGAGCATGGGACAGCAGCGCAGAACGGCACCGCGCACCACGGCGCGGGACAGGTCGGCACAGCGCCGGGCGGGGTCAGGCGGGCAGGCCAGACGTGCACGGCTGTTGGCTGCACCAGGCCGGCCGCTCACCCTGGTGTGGAGTCCTGGGGGATGAGCGGGATGACATCCTTGGAGTAGACGTAGCGCAGGGTGTAGTTGTACAGGCCCAGGTTCCAGTATGCCTGCGCCCAGCTGGCGCTGCCCACCCGGGGGGAGCCAAAGGTGTAGACGGCGGCCACGGTGGCGTTGGTGGTGGCGGGGGGCGTCCAGCTCTGCAGCAGCGCAGCGCTGAGGGTGGCCAGCGCGCCGCCCAGCGCGTGCCTGCGGGCGCGGCGGGGGGGCAGAGGAGAGGCGGCTCGGGCATGTGAGAGGCAAAAAAAACATTGGTGCTTCAGTGGCGTGGAGCGGCGCACAGCAGCTGCACAAGCCTGGCGGCAACAGGGCCTGCCGAGCAGCTCCGCCATCGACCAGTCGGCAGCAGCGTGGCTCACCCGGTGAAGTAGACGGGCAGGGTGCCGTTGGGGTCCAGCTCGCCCAGCGCCTTGGCCAGCTGCAGTCATGGGGGTGCCAGGCACAGCCACGTCGGCAGGCAGAACGCACTCCCCAGGCAGGCGCCGGCGTCGGCCACCTCATGCTCAGCCTCCCCTGCCGCCAGCCCACCCTGCTGCCACCAGGGGAGTCGGCGAAGACGGAGGCGCCCCTGCCCTGCCACGCACCTCATTGTACACTCCGTTGGTGACGTCCAGCAGGCCGCCGTGCACCTGCACGGGGCCCTGCCCCGCGGGCAGGCCGTGCGGTCCCAGGGACAGGTCTGCCAGCGGCTCCACGTCGGTGTCCATGAGCAGGTCTGGGTCGTAGAAGAGCAGGGGGCTGCGGGGAGCAGGGCAGACGACAGGGAGGGGAGCGAGGGGACGGGGTGGGAGGCATGGCAGGGAAGCAGGGAGAGGGTGGGAGCGGGCAGGGCCAGGAGAGGAGGCGGGTGGGGAGGCGGGGAGCAGGGCACGAGGCAGGAGAGTGGCAGCAGTGCGAGCAAGAGCGGCAGCAGGGCAAGGGGCGGCGGCAGCCTCACCCTCCAAAGGCCACGAAGATCTTGTTGGGGGTGGAGAACAGCAGGGCGGCTGCAGGGTCAGGGGCCAAGGGGTGGGGCAGAGTGGGTGTGAGTGCAGTGCTCGGGTTCGGGCGCAGGCAGCCTGGCTTCCCACGCTGCCCGTGGGCTGCCTTGCCGGCCAGTCCTCCCAGCGCCCTGCTGCCACACCAGCCGTGCCTTCATCATGTGCATGTCTCACCTGCTTGGGACTCTGGAATGTAGACCAGGCTCACAGCCGTAGCGCCCATCTTCTGGGCAGCGGCCGTGACGTTGGCCAGCCAGGCGGCCTGCTGCTCGGGGGTGCAGGTGTCCTTGCAGGTGATGCCCACCGAGTAGGGGTCTGCCAGCCAGGCCAGGTCTGCCGCGGCGGCCGACAGGCCGTCGCTGGGCAGCGGGAGCGGCTTGCTGGGCTGGAGGGAGAGGCAGTTGGTGCAGACCTCCAGGGCGTGGCGGCGCTCCACAAGCAGGGCGCGCCCGTGGGGCCCCTGCTGCAGGGCGTGGCCCGCGTGACGCAGGCGGCGAGCGGCGGCGGCGCCAGGCGCCACCAGCAGCGCCACCAGCAGCACAGCGGCCACCGCCAGCTTGGTGGGGTGTAGCCCGGCTCCCATTGCTGGCTCACTGCGATCAGGGGGGGCAGCAGCAGCGGAAGGCTGTCGGGGGCAGGGTAGCGAGCGATGCATGCCTGGCATGCGGGAGTTAGGCCCTCGCCCCGCTAGCACCCAAGCGGCCGGCGTTAGCCCTACCTCGTGCACGGTCTACGCCAAAAGGGGCAGATTGGTCGGCCACAAAGGGAGAGGGGAGGGAGCTAAGCCCTACTGGTTGTGTCGGGGAGGGGCTGAGCTTGCAAGGCTGGGAGGCTGTTTAATGTGTCTAAAACAGGTGCGGGCCCCGTTTTATAGTCGTGGAGATCCCCAGACGCGCAGGAAACAGCTGCCGAAGCGCGGGTGGAAGCTGCACGAGAGTTGCAACAGGGGTGGGCAGCTTCTCAGCCCTGATCTGCGCGCTGAAGGGACCGATAGAGGTCTACAGGGAGCGGGGAGTGGCCGGGGTGTGGCCCAAGCAGCACAGGCACACCCCGCCATGGCGACGCCCGCCAACACGGCAGTACCCTGTGGGGCGGCAGCTTCTTGCAGGCTTTGGTGCTGGAACGGGCAGTAAACCAGACTTGTGATGATGATCCATTGACTCCGGCCAATTGAAATGGGCGCCACACGAAGCAGGGCCTACCTTTACCTCCCTCGTCCACATGGCATGGTGGCCATGTGCATGGTGGCCATGTGCATGGTGGTCATTTTGAATTGGCCGCGAACAAATCACGATCTGCTGCGCACCATCCACACTGCAGCAATCCTGCACGCGGCCCTGTGAGCCTCCCGCGACGGCTTTGGAGCGCAGCATGGCACAGCACGGCCGACCCTGTGGGCATGCATTGCAGATGCAAACGATCGGTTGTCATCACACAATCACAGCCAATGGCGGGCCGCGAGCAGCAGTCGGTTCCCTGGTTTCCAGAGGAGCGGCCCCAGGAGGTGCTTGCAAACGGCGTGCGGCTGGATGGCCGATCCTTTGAGGAGTTCCGCAACGTCTGTGAGTGGCCCCGCCCGCCCGCCGCTGAACGCTTGCCGCCCCGCCGGCCCCTGCCACCGCCGCCGCCGCTGGCGTGCAGGCAACGCTGCCTATTCGCCTGCTGTTCTGCCGTGCAGTCCTGAAGACAGGCGTGATCAGCCAGGCCTCTGGCAGCGCTTATGCCGAGTTCGGCCACACAAAGGTGCCTGAGAATGCAGGGCGGGCTGCACCTGCATGCATGCCCACGGCTGGGGGGCCTTTTTGCCGTCTCGCTGCTCCACACTCCTGCCTGGTTCTGCCGGCTGCCTGCCTTGCCCCACCACCCAGCGCGTCTGCCGGGCCGTGCAGGTGATGGTGGGAGTGTACGGTCCACGGCAGAGCGAGCGGCGTGTGGGGTACAGTGAGCAAGGGCGGGTCAACTGCGACGTCAAGCTGGCCAGCTTTGCCAGCAGGCAGCGCGGCGTCTTTGGGCAGGTGCGTGGAGGGGCCCTGGGTGTCGGCGGGCACGGCTGTCCTGCTTGGTCGGGCTGCCGCTGCTCCCTGCAGCTGCCAGGCGCGTCCAGCACACAGCGGCGTGCCATGCGCCCGCACGGCTGCCCTCGGCTACTGCCCACCCAAGCACTGCTGCCACGCCGCGCTCCGCGCTTCACCATCCCCGCCTTCCCTCCCGCGCCCTCCACGTCTCCCCGCCAACCGAACAACCACCAAGCAGTCGGCGGAGGAGCGGGAGCTGAGCGCAGCGCTGCAGACGGCGCTGGAGGCAGCCGCCGACCTGGCCTCCTTTCCTAAAGCCTCTGTGGACGTGTTTGTGCTGGTGCTGGAGGCGGGGGGCGGCGAGCTGGGGGTGGCGGCCACGGCGGCGGCGCTGGCGCTGGCTGACGCCGGGGTGGAGATGTTTGACCTGGTGGCGGCGTGCAGCGTGGTGCGTGGGGGCGGGCCTGCGCGGCAGGCACGGCAGGGGCGCCGCGAGCGTGGGTGCTTGGGGGGCCTGAGATGGCTGCGTGCTGCTGGCGCCCCATGCTGCGCTCCCGCTAGGGCCAGCTCTTGGTGCGCTTGCTGGTGCTGCGGGTTGCCAACCGCTGCCCTGCTTCCTGCCCTTGCCCGTCCATAAGCTGCTTCCTCTGCGGGCTGCTCCCTGCTGCGCGTGCCGTGCCTGCAGAGCCGGGTGCAGGGCAGCCTGGTGCTTGACCCCACAGCGGACGAGGTGTTCAGGGAGGAAGGCGGCCTCGTGCTGGCGCTGATGCCTACCAGCAGCGAGGTGTGCGCTGCCGCCCGCTTCCCACGCCCCCGCCCCGCTCTCGGCTGCTTTCCTGCAGGCCACACCTGGCGCCGCCTGCCCTGCTTGTCTGGACCTGAGAAGCGGCCTATGGCCCTGAGAAGCGGCGGCGAGTGCCTCCAGGAGTGCGGCAGCTTCGATAACCGTCTCATTCTGCCTTCCTCCCCTCCCTTGCCTTGCCGCAGGTGACCCAGATGGTGAGCCGGGGACGATGGAGCAGCAGCCAGCTGCGGGAGGGGATGGAGCTGGCCATGGGGGGCTGTGCGCAGCTGGATGCGGCGGCACGGCAATGCTTGAAGGAGGCGGCCGCCAGGCAGCAGCAGGAGCAGCAGCAGCAGCAGCAGACAGGAGGGTAGAGGATGGCAGCCTCCTCTGCACCTACTGGCTCATGCGCTTGCCACCTTAGTAACTCGTCAATCGTCACATCCTGCTCGAGAGAGCATTGTGCCTTGCTGGCTGGCGGCGACCTGGCGGCGCCTGGCGGCAGCACATTACAGTCAAAGGGCTCTCCTGGCTGCACACCAAGTAGTTGCGACATGACGGTGCAGATAGAGGCGGCGGCACAGCCGCCCGTTTCCGGGCAGGGTTCTTGCGAGTCGGCCGGCTGCCCCTTCTTGCCGCGTCCATTGTGGGCGATGATCATACGACATGCACTGTCCGACGCCCCCTATCGAGCTGTCCTCACCACGGCTGCCAGGCTGCTGGCCGTGTCGCGCCATGTGCGCTGGGAGCACAGCTCGACCAGCTCGTATTTGTGCCATTAGGAGACGCAGTGGCACTGCACGATCACAGCGGGCGCCTCATTCCAGCCAGCTCCGCCGCCGCCGCCGTTGCCGCCTGCAGGTTGCCGCCGCCGCTCGCGAGGTGGAGCTCGCGCTCGACATGCGGGGGGCTCCTGGGGAGCACCTCCACCAGCTCCTCCCCCTGCTCACCACCCTGGCCCTGCGTTCGCTGCTGCTGGCGCCAAGCCACGCGCACGGGGCCGAGGCGCTGCTGCGCTGCGACTCTGTGACGGAGGTGTCTGCCGCCACGCTGCGCGTGCTGGGCGCCAGCGTGGCGTGCACCGACACGCTGCAGCGGTACTCGCGCCTGGAGCAGCTGCACCTCGATGCCGGCGTCCTGGAGCGGCTATACCCGGGTGTGTGGGGTTGGTGTGTGGGCTTGGTGCATGGTTGGGAGGGTGGTTGTGTCCCTCCTCCCAACCGCTGCTGGCGCCGGCCCCCGCGCTCCACCACGCCTCCTCCTGCCCTGCCCTGCAGCCGTGCTCCACGACATGGCGGCGCTGGTTCACCTGGGCCTGCACGGCTACAAGGAAGTGGAGCTGTCGGCGCTGCCGCCCAGCGTGGCTGCCACCCTGCAGGCGAGCGGTTGGTGTGTGTGTGCTGCCGACGCCCTCGAGGGGCAGGACAGGGCGTCTGTTTGGGGAATGAGAGGGAGGCCCCTTGCGTCCAGGCTGCTGCGAAATGATGCCAGCCTCCACACCAAGCCATTGCCGCCGCGCAGGTTGCGTTGCTTGTCTGATGCCACTTCTCAGGCACGCCACACCTTGGTGCTGTGCAGGTGCTGGAGGTGACCCCGCGCCCCGAGGCCATGCGGTGCCAGCTGGCGGTGCGGCTGCCGCCCGGCATGCGCCTGCGCCGCCTCGCCGTGCACGGCTCCTTCCCCCGCCTGCTCAGCACCAAGGCGGCGCCCAAGGTCTGCATTGACACACAGGCGCTCTGCAGGTGCAATGGTGTGGGTTGAAGCAGCCAGCAAGCCAGCCAAGCAGCCAGCCAGGCGTGTATTCACCGTGAGGTGGTACCAAGCACCCCAGCCAGGATGCAAGGGCGGAAGGGTGTGGTGCCCGGTGCTCTGCACCCGCCTGGTCGTCCACCCACGCCACCCATCTGCGCAGGCAGTGCGAGCATGCACGCATCGAGGCGCGGGAGGCCGTCTGGCAGCTGCCGCCCCAGTTCAAGGGACACTTCTCCCAGAGGCGGGCGGGTGCGGAGGCCGCACTGGCGGCGGCACTGCTGGATGCACAGGCGGCGTGGAGCCGGCTGGAACTTCACCTTCTGGAGCGTGCTTTCGTGGAGGAGGCGATGCCGCCGGAAGATTCCGGCCCGCCCACGCTGGTGGGCAGGTTGGACCTGGAGCGGCTGGTGGAGGTGCGCCTCGGGGCCCTGTTGGCCGGCCCGGGCAGGCAGGCAGGCAGGCGCGTGCTCAGCACCTGCTGCCCTACGTTTGCGCCCGCTGCCGCGGCGCCTTGCTGCTGCTCAGGCCGCGGCCGCCACCTGCCGTGCTGCTGCTGCAGGCGGTGCTGCGGCTGGGGCGCAGCACTGTGGCTGCCAGCCTGCGCCGCGAGAGCGTGAGCATCTTCAATCCATGGGTGCTGGTGCTGGAGAGGGGACGGGGACCTATACCAGCACAAGATGCAGCGCTGTAGCCTCGGCCCAACAGAGTGTTGTGCCCTCTGCTTGCAGCTCTCAAATCGGGATCACTGTGCACTTTACCACCCCCAGCACATCACCATTCCCACATGCAGCTGCGTGTTACAGTGTGTTGCAACCAATCGTGTGACTGACAGGCAGAGCCAGGCGGACCAGCTTGGCTTCACGTGCCCGTGGCGGCGCTCGGGGCGCTGCCCCGACAAGTGACAATGTGCAGTGTCTGGAATTGGCGGTTGGCATTGGCAAGCCTTTCCTTTCCCCTTGCAGTCTAATCCACTCCTTGCTTACCGCCGGCCGGCCACGCGCTGCCGCTCTGAACACTTACACCAGCTTGAATGGCAGCCAAAAGAGGCTGGCAGCAGGCAGGGATGGCTTATGCACACACCTCTCAGCGCATTGCAAGGCACAAACGGCGGCTGGCAGGTCGGCCCGAGCCGCGCCTGCCTGGTCAGCTGCTGCACGACAGCAGCTCCACGCCCAGCCGGCACTTCTGCGGCGCGGGCTCGAGCCAGGCCGGGTCCAGCCCGCTGGCGTTGTACGGCTGCAGCAGGGCCGCCATGTACCTGCGGCGGGACAGGAGTGTGTAGGTTAGGTTGAGCGTGCATGGGTGGTGGTGGCGTGGTAGTAGAGCCTGCCTGGTGCCTGGTGCTCGGTGCTCACGCCTCCACAACCCTTGGTTGTTTTCAAACGCGGACGCAGCGCGGGCCGGCATCTCAGGCCCCGCCCCGCCCTACCTGTGCAGGGGCTGGTAGTTCCCTTCCTCCGCCTCCCCAATGATCGTCACCATCACGTGGTTGCGTGGCACGATGGCCGGGTTGGCGGCATCCTGGTGGACAGAAATAAGGCGGGGTGGTGGAGAGGGCGGAAGACAAGTGAGCAGCTGGAGCCTCAAAGCACGCACAAGGCCATGCAGGCAGGCAGGTAAGAGAGCAGGGGTGCAAAGGTGATGAACACACCTGGATGGCAGCGCGCTCCTGCTCCGCCATGCCCTCCTGCGCCAGCCTGGCGCGGTACAGCTGCACCCACTGCCGCCACGCCGCGTACCGCTCCTCCTCCAGAGGGCCCAGCGCGCAGGCCAGCGCCGGCGGCAGGCCGCTGGCGGGCTCGTCGCCTGCTGCATCCAGCCCCACGCCGCTCAGGCTGCGGAAGGTGTTGGTGTAGTCGGCTGCGGGTAGGGCAAGCCGGAGGGTCAGGGGGTGGACGGGTCAGGGTCAGGGGGTGGTCTCGCAAGGAGGGCGAGTGGTGCCAGGCAGGAGGCAGCGGAGGAGAGGTGCAGGATGTTTGGCATTGCTCAGAGCCCCGGGCCTCCAGAAACCCTCCACGCAGCCACAGCAGCGGTGGTGCAGCGCCCGCCACACGCACCCTAACCACCACCACCACACACAAGACCGACCACACAAGACCGACCACAAACAAACACACCACACACGCACCACCATCACCCACCCGCATCCTCGTACATCAGACGCAGCAGGCCGCCCGCCACCTCGCGATCATAGGCGCGCAGGCCCAGCTTGGCCGCCTGTACCTCATCATACCGCTGCAGTAGAAAGAGAGCGCAGGCGGTACAGGGTGTGAAAGAGGGAGGTGGCATGAGAGGTGGGGAGGTACGGGCCAAGGTGAGGTAGGTACGGGCTGGGCTGGGCGCATGGGGCGGGCCGGCAGGGGTGCCACGCGGCAAGCGGGCCCAGCCAACCCAGCCTCCCGCAGCAGGCCTGCCTGCGTCAGCGTCTCTGCATACGCGGCCAGCGCCGGCGCCGCCTCCTCCTCGCTCAGCAGCCCCGCCACCACCAGCGCCCGCGCCAGCTGCACCAGGTTCCACTGCCCAATCTCGGGCTGCTCCCTGCAAGCGGCGAGAGGCAGGTTAGTGAGCAG
>NW_005435082.1:1857680-1874152 GCF_000147415.1 Chlorella variabilis | reverse complement strand
CAGTAGCGCCTGCCGGGGAGGTCGGTGGTGTTGGGCTGCAGGGCGGGCAGGCGTGGGCAGGCGGGCAGGGGGTCGTTGGGCCGAGGAAGCAAGACACGGCAGCTCCAGTGGGCAAGAAAGAAGGAGCAAGAAAGAAGGAGCAAAAAGAAAGCAAGGCAACCCAGGCTCAGATGGAACCCACCGTGAAATCGGGATCAAAGCGCTCCAGGAAACCGTAGGGACCATAGTCTGCGGGCGGGGTGGCGACACTAGAGCACGTTGCTGGTTGTGGCGCCCCGTTGCTGGTTGTGGCACCCCGCCGATGCACTCCCCAGCACACCATCTGCTGCCTCCACCCCCTCTCCCCAACCCACCGATCGTCTCCCCCAGTATGCTCATGTTGTCTGTGTTGAGCACGCCGTGCACAAAGCCCACGCGGTGCCACTCCGCCACCAGGCGCGCTGTGCGCTGCGCCACCTCAGCCAGGAAGGCGGCATACTTGTTGCCGGGGCCGCCTGCAGGGCCGAGGAGTGTGTGCATGAGTGTGAATGTGTGTGTGTGCGGTGACGGATGGGAGGAGGGGCAGGTGGCGTGAGCGAGGGAGATGCGAGCAAGCAGGCAGCAGGGGCGGCGGTGGGATGAGGTGGCGAGGACCAGCGCCCCACCACCTGCCCACCCTTCCCGCGGCTCACCCTGCAGGTGCGGGTAGTGGTGGCGGATGACGTAGTCGGCCAGCAGCCCCACCATGCCCATCTCGTCCTTGCCCCTGCACAGGAATGCCAGGAGGCGTGGCCGTGATCGGTGTGTGCTGCGCGTGGCGGCAGGCATGGCAGCGCCAGCCCTGGAAATCGGCCCGGCCCGCGTTGCAGCAGGCTCGGCAGGCGGCCGCCCCCCCACCCCCACTTCACCACACCTGGTGACGGGCAGCTGGAAGGAGCCAAAGCGCACGAAGCTCTTGCTCACGCGGCACACCACCGCGCCAGGCTCCAGCCGCGCATTCCCGTTGTAAAACATGTCTCTCATCACCTGCAATCCAGGGGTCGATTTTTCATTGATACGCTGACCACATGCAAACCAAATCAGAGAGTTTTTAACCGCCATGCCGAGCAGGCCGGTGCAGCGCCTGCCCGCCCGACTGCTACCCACCTGGTCCCCGGTAGCCACCAGCGACAGGGCGCGCGTGGTGGGCACCCCAAGCGCATGCATCGCCTCTGCACGGACGGCAAATGGACCGGTCACGGTAGGAATCAGGAGGCCAGCCCCCACCCTACCCCCCACAACCACCCAAGCAGCCACCCACCGGAGGCCAGGTATTCACGGATGGAGGACCGCAGCACGGCGCGGCCGTCGGCCATGCGGGAGTAAGGCGTGCGCCCCGCGCCCTGCACACAGGCGACAAACCGCTGTGGCAAGCCAGGGGCGCAGCGCGGGGCAGGCAGCCGATTGCATCGAGGCACATGCAGAGCCAGGTGCTGAACCCAACCCCTCCGCCACGCCACGCCATGCCGCCACCACCACCATACCACACACACACACTAGCGCCCCACCTTGAGCTGCAGCTCCCACCGCTCCCCCTCGCCATTCACCGACTGTCCCAGGCAGATGGCCCGCCCGTCCCCCAGCTGCCCCGCCCAGTGCCCAAACTGGTGCCCGCCGTAGCACTGTGCATAGGAGCGCGTCTGGGGCAGCGGCGCGTTGCCTGCGGCAGCGGGCAGCGGACAGCAGGAGGCGGGGCTCGGCTGCTGGGCTGGTGGGAGCTGGCCGGCAGTCGGCGCTGCCACGGCCAACAGGCAGCCCACAGCCAGGCTGGCGAAGCCACTCTGCCACCTAGCCACCCATCGGCCCACCCCACCACCCAGGCCACCCGCCACCCACCCACCCACCCACCGCTGAAGATGAGGGCAAACTCTGGGCGCAGCGCCTCTGCCGGGTCCAGCCCCACCAGGCGCCCCACGGCGGCGCTGGCGGCGATGGTGGTAGGCTCGGTGCCGGTGGGGGTGGGCGCCACCCAGCTGTACAGCGCAGAGCTGACCTGCACGGCGCGTGTGCAGGGCGGGGGCTGTGGGGGTCAGTCGACGGGCGGGGGAATAAGAGCTAGGGAGGGCTGGGAAGGGTGGCAAGAAGCCGGACCTGGCGGCAGGCAGGCAGGCAGGTAGCCCGGCAGGTAGCCAGGCAGGCAGGCAGGCAGGCAGGCGGGCGGCGGCAGACGGCGGCGCGCCGCCGCTTGCCTGGCGCGGCACGTTGATCTCCGAGTCGTCTGCCGGCAGCTGCGCGGTGAAGGTGTTGTCAAACTGCAGGTCCTCCAGGGAGCGCAGGCTGGCGGTGGCTGCCGCTGAGGTGGCGCCGGCGCCGGCGCCGCCGTTGGCGGGCGGAGGGTCGTCAATGATGATGGAGGTGTTGCCCGGCGCCGTGGCCGCCGCTTCCGTGGCTGCTGCCGCGGCGGCCCCTCCGCTGCTGCTGCTGCTGCTCATGGCCGCGGCGGGGCAGGTGGCGGCGGCGGCGCGGCGGCGCGAGGCGGCGGCGGAGCCCCAGGCCGAGGTGCACGAGTGCGGTGCTGGCGGGCGAGCCGCGGCGCTGCTGCTCTTGGCCGTGGATGCGGCTGCGGCGCGGGTGGAGGCTGCCGAAAGGGCGCGGGAGAACAGGGAAGCTCCCAGGCTTCCCGCTGGCATCACACAGTCGGCGGGGCGGCCAGGCCTGCGGGGCGGGTAGAGGCCAAGGAACAGGCTGTGTGGGTCCGCCGCCACGGCCGCAGTGACAAACGAGCTGAAGAGGTTGATCAGGGCGAGGCAGCGAAGGAGCACGCTCCTGCAGGAGCCCCACCTCGCGCAGACAAGAGTAGTAGGGACGGCCTGCGGTGAAAGCATGCTACAGCTCCATATGCAGGGGAGGCAGCGTGCTTGATCGTTTCTGGCTGGCTGAATGCGGCGGCACCTGGACACTGCCCCGAAGGTTGGGTGCCAGCAGGGCGCAGCGTGTTGACCGCCGCCTGCCACAAGGGCCAACCAGCAGCAGCCAGCGCTCCTCGTCACTGCCAATCGTTAAGAATCGAGGTATTTAAGGTCTAGGCGGGCATATGCATGAAAGGGGGCGAAGCACGATAATGGACATGTAGGCATGCAAGAGGTAGAGAGAGGTGTGTGCACAGGGAGCTCTGCCAATACCAGCAGGGCCGAAAATCTACATGCAGGGGTCTCTACGCTACATCACACAAGAAGCAAAAATCTCTATGTTTCTCTCATACATGAGGAGGTCGATTGGGAGGCGAAGGCGTGGCGCGTGCGGCCCACCATGGTGGAACGTCTGGGCGGCGCTTCAGGGCGGCAGTATCTGCGGCTGATCCTCGGCCGCAGCAGCTCAGAGCTCACCCCTGAGTCAGCACGTCAGGGCTGTCCCAGGCCACCACCACCGCACCGCTGCTGCGGGCGCGGCCATCCCGGCGAGGCACCGGCTGCTGCCCTGCAGGCGCAGCTCGCATGCCGCCGAGGGTGGGCACCCGCTGCGGGCGGGACCCAGAGCGCCTCCCCCGCTGCTGCTGCTGGTGCGACGCTCCGGCCGCCACCGCTGCGGCTGCACCTGCCACCGCTCCCAGCAGCACCAGAGCCAGCTTTCGCACGCCGCCGCCGCCGCCAGCAGCCCTGCTGCTGACCTCGCTCTGCGTCGCAGCAGATGCTGCGGTGCACACGGGCTGGCTGGCCGGCAGGGGCTCGGTGTCTGGCGCCGGCGCCTCCGCCGCTGATGGATCAACCTCAGCCTCCTCAACCTGGCTCACAGCTGGGGCAGCAGCAAGAGCGGCAGCCGCTGCCAGCCGCTCCTGCTCCTGCTCCTCTGCCGCGCGCTGCTCCTCCATGCGCCGCCGCTGCTCAGCCGCCGCGGCTGCGGCAGCCGCGCCGCCGCCAGAGGTGTGCATGAGTGCACCCAGCAGCTGGGAGTGGGCGGGCTTGAGGTGCGGCGGGCTGAGCAGGCTCTCCAGCAGGTCGCCGCCGCACCGGCTGTACGCCACCTCGCCTTCCTCCTCCTCCCTCTCAACAGCAGATCGGCGGGGTTGCAGCATCTCCGGCTGCGGCGGGCCCTCGGCGGCGGCAGGCTCGGAGCGCCGGGGGCCATGCTGCGGCTCGAGCGCTGCTGCCAATGCCGGCGGTGCAGCAACAGGCTGCAGGGGCGGGGAGACTGCCTCTGGCTGGCGCAGGTTCTCCTCCTCTTGTGCCTCCTCCTCCTCAAAAGCGGGCATGGGGATGGGTGTGAGTGAGCGAGGGGGCGAGGTGCTCCACAGCGGGTTGCCCTGTGCCGCGGTCTTCAGGGTGTTGGGGGTCAGACGGTAGCGGCTGGGGCTGGGATCGGGGCTGCTGGTGGCAACGCTGCTGCTGAAGTAGCTGCTGCTGCTGTAATACGCGGCGCCAGGGCTGGCGGCGGGGCTGCTGGCAGGAGAGCTCAACGGGCTGGCAGCCTGGGCCGCCGCAAAGGCAGCCTCCTCCTCCTCCTCCTCTGCAGCCTCTTCTGCAGCGGCGGCGGCGGCGGCCTGCAGGTCTAGGGTGGGCAGCACCGGGCGGCGCCGCTGCTGCACCTGCTGCTGCGGCTGCGGTGGGCTGCTGCGGCTGGCAACAGCGTCGGGGCTGGTGCGCAGCCTGGCAGCCTGCGCAGCTGCTCGCTCCATGGCTGCCAGCCTGCGCCCCAGGCTGCTGTCATTGCCCTGGTGCCCCGCTTCCGCCGCCAAGCCGGGCTGCTGTGCCTGCTGCTGCGGCGTGCCGGCCTTCTGGCCGCCCTGCCGCCAGGCAGGCAGGCCGCTGTTGCTGTCGCGCAGCGCGGCGCTGGTGCAGCCGCCTCCCGGGGTGCCCGCCCTGCCCTGGAACGCGCGGGGCGTCAGCAGCGGCAGCGACGGGCGCTTGGGCGGGCTGGGTCCGCTGCCAGAAAACAGTTCCGCCTGCAACCATTGCCAGTAAGGTGGGGTTGGGGCAGCACCACCCAGAGAAGCCAGGCCAGGTTTTCAGAACAATGCCGTCATTGCCTCTCAACAGCGGGGCCACCTGCAGCGGCCACACATCAGCCCACCCGCTTGGCGCTGGCATCCCGCGTCATGCTGCGCCGCAGGCTGCTGCGGGCGTCGGCACCAAACGCAGGCACCTGCAGGTGGGGATGGGCAGGGGGGCGGTGGAGGGCTGAATTCTGACCCTCTTCAACACATGGGATACCCAGCTGTTTAACTGCCACCAGCCCCAGCAGCGGCGTGGGACCACAGTGCCCTCCCTCCACTCACCGCCAGGCCGAGCGCGCCGCACTTGTCGGCGGCGGCCCACAGGCAACGGCAGATGGCGGGCACGCCCCGCCCCTGCTCCACGTCCGCCAGCAGCGGCAGCTGGTCCCGGCCCACGCCCAGCTCGGTGCACAGCTGCAAGGGAGCGGGCGGCATGCGTGGGACAGGGCGGGGTGATGACAAAGGGCCACAGGGCCCCACAGGCCATCCCACGGATGCTCCGGGGGCATGCATCAATGCCCGCTGCTCGGGGCTGGCACCCCCGCCAGCCATGAAAGCTGCACAGGCGGCTCACCGCCTGCCACCGCACAAAGTCGTTGATGGCGTCTGCCCTGCGCCTGCTGGCGCCAGGCGGCGGCGGCGGGCGGTGGGCTGGCACCCTGCCCTGGCGCGCCGCTTGCACCACATCCGCCACGCGGCCCCTGCACCGGGTGGGGTGGCGCAGGCTGGCGTTCAGCCGTGGGAAAGATGCACAGGTGCTGAGGCAGCTGGGTTATGTACGCTTGCCATAGAGCTGAAGAACCCTTCTCGAGAGACACGCAGGGGCAACGGCTGCAGGGCGGCGACAGCCGGCGGCAGTTTGGCGCACAGGATGCTGCAGTCCCTGAACAGCTCGCTGGCCGGCTTTCCCGCGGGCATTTGGCTGCCCAGCACTTGTTGCAGCCATACGGTGGCCTGCTGCAGCAGGGCATGCTCGCTGTGGAGCTTGCTCTGGGTGTGGGGGGACCAACCGGCCTCAGGCTCGGCACCGTGGCGCGTGCCAGTCTCCATAGCACCCTGCCGTCAGTCAGGTCAATCAGGAGGTGCTCAATTTTGAAAGGCTGCCCGGCAGCCATGTTGTACTCTTTTGCACTTGCAGTACATGGGGCTTCACCACCTCCGTGCCGTGTGCCGCCTGCTCGTGTGCACTGTTTCTTCGGATTAGCCAGTGGGCGGGGCGGGTGGAGAGCCCCTTGGCTTCCTGCACATGACTGGCTAGTGCAACAGGGGCAGCCATGCTTCCCGCTGAAGAGGCTGACGGTGAGACAAGGGCCGTGGCGAAGCCGGATCAGGGCAGCGGGGTTCCGGGTGCTGGGGCTCCCCGGCTGAAAGGCCCTGAAATCGCGGGCAAACCCGCGCCTGGCCTCCCCGCAGGCACTTCAGCTGCGCCCACCAAGCACAGCAGCCCCACCAGCGTGATGAGCGGCCCGCAGGAGGCCCAGGACCTGGGCGAGGGCTCCCCAGAGGGTGCCGAGTCGAGCGCCGGCAGCTCGGGGGAGGCGCCAGAGGCGGCACCCACTGCCGAAGCCAGCAGCGGAGAACAAAGCACAGGGGAGGCGACCGTGAACACGCCCCCCAGCGACGAGAGCCTGGCCCAGCTGCGGGTGCTGGGGCGGCAGCTCCTGCTGGGCTGGGCAGAGGCCCTGGGCACGCTGGCCAAGCTGCCAGGCGTGGGCAGCATGCGCGTGGAGTCGCTGGCGGCGCGGCTGCAGCAGCTGGCGCTGGAGGCGTCGCCCGTGGGCGCGGCAGCCGCCGCCGCGGCCGCCGCTGCCGTCGACGGCGGCGAAGCCGCCGCGGCCGCCTCTGGGGCGCCTGAGGCCGCGGCCGCGGGTGCGGCGCCCGACGGCGCCGCCTCTGGCCCCGGCTCGGTGGCCAGCCGCGGCGGCACGCCGCCGCCGGCTGCCACGGAGCTGGCGGGGCCTGCCTGCCACCAGCGGCAGGCTTACTCCGACCCCGTTGACATGTTTGCCACCGCCGCCAAGTCGGCCCACCTCAGCTACCCGGAGCTGCTGCACGCCTTTGCCGCCAGCGCAGAGGGTGAGCCGAGCCGCCCGCCTGTGTGTGGGGGCCGTGCGCGGCGCCGCCCAGCCTGCTTGCGCTGCGTGTGGCTGGATGCGGCGCGCGGGAGGGTCGCGACCGAGGCCGCCTCGCGGGCTGGCCGATCTGCTTCTGCATCAGCCGGCCCGTGCTGGCGCCGCCGCGAGCCCCCTGGCGCCCCCGCGGCCGCCGCCGCTGCCGTCGCCGCTGCGTGCCTGTCCACCTCAGTGTGCTGGAGCTGACACGCGCCGCTCTGCCCTGGCCCCCTGCCCCCCGCCCCTCCCTGCCCCTCCCTGCCCCGCCGTGGCGCCAGGCCTGGACGATGAGGCCCTGGCGGACTATCTGTTCAACCTGGCCATGCTGTGCGCTGAGCCCGCTGACAACGAGCTGGTCGTGCGCCCCGTGCTGTCGCTGCCCCAAAACTCGGAGGAGCAGCAGCAGTACCGGCGGCGGCAGGCCGCCGCCAGCAGCGCACCCGTCGACGCCATGCTCGCCGCCATGCACCAGCAGCAGGGCGGCGGCGGCGGCGGCGGGCCGGCCGCGGCACGCGGCGGCGGCGGCGGCAGCGGCGGTACCGGCGGCGGCGGCCTCACCCACGAGGCCATCTGGCAGCAGATCCTGGCGCAGCAGGCGGCGGCGCCGGGCGGGGGGCAGTACGGGCGGCTGTCGGCGGGCGGCGGCGGGCGCGCCGCCATGCACCAATCCCCCGCCAGATCTAAGTCAGACATGATGGCGAGCTACCAGGCAGCGCTGGTGGACCCGCAGGTGGGGCTGGCGGCAAGGGCCGGCAGGCGCCTGGGGCGCCTCAGTGATGGTGGGGGCCAGCTCAGGCTGCACGCCATGTGGATGCCCCGCCGTGCGTAGCCTAGTGCTGCATTTTCCTGAGCAGCCGCATGCTGCTTCCCACTCCCCTCCTGGCTGCAGGTGCAGGGCCTGCTGCGCGGCGCCTCACAGCAGCAGCAGCAGTACCAGCAGCAGCAGCAGCAGCAGCAGCAGTACCACGCGGCGGCGGCGCTGGCGGCCCCGCTGTCCCCCACCCGCGCCCTGCACGGCGCCGGCTCCCCGCTGGCCAAGGCTGTGTCCATGCCTGAGCGGGACCTGTGGCTGGCAGCCGCCTCTCTGGCCTCTGAGGCCGAGCAGAAGCACCAGGAGGCGGCCGCCGCCGCCGCCGCCGCCGCCTCGGCCTCCTTTAGCTTCCACCCGCAGCAGCCGCCCAGCCCCGCCTTTGGCCACATGGTGCAGCTGGGTGGCGGCGGCGGCTCCTCCGCCGGCGGCTCGGGCCTCTGGTCCAGCAGCGCCGGCGGCAGCGGCAGCGCCGTCAGCCGCAGCGCGGGCGGCAGCGGCGGCGCCGCCATGCGCACGCTCTCCGATCTGTCCTACTGAACCCTCGCCGATTGGTTGGCCACGAATGCATTGCCTGTTTTCCCCCGCCCGATTCCTCCGCTGCCTGTTCTGCTCTCGCCTCGCCCGATCCCTCCGTCCATTCTTCCTCGTTCTTACCCGGTCCCTACGTGCCGGCTGCGGCCCGGCGCCTCGGCCCGGCCACCAATGCACTGCCCCCTGCCGCACAACACAGCGCCCTATCCGTCGCTCCGCATGTTCTGTACATTACACCAGCCTCGCCCGCCCTCGCCCCTCGCACGGACGGGTGGGGCTGACGCTGACCCCGCCGCTTGCGGGCCGCCGCCCGGCGCCCGCCCCACGTGCTGCCAAGAAGTGCTGCCTCCCCGCCATTGCCCGCGCGCCGGAACAGCACATCTGCGCACGTCGATTGGGCCGCGCCGGGCGCCGCCACGCTCGGCGGCGCCGCCGCCAGCCCCGCAGGCTTATAGGACTGCCTCTTTTCCCTGCCCCACTGCTCCCCGTTTTTGTTCGTGCTCGTAGTGACCTGTTTCTTTGCATTCCTGGTAGCGTTGCTGTGTAACTCGCACAGGAACAAAACAAGAGGCAGGGAGGGGCGGCAGTGACGGGCGCCGGCGCAGCAGGCCCCTCACGAGGCACTAGGGCTTTTCCCGGCCTGCACCTTTCCGTTGGCCATCGTGCCTTTCTGAGCGCCACAACTGAATCACGGCAAGGGCGCGAATGGGCCAGCTGGTGGAGGAGCAGTTCCTGGAGGCGCTCGAGTGCTCCATCTGTTTGTCCCTGCTGCAGGAACCCTGCACCCTGCCCTGTGGTGAGAAACCAGCGGGCCGCGCTCCCGCCCGCCGCTGCGCCACACCCGGACCGCCTGCCGCCGCCGCCACCCGGCCGGCGCCACACCCGGACGCTGCCGCCATGCATTGCCACACACTCAAGAGTGTGTGTGCGGCTGCTCCACGATGCTTGCTTCCTGGCTCCATGCTGCCCGCCGCCTGCAGGCCACACCTTCTGCCTGCTGTGCATCCGCGAGCACCTGGACATCGCGGCCCGCAGGCGATGCCCGCTGTGCAACATGGCGGTGCCGTTTGGGCACCAGCTGCGCGTGAGCATCCTGGCACGCAGCCTGGTGCAGGCGCTGGCGGAGAAGCAGCAGCAGGGGCAGCAGCAGCAGCAGCAGCGGGCGGGCCAGCGAAAACAGCAACAGCAACAGCAGGAGCAGCGGCAACCGGAGCAGCGGCCGACGGCACCCGCGGCAGCAGCCCCCGCCTCCGACTCAGACACCACTCCACCGCCGCCGCAGCATGGCGGCGGCAGCCCCGCGCTGCACCGTGGCGTGCGCAACGGTGCTGTGGATACCAGGGCCGAACCGCTGCAGGAGGCGCAGCGTCCCGAGCCTGCAGCCACTCCCCAGCGGCAGGGAGGGCAGCCAGCGGGGGTCGCAGCGGGGAGCGGCGGCGGAACACCTCACCTAGCAGCCCCATCCCTGCCCCCGCCAGCAGGCACACCGCAGCAGCAGCAGCAGCAGCAGCAGCAGCAGGGAGAGCGGCAGGAGCCGCAGCAACAGGTGCGGCCCGGGCAGCAGCAGCAGGGCGATGAGGCGCCACCCAGCCCGCCACAGCCAGCAGCCGCCAGCCCCGCCCCGCCACCGCGGCCCAGCCGCCCAGCCGCGCCCAAGCCGCTGCTGCAAGCCGCCCTGCACCCGCTGGCGGAGGCTGCCGCCGTCGGCGCGCAGCTGCTGCTGTGGGCGCTGCTGTCCCCGGCGGCGGGGTGCCTTCGTGAGGCTCTGTGGATAGCACTGGCCATCGTGCTGCCGCCGGCACTGGCGGTGTGGGGCCGCGCCCTGCTCTGGACGCTGCTGCTGGGGCTGGCCGCCGCGGCGCTGGCCGCGCAGCGCCGCTGGGGGCCGCTGGCGGCGCTGCTGGCGGCGACGGCAGCAGCGGACGCCGCCTCCGCGCTCCTCGGCGGGCGCCGCCTGCTGCCTGGCCACCCGCCACCGGCGCCTTGGTAGCCTGGCTGGCGACCAAGCACAGCTCCTGCTCGCTTTGGCTCCGCCCTTCCCCCGCACCTGCCTGCCCTCCTTGCCTCCTTCCTCCACTGTGAATCTCTGTAAACCTTGACAAGAAGGCAGGTGCAGAGCGATTGGGAACCAAATGGTGGCCTCGGGGCAATGCCCTGGCCGGCGGCAGTGCTAGCGGCTGAAGCTGGGTCATCTGTGAGTGAACACGGCGGCTGTCTGCTGCTGAGTAATCAACACGGCGAGAGGGAGGCTGTTGGGTCTGTCTTATCAGTCAAACACACACGCTCGGTTGTGCATGGGGCAGGTGGGCGCGCCACCGCACGGTGAGGCGACGCGCGGTGGGCCCGCGGGGCTGGCGGCGTGGCTGGCACCGCCGCCACCTCACGCCGCAGGCTCCGCGGTCATCTTCTTTATCTGCGCCCTCAGCTGGCTGTGCAGCTCCTGGGAGGCCTCCACCACCCTGACCAGCTCTCCACTGAAGGGCGAGATCTCGGGCTGTGGCCAATGCAGCGGGAGGAGGGCAGGGCAGGGCAGGGGGCCGCATACCAGGGGGGTTCAGGCGGAAGGACAGGTGGAGGCCTGAGCGCGGGCTGCTGGCCAGGGCGGCGAGCCCCAAGTGCTGGCAGCGGGCAGGGAGGCGGGCGGGCACAGGCGGCTGCGGCTGCGGCGCCCCACCTCTGGCCGCGCCGCCAGCTGGATGTCGACGAGGAGCAGGGCGGAGGCGGGCACAAAGGCCACCTTGCTTTCCTGCAGGTAGTACGGGCGGCGGGCGCGGTCCCAGCGCCCCTGGCTGTCCATCCAGTAATCCCAGTAGTGGCCTGCGGGGGGCGGGAAGAAAGCAGGGGCGGCGGCCCAAGGTGGTAGCAGGGCTTGGTGACGTAAGGTAACGGGGAGCGCAGTGGCAAGCGTAACCAAAACATCCAAAGTGAAGCAACACGAGTGGCGGGTCGGCCAAGACGGGGAGACCGCTGCGCACCCTTGAGCACCGTGTCCCCACGCTTGTACTCCTGCCCAAAGTCGTCGCACTCGTCCTGCGACAGAGTCTCCACGGGGCTGATGGCCTGCATGGGAGAGGCGCAGCAGGCGCAGCGGGCGCCGGGGAGGAGGGTCGGTGGGTGGGTGGGAGGCAGGGGAGGCAGGGCTTGCCTTGCCTGCGGTCGACCCTTTGTGCTGGCGCCACCTCGCCTGCCCGCCCTGCCACCACACGCCCGCGCAGCAGCACCCCAGCCCGCCAGCGCACACCACAGCCGCTCCACGCAGCGGGGCACACCAGCCGGGCAGGCAGGCAGGCAGGCAGGCGGCAGCAGCGGCAGCGGCAGCCACATCGGCGCACCCACCCACTGCCACCCCAAGGCAGCCCATCTCACTACCTGCAGGAGGTAGTAGTAATTTCGCTGCTCGTCGTCCTCGCCATACACAGCCACGTTGAGGCCGGCCCGCACCTGCACGCACACGCGCAGAGCGGCGGCGCTTGGCTTGGGGCAAACGAGCGGCTGGGCGCGCAGGCACACCCCTGGGAGCCACGTGCCCGCTGCGGGCGGCCGGGGCCCCGCACCAGGCCCCCTGCCCCTCCCTCGCTGCCCTCCCCGTGCTGCCCTCCCCATCCCCGGGAGAGGAGAGGGCGGGCGGCGAAGCGGGGCCTCACCGACGCCGCCAGCTGCCTCTCGATCGCCTCCAGCTCCTCCTCCTGCGCCGCCCGCTCCTGCGCCACCACCGTCTCCAGCTCGGCCTGCTGGAACAGCTCCTCCACCTGCAGGCAGGCAGGCAGGCAGGCGGGCAGGCGGGCAGGCAGGCAGGCAGGCAGGCAGGCAGGGGTGTGTGTGCGGGGGAGGGCAGGTGTGTGGCTCTGGCAATGGGGGTGGAAGGGGCGCAGCTGGTGGCCGCTCCATGCCGCCAAAATCAACTCCCACGCATGCGGGCGCCGCCGCATCCCCTCCCGGCGATGAGGTTGCGCTGCGCCCTGCAGACCTCAAGCCCCTGCTCAGGCGGCCGAAATGCGCCCGCCTGCATGGCAGGACGGGGCCTACCCTCCCGCCGCCAGCCCACCTTTGTGCAGAAGCTGTGCGGCTTGTAGAGCTGGTCTAGCAGCTGGTCCGCGGCACGGTGCACTGCAAAGACGGGAGGCGGGGGGCGGGGGCGGCGGGCGTGGGTCAAGCGACCGCTGCGTCGCCAATGATGCACACAGCAGCCAGGCCCCTCCCAATGATGCACGCAGCAGCCACACACAAACGCATACGTACACAAACACACAGACACACACACACACACACACACACACACACACACACACACACACACGTGCCCGTGCCCGCCCCCCGCCCCGGCGCCACCCACCGTGGTGCTTGGGGGACACGTTGAAGGTCTTGGCGTTGGCCACCACCAGCTGCAGGTCGTCCAGCAGCTGCCGAGGGGTGAGGTAGCCGCCGCGCGACGCCTTGGCTGCAGGCGGGGAGGCTGGGGTGGCTTACTGAGCGTGCATGCGGCGGCGCGGGCGGGCGGGAGCCTGGCTGGGCGGCGTGGCCGGCAGCGGCGGCTGGTGGGGTGCAGGCCGCCCACCCTCTCACCACTCACAGCCATGCCACCACAGCACACAGCTGCAGAGCAGCCCGGCACCACACCCAGTACCACACCCAGCCCCACAGCCAGCACCACACACCCTTGATTGTGCCCAGGTCCATGGGGTTGGCGATGATCTGGTGGTACTGCGGAGTATCCCGTGGTACCGGCTGACCAAAGAGCTTCTTGAAGGTGGACTCCCGCAGCAGAGACTGGACATAGGCACCCGCAGCCCTGCGGCTCAGGGGATGGCGGCGAGCTTGCGTGGGTGTTGGTGGTGTGCATGTGCGCCTGTGTGTTGTGGTGTTCGTGCATGCGTGCGTGTGTATGTGTATGTGCATGTGTGCGTGCACGCGCGCGCGTGTGTGTGATCGTGTGTGTGGGGGCGGGCTGGCACCAACGCACCTGTTGAGCCACTGCTGCGCCGACTCGCCGCCGCGCAGCACGCTGCCGCCGCCGCTGCCGCTGGTGGTGGTGGTGGCGGCGGCGGCGGCGCGGCGCCCGCCTCGCCGCCCGCCGTCCAGCTGCTCCGCCGCCGCTCCATCTTTGAGCGACATGAGCAGGGTCAGGCCCTCCCTGGCGCCATCCAGTGAAGGACTGAATGCCAGGTGGCGCCCGCCGCTGGCGCCGCCGCCATTGGCGGCCGCTGCCGAGGCTGGGCGGGCGGCGGAGCGCGTCAGGCCGCGATCCAGCTGCGGGCAGGCGGGCAGGCGGGCCAGTATGCATGGGGATTCGCATCAGAGGCTGGAGGCCGGGTGGGGAGGGCAGCAGCGGCATGGGAGGAAGAGGGGCCTGGCAGCCTGCCACCCAACCCCTGCCTGGCGCAGCCAGCCAGCCAGCCAGCAGTATGCATTGTGTACTCCAGTCACGCTGCGCCCAGCTAAACACCACGCGCAGGCCACTGAAAGTGGGCGGCAGCAGGCACCAGCAGGCGGCAGGCGGGCACGCACCACAGCCGCGGCACCCAGGGCAGATTCCCCGGGGCTGGTGCTGTCTGCCGGCGGGATGTCGAGGCGCCGCTGCTTGGCCGCCTGCGCCGCGCCTTGACCCTCCCCCAGCCGCTTGCCAGCCACGCCGCCGTTGCCGCCTGCCTGCGCCTGCGGGCGCGGCAGCGGCCCTTTCAGGCCGGCCAGGCGCCGCGGGGGCGGGCGCATGGCCGCCGCCGCGCCGCCTGCCGCCGTGGCCGCCACGGCGCCGCCGTTCTGCGGCCGCTGCTGGGCGGGTGGGCCCTCCACCGCCGCTGGCTCGCTGAATGTCTCATCATCGTCGCTGCTGCGTCGGATGGAGCTGCCCTGGCTGCCATCTGCTGCCTCCACCACAGCCAGCCCAGGCCGCCGCCCCGCCTGGCCGGCCGCTGCTGCTGGCGCGGCGGCCGCCGGCGCCAGGCCCGCCCGCTGCCGCTGCGGCTGCGGCTGCGGCTGCGGCTGCGCCCTCTCCTGCTGCCGCTGGCCGCCTGCTGCCGGTGCCGGCGGCGCCGCTGCCTGCACCCTCTGCTGCGGCCGAGTCTGCTGCGCCTGCTGCTGCTGTGCCTGCTGCGGCTGCGCCTGCTGCGGCTGCGCCTGCTGCTGTGCCTGCTGCTGCTGTGCCTGCTGTGCCTGCTGCTGTTGTGCCTGCTGCAGCTGCTCCTGTAGCTGCTCCAGCTGCGCCTCGAGGTGCCTGATCTGCTGCCCCGCCTCCCGCGCCCGCCGCTGCTCCTCCCCCAGCTGCTGCCGCAGCTCGGCGGCCGCCTGCGCATGCGCCGCCAGCTGGGCGCTGCACTCTGCCAGTTGGGCCTCCAGGGCGTGCGCGCGGCGCTGCGCGGCTGCCTCCCGCTGCTCCGCCGCCTCGGCGCGCCGCCGCTCCTCCTCCACCTGCTGCACAGCCTGCCGCCGCTCCGGCTGCAGCTGCGCCGCCGCGCCGCCCTGCGTCGCCAGGGAGTCGAGCGCCTGCTGTGCTGCCGCTGCCCGCGCCTCTGCCGCCTCTGCCTGGCCGTTGAGCAGCAGCAGCTCCTCAGCCAGCTTGCGCAGGAGCTCCTTGCTGGTTTCAGGCAGCCGTGGCGGGGCGCCGGGGGCGGCGCGGGCGGCGGCCGCCGGGGCGCCTGCCGCCACCTCCTCCTGCACAGGCATCGCTGGCAGCGGCTGGTGGGCGCGGTATATGCGCGCATGCAGGCAGCCTGTTGCACGTGGGCACGTGCAGAGGCCCCTTCGTGCACGCGAGGTGCGCGTTGCGTAGTGCGGGCAGGCTGGGCGACGGCGGCGGCGAGGGCGTGGCCGCTAGGCCGGCGGGCTAGCCAGACCAGCTCTGGTGCAGCTGCTTGGCGGGTTGAGCTGTCTGCGAAGCTCAGCAGAGGCAACCCCTCCACCTCCCCCGCCACACTGGCCCGCACCATTCGTGTTTAGCGGCTTGCCGGAGGCTGTCTGCCGTCGAAGGGAGTGATTTTGCAAGTGGCACAGCGTGCTGGAGTAGAAGCGCTGCAGCGCTTCTACTCCAACTTGCCGCACAAACCTGTCCCTGCTGCGGCATGCCGAGTCGAAATGTCGGTTTCTTTCGCTTCACTGTCTCTGGTGTCTCCCATTCAAATTTCAGCAGCCAGGACATTGCAGGGGCCAGAACCTGCAACGGGTGTTGCCAACCGTGGCCTTGCTCTGGCTCAGCTTGAGAGCCCTTCAGACATCAGCGGCTCGTGAGATGCGTGATTGCTCAAGGGCTTGAGCTGCAGTGGGTCTGGCACGGCGGCAGGCCCCGCCCACCGCTCGCGGGCCGCTGCTGGCGCCGCGAACTCCTTGCCCTCCGGGCGCGCTGCTGCCCGCCTTCCGCCGCCATGCTGCTGCATGATGTTCAAATGCTTCAGCTAGCATGCCAGATGTGCCTCTGAGTGTGGTCAAGTGGCGAACAGCTTGGGCAATTTGTCGCCTTGCAACTCTTGCCAGGTAGGCCTCCCGATCACCGGTCCCCTCCTGGCGGGGGTCATGCATCCCCCACCCATCATGCATTTCAGGCTTCATCTCCCTCAAACCTCCACCATTTTCCCTCTCGTTTGTCGTGATCGACTCCGGGTAGCCCAAATGCCATTCTAGCGGGGCCTATGGGCCGCGACGAAGCGACCAACTCTGGTGGCAAAGGCAGCAGTCTCGGCGTGTCTGCCAAACGCCTGAAAGGCGGCACCAGCAAGTCCCAACACAAGCATGTTACAGCTCTACTGCAAAACTGGGACAGAGTCACCAAGGCGCATCCTGACCTGCGGGGCGTTCTGCTGTTACAGTCTGCATACTCCAACAGCAATGGATGGGCTAGAACGCACAATCTTGCCGGCATGGGCCCACTGCTGAAGGCTCTCTTGGTGGAGATAGTGGCATCCGCCGGCGGGCGGCGGGTGACGCCACGCATGGTTGCCGACATTGCGGAGGGGGCGACGGCGGAGAACTTGCAGTTCCTTTTGCGAGTTCTGGAGTTTTGTACAGCTGCCGAAGTCGTGGGGGGAAAGCATGTTGAGATGATGATGAATGCTGTCACGGGCTGCAAGCTCGACGCCCCGCC
>NW_005435082.1:1854712-1856082 GCF_000147415.1 Chlorella variabilis | reverse complement strand
GGGCTGGAGGCCTCCATCAGCAGCCATCTACTTTTCCAGCCCCCTCAGATGGCTCTGCAAACTTGCACCCGCCCATTTGTGAGGGCGCTGATGTCGATTCTGAAGTCCTTTTGGGTTGAAAATGTGCTGACGTGGCGCCAGCCTGTGTGCCGCCCAGCCCGCCTGCCCGCTCTCCCTGCGCCTGCCTGGCCCACCCTTCTAGCCCCTCTCTGCTGCTCCCTCGACCCCATTCTGTTTGTCCTTGGAATGCAGGCAGCACATCCCGGTGGCCGCCTCGGGACCGCGCGAGGTGCTTGCGCGCATCACCGCTGAGCAGGTTTGTTCCTTCTTTTATCGAGCTGGTTCATTGGTTGCCTATTTCTCTTAAGCTGCCTAATCATGGAATACCCTGCCATGCTGCCCCTGCAGATGGTGGCACTCGAGGCGGCAATTAAAGAGGAGCATACGGCACGGTGGAATCCGGCAATCTGCCAGGTGCGGAAGCCAAGGAAGAAGGAAGGCGAGGTGGGCTTTGCCGCCGCAGTGCTGGAGCGCATAACCAAGCAGTGGCCCGACCTGCACAGCTGGTTGCTGAGCACAGATGTCGACCTCATCAAGAAACACATCTGGAAGGGTAAGTTAGGGGGCAGATGGGACACACAGCAGGGTGCAGGCAGGCCCTTAGATTCGCAGGCCTACAACCGCCGGCCAGATGCCCGCCACCTGATTCTTGGCCCTTGATGCCGGCCGCTGCTGCAATTCCGCAGTGACCAAAGGAAAGTGCCCGCATGAGGTCACGGCCGCGGCACAGGCAAATGAGGCAGCGCAGCAGCAGGCAGCAACAGAGGAGGCAGCGGCAACAGTGCTGAACCGTATCCCCAACGCAGCAGGGGCAACGTGGGAGCAGCTGAAGGAGTTCATGACGGTTGTTGATGCCGACATCAGCACTGGCAATGTGGGAGAGTGGAAGGGACATGATGGCTTTCCTGCGACACGCATCATCAACCGGTGCGGCTCTTGGAAGCTGCAGCAGCAGCTCACGCAAGCCCAGCAGAAGGAAATTGTTCAGTTTGAAACTAGGTGCCGCATGAACTTCTTTTAGTGTTTGCCAGTTGGATTGGTTGGTCTGTCTCAAATTTGACCATGGGGTATTAGCAATGTGACCTACATGCACTCAAAGGGAGCAAATGACTGGCTGTAGGGCAAGCTGCCTGTGACTGGCTGTGCAGGCCTGCAGGAACAGACTGGCTGTGCAGGCCTGCAGCGGCAGACTACCTGTGACTGGCTGTGCAGGCCTGCAGGAACAAACTGGCTGTGACTGGCTGTGCAGGCCTGCAGCGGCAGACACTCCTGTGTGACTGGCTGTGACTGGGCAATTGCATTTATGTTTG
>NW_005435082.1:1813198-1847570 GCF_000147415.1 Chlorella variabilis | reverse complement strand
GTTGCTGCCTGATGCAGAGCACTCTCCAGTTGGTCTGGCGGCAGCATTGCACCCCTTGTATCACTCACATGTGTGTACAGCTTCTCCACACCGCTGAAGCCAGTCGCCCGCTCGTGGTGCTCCTTGATCACTCGGGGCAGCTCCTCGAGCGGCACCACGGGGCACCACCGCCACTCTCCGCTGCGCTTGACGCAGCGGCACAGGATGTCCTGACCGCCAGCGCCCTTCAGCACCTGGAAGAACTGCAGCACCTTCTTGCTGTAGTTCTTGGCGCCGCCCTGCACTGCCGCCCCCCCTCCCGCACCCCGCCGCCGCCGGCCTGAGGGCGCCTGCTGGTCGCCCTGCTTGATCCGGATGATGCCCTCTACATCTGACTTAGTGAGAAACACATTCTTGGCGCCGTTTTGGCGCCGTTCTAAGGCATAAAGGATGACAGGTTGGTTCATAATTTTAAATTTGCGGCAGCTGCGGGGTGCGGGAGGGGAGAAATAGAAGCCTTAGAGACTCTGAAAGGCGAAGGAAAGGGAGGGATCGCGGGAGAGAGCGTGCCTGATGAGCCAGACGAATCGGGGGAGGTGCCACATCAGCGGGCAACACATGACCCCCGCCAGGAGGGGACCGGTGATCGGGAGGCCTACCTGCTCTTGCAACCGCCGTTCCTCGCACTTTGTCGCAACCAACCGGGGCCCACGCTTGTCTTCTACTAGGGCCCCTGGCAGCCCTGGTGTGCACAACCTCATGCTTGGGCGCGCTGATGGGGTTGCAGTGGGATTCGCCCTGGGGGAGCTGCACCCCACCCATGTGCCTCGCCGCCGCGGGAGACTTCAAAGGGGAGGCCCATCGGCCCGCGGCAGCAGTCATTGCCCACCATTTGACGATCTGGGTCGCGCAAATTGGGCCTCGGTATGCCACGGGGGTGCCATAGGTGCCGGTGCAGGGGACCCAAAGTGGGCTGGCGGGCCCCTCACCGCCCCTGAAACGGTCCAGGGGCTGCCTGCTGCCGTAGGAACAGGAGAGACCCTGAAGATATGCTCGTTTGGCATGTGACCCCTCGTTGGCCGCTCACTCAGCGCCTCGCTGCGCATCTGCTCCGGAGCTTCCAAGTTTGCCGGTCTCCGCCACAGCCTCCATTCTTGCGTTCCTTACACACCTCCAATTCAACCATGCCACTTACTACGTGTTTAGGATGGTGTGGGCTGCAGCTCCTCCTCCTGTGTGCCCTGACACCCATTGCAGCCGCAGCGCGCCACTTGCAGCAGCAATCACAGCTTGTCATAGCTGGTAGGTGCCTGCCGGAGCAGCGGTGAGAGCTGTGGATGACGCTGAGGCTGAGGATGCGACCCATTCGCCTCCTCCATCCGCCCGCTCCCCTCCTGCCCTTCAGGCTCCACCTCCGTCCTCCAAATGGACTACCCGCATGGCAGGACAGTAACGTGAGCACTTCACCAGGCGGCCGCCGCTCTCCGGCTTGTGCCCCCTCTAGTTTGGTGTTCGAGCGGCCCAACGCCGCCGCCGCCTCCCCGCCACGCCTGCCGCAGGACGGTGTTTGTGCACACTGACAGCGGCGAGCGGATCCACGTGCTGGAGAGCAAAAAGGGGCAGCATGCAGGCCTGCACAGTGGCATGCGCGTCCGCGTCACGGGGACCTGGGCCGGCGGCATGCGCAGCGGCGGCGGCATGGCTGCGGCGGCAGCAGCAGCGGCTCCCAAGGCGTTTGTGGCAGCCAGCACGCAGCGGATTGGCGGCGTCAAGCGGGGGCAAGTCAGACGTGAGCTGCCGCGCCTGTTGCTCCCCACCGGTCCACGCTGCTGCCCTGCCCCTTGCGTCCCCCTTGTGTGCCCGCCGCTCGCGCCGACCGTAACCTTCTGCCGCTGCCGCTCCCGCTGCAGGCCCAGCCCTGGCCAGGGGCAAGCTGGAGGCCAGCGCGCCCATGCTTTCCAGCAACCCGCCAACAGCCAAGGACATCTCCACTATAGTCATCCCAAGTGAGCAAGGGGCAAAGAGGCTGCGGCATGCGTGCTCCTCACATGCACGTGGCACCACGCACAGCATGTGCGCAGCCAGCCTCCACTCACCCTTACCTCCCCCCACCTGCTCCTGCCTCGCGCAGTTGCCGGCGTGACGCCCCAGGGCGGCGCCTGCCCCGGCACCAGCCTGCCCCAGTTTTCCGTCGACCAGGTCAAGCGGGCGGTGCTGGAGGCAAACCGCAGGAGGCAAACCGCAACGGCACCACTGTGGGCTCCCTCTTCGGCTCCTGCTCCTACGGCAAGAGCCGGCTGACGGCGGCAAACAGCCTGGTGGCGCCCCTGGTCAAGCTGCCGTGCGAGGGCATCACGTGAGCGCCTGCCTGCATGCTGCGCCTGCTGCGCCCAAGGAGGCTGTGACTTGGCGCGCGCACCACTGCCGCCATGCGCCACCTTCTGACTGGCCCCCTGCCCGACGCCGCCTGCCCTGCAGCAACGGCGTCGCCTGGACCTTCTCCAAGTGCGACTTTGACGACTTCAACGGCTGGGCCGATGCCGCCGACGAGGCGCTGCGGGCACAGGGTGTGGCGCTGGAGAAGTACAAATACAGGTGGGGCGGCCACATGGCAGCAGTAATAGGGGCAGCTAGCTGTGACGCAGCGTGATGCCGTGGGTGGCGAGGCTGCCGTGCCAGCTGGCTCACCGCTGCCACACCCGTACTCTGCCTCCCCGCCCGCCCCGCAGGGTGTACCTGGTGCCCCCCAGCGCCTGCGGCTTTGTGGGGCTGGGCTACGTCGGCTGCGATGGCTCCTACACCTGCCGCGCCTGGATCGGCAGCGCGGTGTGGGACTCAGCCACCGCCATCGCACACGAGCTGGGCCACAACCTGTTCATGGGCCATGCCACCTCCATCCTCCCTGACCTGTCAGTCGACGAGTGAGTGGCCGGGGCTGCAGGGAGGGGCGCCTGGCGGAGCTGGCTGTGCCAACCGGCCGGGTGGTCATGTCCCCAGCACAGGTCTGCTGCCCCCTTTGCTCATCCTTCTTAGTCCCCCCCGCGCTGCAGGTATGGCGATGTAACCAGCGTCATGGGCTACTGCTGCGAGACGCGCTGCCCCAACACGCCCCAGGCCTGGCAGATGGGCTGGCTCACGCTGCAGCAGCTCGACAGCAGCAGCCTGAAGCCGGGGCAGACGGTGCAGCTGCGGCTGGCCAGCCAGGCCATCTCCTCCCAGACTGGCGCCCGCATCGATGTGTCCAGCTGGGTGGCGGGTGTGGACCCCATCTTTGTGGGCTTCCGCACCGCGGAGCGCGGCGACAGGGGGCTGTCGGCAGGCGCGGCAGGACGTGTGCACGTCTACACTGCCCCCACCACCAACAATTTTGATGCGCGGCCGACGATCTGGCGGGAAGGCCTGGCAGCGGGCCAGTCCTGGTCGCAGCCCGCCTCTGGGGTGGTGGTGCGGCACAAGGGCATGGCAGGCAGCTCTGCGCTGGTCAGCGTGTGCCGCAGCGGTGGCGCCGAGACCGCGGCCTCGTGCGCTGCCGGCGTTGACTGGGATTGCAACGGGCTGGCGGGGGCGGCCGACCCCGCCTGCGCCTCGCTGCTGGCCTGAGCACCCCCTTGCTGCTCAGTAGAGAAACCCAAACCAGCCCCCAGATTTCACACTAGTATTGCTGCTGAGAGTCGCTTGTCTCTGATCAGTGCCCCTTTAGCCCAGGCTCCAACCTCCTTTCATAGGCCCACATTTTCCTCCGCTGTGCCCGGTCTGCTGCTGAGATCCACCGACTGAACTCGTTTGTGCATGCATCCCTACCTGTCACCCCTCCCTCTTGCACACTGTATCGTTATCACTGTCTGTGGCTTCATCTCTCTTCTTTCCATGCAGCCGGAGGTCGCAGCGCTGAGGTGTCTGCACCCCTGGCCGCCATGCGGAGCTCCCATTGTTTGAGCGGAACAAATGCTCCAATCTCTTCCCACCCAAGGCAATTTTCCGCTCGATACTGCCACGCTTCCATCTTCTTTCAATTCTTGCACCGCCATTCAATTCAAACTGTTCGGCACAAGCCGGATGCAGTCTCATTCTTTCCCAGGTCTGTGCCAGGTGTGAGGCGCAGGGCAGTATTTTCCTCCAATTCCTTGCAACTTGATGTAACCCTTTTTGAGCAACCCTGTCCGCTTCTTGTTCTGTATGCTTTGAAACCTTCCACCTTCCACTCTTGGCACCCACATTGCTCATCGGCTGGCTGACTGCTCCCTGCGTTTCCCGCGCCACCTGCACCCAGCCCTCCCAGACCCCATCACGCCCCCACAAGCACCATTTCATGCCAATAATATTCATTTCGTAGAACCCTAATTCCTGTGAACGTGACTTCCATGCAGCCGAGAAGGCACGGGGTGGGCAGAGGCGGTGCACCACATGGCAATAACTTACTTGAAACGGGTGGTGCGCGCATCATCTCCAGGTGATAGTTTGAGTTCTGATGGTGCATACAGATTGAATGACTGCAAGGTTGGGTCGACTGTAGTGATGAGTGTGACCGCAGCAGCATTCACATACATGCCAGCGGTCACATATGTTAGCGCTGCGGCGGAGGCGCCTGGTGGGCTGCCTCTGCTGGCAGGTGCACTCCAACATGGCGCCCAATTTTATGCTTGCAGGGGCAACAGTGCCCTCGGATCCTGCAAACGCAACAAATCAACAGGCATATCTGACTTATGCATCCATGTGCCTTATGTAAGGATGAGGTGGCACTCACGTCCGGATGTGCACTCGTCCGAAATTCAGGCAACCGGCAGCGGCTCTCGCCACATAAGATTTTCTTACGGCCTACCAGAATTTTCATAATGACGAGACGTTGGCTGAGCTGCGGCTGCGCCAATGCCATATGCTTGTTCCTCGCCCTGCAACCCCTGGCGGCCGCTGCGCGCCACCTGGCCTCCAAGGAGCAATCCGTGGTGGATGGTGGGTGTGGCAGGGGCGGAGGGATGCGTCGGCTCACGTTCAGGCGCATGAGCTGGTGTGATACCTGGCTGTGTGCCCCCTCGTCCTCCCGCAGGCACAGCAGCAGTCCTCTCGATGGACAGGGAGGATGGAACGGCCTCGAGGTGAGCAGCCGAGGCCCGGTGGCGCCAGGGCCCCGGCCGGTGCCCTGAGCGGGGCCGCAGGCACACCGCCGCCCACCAACGCCGCTCATGCTCTGCAGGGCCGTCTTTGTGCAAACGGGCAGCGGGGAGCGAGTGCAGGTGCTGGGCAGCAAGCAGGGGCCGCATGCAGTCCTGCACACGGGCATGCGGGTGCGCGTCACTGGCAGCTGGCTCGACGGAGCGCCAGCGGGCGGCACGCAAGCGGCGGCCGCTGGCGCGCAGCTGGGGCTGGCACCTCCCCGTGCCTTTGCATCAGCCGTTGTGCAGGTGGTCAGAACCGCCAGGCGCCCGGACACGCATCAAGTCAGACGTGAGTAGATGGCTGCGTTCAGCTGGGCGCATGTGCCACCTCCTCTCCCTCTTGACCGCTTGCCGAACCTCGCCCAGCCGACATGAGGAAGGCCACATCTGAATCGACGCCGCCACCGCCGCTGCTGCCGGTGCAGGCCCAGCAAAGGCCGATCCCGCCAGCAGCCGCGTGCAGCTGCTGCCCAGCAACCCGCTGATTGAGCGAGAAGTGTCCACACTAGTCATCCCAGGTGGGCAGCCCCCTCCAAACGCACACCTCCACCCATATGGCTGCTCCCCCATGCATGCGCTGGCCCCAGCGCTCATCCCCCTCCAATTGCCCCCACCGCGTGCTCGCTGCTTCCCTCATGCTACAGTTTCTGCGGTGACCGCTAGAGGAGGTGCCTGCCCTGGCACCAGCCTGCCCAAGTTCACAGCAGCACAAGTCAGGCGGGCGGTGCTGCAGGAGGCAAACCGCAACGGCACCACCGTGGGCGGCATCTTCAACCAGTGCTCCTACGGCAAGAGCCGGCTGACAGAGGCAAACAGCCTGGTGGCACCCCTGGTCAAGCTGCCGTGCACGGGCACAAGGTGAGTGTGTGCCTGGCAGCCTTGCTGCAGCTTCGCATGCCGCCCTGACAGCAACCCCCGGGTGCAGCAGCTCCACCGCAGCATGCCTGTTCTGCACGCCCCACCCGCCCTGCAGCAACAAGGTGGTCTGGAGCTTCAACAGATGCGAGTTTACCGACTTCTACGGCTGGGCTGATGCTGTCGATGAGGTGCTGCGGGCGCAGGGGCTGGTGCTGGAGAAGTATGCACACAGGTGTGGGGCGTGAGGCAGGACAGGCGCCAACAACCGCTGGCGCCTCACATCTGCGGCCACTGCCACTGCTCACTGAATGCACTGCACTGCTCACTGAATGCACTGCCACCCTCCGTACTGACACACAGCATGCCACACCCCCGCACCTGCGGCCCCGCAGAGTCTACCTCATGCCCCCCACCTCCACCTGCACCTTTGTGGGTGTGGGCATGCTGGGCTGCGACGGCTCCGAGCCGTGCCGCGCATGGATGGGCGGCGAGTGGTGGGCCTCGCCACCAGCCATCGCCCACCAGCTCTTCCACAACCTGTACCTGGGCCACGCGAGCGCCGCACAGCCAGGAGGGGTCGACGAGTGAGTGGGCAGGCCGGAGGGCGATGCATGGTTGGGGCAGGCGGCTGGATGGCTGGATGGCTGGCTGGCACAGCGCCCCCTGTCGCGTGTGTGCTGCCCTTACCTGCTCCACGGCTGCCCTCCCTGCCTGCAGGTATGGCGACGCAACCAGCGGGATGGTGAGCCTGGCGGTGCCTGCTTGAGCAGCGCCTTGCAACTGTGCCCAGCTGGCCTGCATAATCGGCAGTGCTCCCCTGGCTGCCAGCCGCCCTCGCCTGAACATGCTGCTCGGACTTGCTGCAGGGGTTCTGCTGCGAGGGCCGCTGCCCCAACACGCCCCAGGCCTGGCAGATGGGCTGGCTCACGCTGCAGCAGCTCGACAGCAGCAGCCTGAAGCCGGGGCAGACGGTGCAGCTGCGGCTGGCCAGCCAGGCCGTCTCCTCCCAGACTGGCGCCCGCATCGATGTGTCCAGCTGGGTGGCGGGTGTGGACCCCATCTTTGTGGGCTTCCGCACCGCGGAGCGCGGCGACAAAAACATGCAATGGGATGCAGCGGGCAACGTCCACATTTACACGGCGGCGATTGCCAACAACTACGATGCGCGGCCGTCCATGTGGCAGGCGTCATTGGCAGGTGAGGTGCCGCCGCTTGGCTGACCCAGGGAGCCTTGCTCCTCACCAGGCCAGCTATGTTGTCCCCCCACCCTGCCCTCTGGCCCTTGGAGGCTCACACAGGCCGCACATGCCTCGCTGCCCCTGCTTCGCAGCCGGCCAGTCCTGGTCGCAGCCCGCCTCTGGGGTGGTGGTGCGATACCGCGGCATGGCAGGCAGCTCCGCGCTGGTCAGCGTGTGCCGCCGCGGTGGTGCTGAGACAGCGGCCTCGTGCGCTGCCGGTGTTGACTGGGATTGCAACGGGCTGGCAGGGGGGGCCGACCCCGCCTGCACTTCAAAGCCGTCGGCACGCTGAAGCAGCAAGACTAAAAATCAGTGCATAGCAGGCCATTCAATATGATGCAAGCAATAAACCCTGCAATTTTCTTCTTTTTTTATTAATTCAATCATTCAATTGCCACCAACTGCATTGTTCCAACACAGATCGAAACGCTGCAAGCTGGGGCCCGCCTTGGGTGCCGTCTTGCTAGATTTTTCAGCGGTTGCTCGCCACTGTTCACTTTTTGCTGGAATTTTCTTCTCCACTAAGCCCTGGAGTCCACACTTGATTGATCTTCTTCTTTCACAGCTGAGCCTTCAGTTGCGCTGATGCGCTGCTCGACGGCGACCGCCTGCCGCACAACGTCCTCGTCGAACGCTCATCCTAAACGAAACAAATCGATACCAGTGTTCAGTCTGATCATTACCTAACCCATTTCACGCGTGTAAACTGGGTAGCTCAAAGGGTCCAGATGGCCACATGCATGCTCAGGGGCGCACCAGCAGTGCGCCCGCAGCGCGGGTTAGCAGCAGTTCCAGGAAGAGGCAACGGTCTAAGGGCTGCTGCCATTGCATCAGACCAGAATAATCCCAGCTTAATGCATGGCATGATGAGCAGGATAAGGGGTTCGCTTCTTGTCCATAATAGCATAGGCGTAGGGGCAGATGCAGGCGCAGGGGCGGGTGTCCCAGGGCCGGCGGCGCCGGCAGGGGCGCGGCGCCCATGCTGGGTTGTGCAGCCCACCCCGCTTTCCTCAGCGTCGCCTGCGCTCCCTCCGCCCCCTGTAGCCGGCAAAAGCGGAAAATCCAGAGCGGCAGGAGAGGGTTGCGCTCCGGCCGGCAGCTTCTGCCGTGGCGGCCACTCCGGAGAACCGGAGGAGGTGAGCGCTTATCGCAGCACCACGCGAGGAGACCTCGGTTTCAACGAAAAATGCCCCCCACAAGATGAGAAATCATACATCTCGAAGGGCTGGCCTGGGAAGCAGCCTCCTGGCGCTCGCCCTCCTTGTGTTCCTCTGGGCCCCGCCAGCAGCGTCCAGGAGGCTTCTAGGGGCGCAGAAGGAGACTTTAGTCAGCGGTGAGCGGAGCGGTGGGGCGCTAGAGTGCTGCTCCACGACGCCACTCCAAGCTGACTCCGCCCGGACCTGGTGCCCTTCCTTGCAGGCAAAGCCCGTGTCATATCCATAACGCTGGCCTCCCACAACACGCAGCGGTGAGCCTGCGAGGCTCGCGCAAGCCCATCTTAAGCTGCCCTCCAATGTTGGCTCTACCCTCCTCCCTGCACCCCCCCGCCCTGCCGTCGCTGCCGCCTCCCACCTGGCCCCTGCCGCTCCCTCCTCCTTGCAGAGCCGTGCTGCTAGACACACCCACAGGGCGCATTCATGTGTTGGAGTCCAGGCGTGGCCTGTGCACGGGTCTGCAAACCGGCATGGTTGTGAGCGCCCGCGGCCGCTGGGTGAGCGGCAGCGGCGGCAGCAGCAGCGGCGGCAGCAGCAGCAAGGCAGCGGGCGCGCTGGCACCATCCAGCTTCCTGGCGTCCAGCATCCGGGCCACCGGCGGCAAGAAGGGCCCGGCACCAATGGTCACCAGTGAGTCCTTGCTGGCTGGCCGCTGACCCGCCACAGTCAATGGAGCTTGTGCTGCCAATCCGACGACCTCAGCATGCCTCATGCCGAGGACGCCGCTTCCCTGCCTCCTCCCCCTGCCGCATCACTGCCTGCCACCTCTCCCCGTCTACTGCGCAGGACCTGGCGGCGAGATGGTCGCTGCCGCAGCAGGCAGCAATGGCGCCACCATCAGGCCGGCGCTGACCGCAAACGCGCTGGTGCAGCGAGACATCAGCACGATCGTCGTGCCAAGTGAGCCACCACTGCAACGGCTGCGTCTGCCCTGCCCTGGGGCTGGCGCTGCCAGGGGCTGGCACTGCCAGGGGCTGCACGCTGCTGTGGACTCAGCAGGCGCCGCTCGCTGCTACCATCGTCGCTGCCCACTCCCCCGCCTTGCCGTTCCTCTTGGTTGGATTATGCCTCTGCTAGGTGCTGCCGCCAAGCATTGTGCACACGCGTGCCCCGGCTGCGCTCCTGCCTGCAGTTGGCGGTGTGACAGAGGAGGGCGCCGCCTGCCCTGGCACCAGCCTGCCTAGGGCCAGCGTCAACCAGGTCAAGCGGGCGTTTTTTTGTGGAGGCCAACCGCAACGGCACCACCGTGGGGTCGCTCTTCGGCCAGTGCTCCCACGGCAAGAGCCGCCTGACGGCGGCAAACAGCCTGGTGACATCACTCGTCAAGCTGCCGTGCGAAGGCAACACGTGAGCGCCTGCCCTGGGTGCCTGCATGCTGCAATGCAGGGCCAGCAGCAGGTTGCGCTGTGCCATCCCTGGCGTAGGCTCCGCACATGCCTGCATGCCCTGCAGCGTTAGCTGCGGTCTAGTGTGCTGATGATCTAGTGTGCTGATGCTCTGCTGGCTGCCCTGCGGTGCAGATGGGGCGTGCCCTGGTCCTTCTCCAAGTGCGACTTTGACGACTTCAACGGCTGGGCGGATGCCGCCGACGAGGCGCTGCGGGCAAGGGGGGTCATGCTTGAGCGATACAAGTACAGGTGAGGCACGCAATACTGCGAAGAATACCCTTGGTAGCTGCGGCTGCAGACATGTCCCGCGGTGCCCTCTTTCCACACGCGCTGCTGTTGTGACCATTGCCTGCCGCCTCGGATGTGCCCCCCTCTCCGCCCCGCAGGGTGTACCTGGTGCCCCCCAGCGCCTGCGGCTTTGTGGGCCTGGGCTACGTCGGCTGCGACGGCTCCTACACCTGTCGCGCCTGGATCGGCAGCGCCTTCTGGGACTCGCCCCCCGCCATCACACATGAGCTGGGCCACAACCTGTTTCTGGGCCACTCCAGCACCGCCAACGAGCAAGGGCAGGTCGACGAGTGAGTTGCTGCTGGGGCTGCTGGGGCTGCTTGATGAGGGACGCCCGGTGGGTGGAGGAGTGCCGGGCCTGGCATGCCGCCAACCGGACGTTGCTCGCATCGTCTGCAGGTATGGCGACTTTACTAGCATCATGGTGAGTCGAGCCCACCTGTTGTGGCCCTGCATTGCCAACGCCCTTTCAGCAGGGTCGGTCGGCGGCACATACATGAATGAGCATGGGCAAGCCAGCATTGGCACTGTCCGTTTTCCGCCGTCTCTGACGCTCCTGGCCGATCGCGCTGCTGGCTGCAGGGCTACTGCTGCGAATCCCGCTGCCTCAACACGCCCCAGGCCTGGCAGATGGGCTGGATCACGCTGCAGCAGCTCGACAGCAGCAGCCTGAAGCCGGGGCAGACGGTGCAGCTGCGGCTGGCCAGCCAGGCGCTCGCCCAGCAGAGCGGTGCCCGCGTCGATGTGTCCAGCTGGGTGGCGGGTGTGGACCCCATCTTTGTGGGCTTCCGCACCGTCGATCGTGGCGACAGAGGGCTGTCGGCAGGCGCGGCAGGACGTGTGCACGTCTACACCGCCCCAACTTCCCACACGTTTGACAGCCGGCCGACGCTCTGGAAAGCAGGCTTGGAAGGTGAGGCATGGGCGAGGTCGGTGCACTGGCAGCTGGTCGCAGCGGTTGGTGCCAAGCGAGGGCTGGCCCGGAAGGGCTGCTCCCATGTCTGCCATGCCTCACAAGTTGCTTGTCCCTGCCTGCAGCCGGCCAGTCCTGGGCGCAGCCTGCTTCGGGGGTGGTGGTGCGGCACCAGGGCACCGACGGCGGCCTGGCGCTGGTCAGCGTGTGCCGCAGCGGCGGCACGGAAACCATGACGTCGTGCACCACTGGCGTAGACAATGACTGCAATGGGCTGGCGGGGGTGGACGACCCTGCATGCGCCTCAATGATGCGCCTGGGCGTCGGTACCGAGACCACCAACAAGGGCTAATGGTTGGGCCCTGCCAGCTGCTCGGCCAGCTACTGTACCTTGCTTCTTTGTTGCATCTCCTTTTTTGCAGGACGAATGCCATTTTGTTTTTGAATCAACTTCCTTCCAGTCACTGTTTCACACTGTCAGTACGGGTTGCACCCAATCACCTCCTGTCCTTCTAACCATCAACTCTTGCCCTTCCGAGAACCCTATCATCATTCACACGTGCCCTGATCCCCGCTGGGCAGGCCGCGCTCGCAAGCGCCGCCCGGCTCCTGTCACTCCCTCTGTCCTGGTACCCTTGGCTCCCTTTCATTCTCCCCCTGCCAAGTACACCTCTAGCCGTTTCATTTGTCTACCTACAAAACATTTTGCTGGTACTACTCAGCCGTACACCGCTCCGCGTGTCCCATTTTGTCTCTGCGGCGCCCATTCTTCTGTTACGGCTTTCATTACTGCTTCTTCCCCCTTTTTATTCATTTAATTGCGTCCAAATGTAGCCTTGACACATGTCTGACTTGTAACGCCACCGGCACGGGACCGGCAACAGCCAGCCTTCTGCGCGCTTGCTTAGAGGCAACGCCCGCGTGACTGGTTTGGAAGACACATCACAGGAGTTACAAGCTACTCAGGGCATCAAGCTATGGGCTGGTATCTAACAGGGGATAGTGCTTCACAGATGGGGTTGAATCGAAGTGTGAGAAGCAGTGTTGGAATCGAGAGAGGGAAGGGCAGGGGCGCTGGGATGCAAGATAAGTTGGGTTCAAGTGCCTGTCCATCTGCCATCCACATCCGTGTGGCACCGCTCTCCCCGGTTCCACACTCTATTAGAAGCGGGCTCTCGCTGGCAGCGCCGCCGCCGGCAGCTGCCGCACAGCGATTCCGCTGACCAGCCGGCCGGGAGCTGCGGCCGCATGCTGGGCCCCAGGCTTTCCTGCCCGGGTCCCCTCAAGTGAGGTGGGAAGGAAGCGAGGCTAAGAAAGCAGGGTGCGGGATCGATCAGAAATCAGAAGATCCACACCATGGCCAGTATGTACGACAGCAGGAAGACCGCCAGCAGGATGGCCACCAGCAGTACGGGCCCGCGCTGGTCGTCGTACCGCACCGTCTCCCGCCGCAGGATCTGCCACGTGCGGTGCCTGTACATCGCCAGCGCGTACGCCATGAACAGCAGCGCCACGGGCGCGATGATGGCGCCAGACAGCTGCATCGCATCACATGCGGGTGGGGGTGGCCGGGCGACTGGGTGGGGCGTGTTGGCGGGTGGGGTGGACGGGGCTTGCACGGGTGGGCATGTGGGGTGGGCTGGCGAGCTGCGAGAGGTGCTGAGGCAGGCACTGCACCACTTGACACACTGCACCAGCCCAGCCCTTGTTCCATCCTGCCCCACTTGCCTTGGACGCAAAGCAGGCCTTATCGGTGCTGGCATCGCAGCTGAGGCCTGCGGCGGAGCTGGCCCCGGTGGCGCTCACGAGCATGCCGGTGCCGGAGAGGAGGCTGGTGGCGGTCATCATGATGAGCACGCTGCGCCAGGGTGGCGGGGCGGGGCCGCGGGGAGGCGGGGAGGCTGCTCAGAGGCAGCGAGCGTGCGGCTTCTTCCGTGCTCCAGGCAGCTGGTCGCGCCAGCAGCAGCCTGCTGGCCGGGCCCCCCTGCCTATCGGCTGTGAGCCACACCTCAGCGCACCTGCCAGGCTGCCAGCCAGCCAGCCAGCCAGCCAGCCTGCCTGCCCAGCCACCCAGTTAAGCCAGCCAAGCCAGCCAGCCCTGGCCCCACCTGATCTGCAGCCACTGCAGGAAGGTGCGCTCGTTGGCGAAGAAAGTCTTGGGCTCCACACGCGTGCGCACCAGCGCCTTGACGCGCCCTGAGGGGAAGCAGGGCGGCGGGGGCGGGCAGGCGCAAGCCAGGTGCGGGGCAAGTGAGGCACAGCACGAGGGCCAGGTGGCGGGAAGGCGGCCTTCCCGGCCGGCCAGCTGCGCCTGCCGGCACACACGCTCCCGCCAAGCCCCCCGGCCTGGGTTCGTGGGGCTGGAGAACTGTGCCGTGATCTGAGCGGCGGCTGCGAGGAGCAGCAGGCGCGCGGCGCTCACCGCTGGGCGCCGCCGCTGCCGCGCCCGAGCCGCTGCCGCCCGCGGGCGGCGCCGCCAGCCGATACTCGAGCGCGGCAAAGGCAGGGGAGGAGGAGGCTGCCGGCTTGCCCGCAGACGCGGACGCCCGCTTCTTGCCGCTGCCCTTGCTGCTGCCGCCGCGCTTGCCGCCGCCCTTGCCAGCCCCGCCCTCATCTGCACGCCAGGCAGGCAGGGCAGGGCACAGGGCAGAACAGGGCTTGAGCGTGGCTCGTCACCCACAGGCGATGCCTGCACCCTGCAAGCACCCAGCCTGTTTGCCAACAGCCTCCCTGGCATTGCAAGGGCCCAGCCCAAGCCGCACCTGCTTCCGCGGGAGGCTGGCCTGCCTCCAGGTCTTGTGCGCTGTCCATGGGGGTGGAGGTCTGGGAGTGGGCTGGGGAGGAGCGCGCCACGCGGCCGCCGCCGCCCGCAGCCGCAGCCGCCGCCGCCGCCGCCGCTCCGTTGGGCTGGCCCGGCGCCGAGGGCTGGCTGGCGTGGCCTGCGTGGCCTGGCGCCGCGCCCGGCGGCGGCAGCGCGGGCGGGCTCTGGTACACCGGCCAGGTGGTGCTGCGCTGTACCGCGCCCTGTACTGCCCCCTGCATGGTGCCACCGGCTGGCGTGGCTTCCCCTGCCGCCGCCGCCGCCGCCGCCACCACTGCCGCATAGTACGGGCCGGCAGCCGGCGGCGGCAGCAGGCTCCGAGCCTGGAGCCCCTGCCCCGGCGCCAGCAGCGTGCGGGCAGCCGGCCGCGAGGTGGGGGCCAGCTGCATCCCTTGGCCCTCCTGGGCTGCTGGACCGTGGTCGCCGCCGCTGCCGCCGCTACCGCTGAGGCTGCCGCCGCCGCCGCCGGCCGCGGGCGCAGTCTTGTTGCGGCGCAGGAAGCGCAGCGGGGAGGGTCGGTACGGCGGGTCGGTGGGGGAGCCCGGCTCGGGCTCCAGAGGGCCGCCATTGTCGCGAGGGAACAGCCAGGAGGCGCCCTTCTGCGGCAGGCGCCGGTGGTGGGGAGGAGGGAGGCAGGGGTGGGGCTTGGGGTTTAGGCAGGCAGGAGGGCGCAGCAGGCCGGTGGTGTGGGTGGTATGGGAGGGTCAGCCAAGCTCCTGGCCGGCCTCCCAGCAAATCAGCACAACAGTCAGCAACATTACAGCATCAGCAGTACGATCAGCAGTACATCCAGCAGTACCGCTGTCTGTACTGCGTGCTGTACCTGCAGGTACTCGTCTGCCGGGTCCGCCATCTCCTCCCAGGTGGCGGGGCTCATGCGCCGCGGGTCGCCCTCATCTGCATCAGAGGGGAGCCCCGTGGCGCATGAGTGAGGGCGCGCAGCCAAGGGCGGGCAGAAGAGCACAGCTGGGGAGCTGGGTGAGCTGGGCTTGCAGGCGACGAGGCGGCGGCAGGGTGGGCACGCCCCGGCCTTGGACGCAGGAGGAGGCTGCCCCCATCCCACCACAGCATCCCGCGGGGCCACCACCCCAGCGAGCAGCGGTATCCCGGCTTGCCTGGCAGGAACCAGTAGGGCACGTTGCGGCAGCGCTCCTGGAACAGCAGCGCGGTCCCGTGCAGGAACTTGGAGAACTTGGGCACCGGCAGCAGCATGCCTGCGGGGAGGGTGACACCAGGGCGGGGCAGGTTTGAGGCGGTCCTTGCGTGGTGTGCAGAAAAAGGAGTGGCAGCTGTGGCAGCTCCTGGGGCCACGGGGTACAAATGCAGCAGGCAGGAGGCGCGATGAGGCGTCCCAAGCGCCACGCTGCCGTCGTGCTAGCACCAGCCCGGCCGTAGCCCTGCCCCGCCCCGCCCACCCACCCGTCTCCAACAGGCCCTGCACCCAGTCCGGGGGCGCCGCCTGCAGCTTGATCTCCACCACCGCGTAAGGAAAGTAGGCGGCGTCGGCGGCGCCCGCCAGCGGCTGCGACATGTCCCTGCAGGGAGGAAAGCGCGGCGACAGCCTCTTGTGGCAGATGTGCCGCTGCTGCACAGGTCAGGCTCTAGCAGGAGAGCCCGGCCGGCAGCTGGGCGGCATCTCAAAGCTGCAGCCAACTGGGGCAGCCACCAGACCACTAGAACGACAGCCACCGCGCCTCGGTTCAGCCGCCCCAAGCGCCCCCACCTGCACCAGTCTCCCGGGGCGCGCGGCGCCCCCGCCTCCCGCACCATGTGCAGCTGCGAGTCCAGGCTGATGCGGACCTGTGGGGCGGCAGCAGGGGGAAGGAGGGAGGGAGGCACCGGGGGAGGGAGGTGGAGCAGCGGAGGTGATGCGAGAAGATAGGAACTTGAGCTGTGCAGGGAGAGCGGTCCATTCAATACCAACCAGCCGACCAACCCCCCCCCCACCCACCCACCCACACACACACAGCCCCACCTGGTTGTTGCTCGACTCCTGGAAGGCAGTGCGCCGGTAGCAGGTGCGCAGCAGCGGCTCCTGCAGCCACATGCAGGCAGGAAGGAGGAGGAGCGGGGCGCTGCAGTTGCACGGGCCGCAGCACAGCACGTGCGTGGCGCAGCGGCAGCAGGTCGTCGCCTGCCGCTAGGCAGCGGCGCCTCCGCACCTGGCGGCGCTGCGACAGGAAGCGCTGCGTGTCCCGCAGGAAGTCGAGCTGCTCCTGGGAGTAGCTGCCGCCGCCGCTGCTGCCGCCCAGCAGCATCTCTGGCGGGCCTCCTGTACCGCCTGCACCAGGAGCACGGCCTAGTAAGTGAGCCAGCACGGTGGAAGTGAGGAGGCGGGGCGAAGCAAGCAGGCAGGCAGCCCGGGGGGGAGCATGCCCAGCAGGCACGGCAGCGCTGCGCGGCGCAACCACAGCGCTCCGCAAACTCTGCGCTCTGCAAACTCTGCTCCCAACAAACAAACCAAACCGACCCCTCACCTGTGTAGGCAGCCACGTGGCGCTGCGCCATGGGCGCCCGCTCCTTGTAGCTGCGGGGCGGGGAGGGAGGAGCAGGCGGGCAGGAGAGGAGATGGAAGGGGTCGCAGGGTTGCCGATGGCAAGGCCGAGGTTCTCTAAAAGAAGAAGAGAAGAAAGGCAGCACCTGGCCGTGTCAGCCTCAAACAAACAACTTGCGCAGCCACAGCCCACCTCAGCTCTCCCGTGTACCGCTCGCGGTGCACCTTGCGCTCCACAAACAGGCGCTGGTCGGGGGACAGGCGGCGCTCGCCGTACCTGGCAGGCCACCCACACACCAGGACGCCAGGCGGGTGGGCGGCAGCCGCGAGCATGCAGGCGGGTGCATGCATGCCTGCCAGCTGGTGGCGCGGCACCAGCAGCCGCAGCCCGGGCACTGGGGCGCCGCCCTCGGCACAGGGATCCGCCGTGGGCGAGGTTGTGAAGGGCTGCGCCACCGTATAGGCCACTCACTCACCAGCGCAGGCGCACCACGCTGGCCTCATCTTCCTTGCGCAGGCGGTCGTGGTAGGAGGGCAGGGCGGCTGCGGGGGAGCGGGGAGCAGGGGAGCGGGGCAGCAGACCTGGTGCTCAGCCTCGACTGGAGCTGCGGCGGCAGGCAGCCCGGCTGCTCCCACCTGGCCCCCCATTGCAGACACAAGCACCCAGCCACCAAAAAAAGGTATAAACACACACACACATCATCAGCACACACCCCTCCACGACACAAACACACTCGGGGCCCACCCACCCACCCGGGTCGTCATAATAGACCGAGGACACCTCAGCAGAGTCGGTGACGGCGGCCTGGTCCCGCAGGAATGCCACGTGGTAGGGGCTGCCTGCAGGGGAGGCACGCAGGTGTCCACAGCAAGGGGATGGCAGGCGTGTTAGAGGTGCGGAAGGAGGCTGCGCTGTCACAGGCTGCGCTGCGGCGCGTGCTGGCCCAGGCGCACGCGCAACAGCACGCTCAGCCCAGCCCAGATTGAGCACAGGAGCCCGGCCCAGCCCAGCCCAGCCCCCCCTGGCCCCCGCCACCCACCCTCTGTCAGCTTGCGCCTGTCCCCGAAGATGAGCACGGGCAGGTGGCGGATGACCCGCGCCTTGAAGGCCGCCACGTCGGCGGGGTGCAGCCAGAACTCTGCGGCGAGGTGAGGTGGGTGGGTGGGTCGGTGGGTGGGCGAGGGAAAGGCGGGTTGGGATGGGGGTTGAATGAGGCGGGGAAGGGAAAAGCGGGCAGAAGGAGGCGGCGTGGTCGGGCGTTGACGCGCCCTGCCCACATGCCAGGCGCAGGTGCCGGGCAGGCAGGCCATCCATGCACACGTCCCCAGCCCCCCCACTCACTGCGCGTCACGCGCTGGAACTTGTCGGGCGGCACCCACTTGGCGGGCTGCCCCGCCAGCGCCGCCGCATCGCTCTCCACCAGCCTGCACATTGGCGGGGGCAGGGGCGGGTGGCAGTTCAACAGAGGCCGACACAAGGCAGAAACAGCACACCGCACGCCCGCCACGGCCACACGCTAGCAATGAAAGCCACAACGGCAGGTTGGTGCCGCTCTGCCCACTGCCCGCTGCCCGTGCCACGCCACGCCACCCCACGCCACGCCCTTGCCTGCACAGCTCGTATGCGTCGCTGAGCCCCACCACCAGCGGCTCCAGCCGCAGCTCCCCCAGCAGCGCCGCCTGCGCGGCCGCAAGGTAGGCCCCATCCACAGCCTCAAGTGGCAGCTCGCTGGCGGCAGTACCGCTGGTGGCAGTACCGTCGGGGCCCTGCCAATGGTGCTGCTGCTCGTACATCTGTGGGCGCGGGGCGAGGCGGGGAGGCAGCGGGGGGTAGGAAGTTGGGCGGGCACCCTGGGGCCCAGCACCGTCCGAGGTGCGCCTGCCGACCTGCACGCTGCTGCAGCCCCCGCTCCGCCCTGCAAAGCAGCGCCCCTCGCCCACCTGTGCCAGCTGCGCGCAGGCGGCCACATTCTGCCGCACAAAGCGCTCCATAAGCACCACCTCGTCGGCGGTGGCGTCAAAGCCGCCGCGCAGCTCCGCCAGGCGAGCACTCAGCTGGCGCGACCGCCCCGCGGCCACCGCGCCCGCCTGCGCGGCAGGGCAGGGAAGCGGCAGGGGGCCTGTTGGGACCCGACCCAACCTCCCACCACTTGGCAGGCACGCCTCAGCGTGACACTGCGGCACCAGCACCGCGAGCAGGCCCCAGCCGGACCTGCAGCAGCTCCTCGCTCAGCCCACGCAGCTGGGCGCATGCATCCAGCAGCGCCAGCCAGAGCTGCTCCAGGCTGCTCTTCACAAACAGGCGCAGCCGCTCCACCTCCTGGGCATAGCTGCGCTCAAACGCGGGCCCTGGCGCGACGCTGCCATGGGCATGCGGGTCTAGAAGGCGCGCCGCTGCGGCTGCCGCAGCGGCGCAGCTAGAGCCGTCTGTGCCGCCGTAGGCGGCGAGGAGGTGGCGCAGCAGGACCTCGGAGCCGGGGCTGGGACCCGCGCCCGCGTCGGCTTGCAGCTGCACCAGCAGCGCTTGGTAGCGGATGTAGCAGTGCTTGAATTTGCCTATGGCCTGCAGGCAGACGGGGGAGGGTGGCGCGGCTCACAACGCAAGCCGGCGGTTGCGGCCGCCGGCAGGGCCGCCGCTTGCAGCCGCCGCCGCACACCTGCTCGCGCAAGACGCTCACCTGCTCGCGCAAGACGTCTGACAGCGACATTGCTGCCTGGTGCTTCTGCTGCTGCTGCTGCTGCTGCTAGCTGCTCCACCCTCGAGAGCTCAGGGAGGGGCGTGCCTTCGAACGCTGGGCTGCCTGAACGCTGCTATGCACACAAAACCAAGCGCCCCAGCCTGCTTGCTGCTGGTGCCAGCAGCACAGGCCAAAAGGGGGCGCTGGAGGGGGGCAGGGGCTGACGCTCCTCAGCTCGCCCGCCGCCTGTTTGCTGCTCCCACCATGCTCTACTGCTAATCGTAGTGTGCTCACGAACGTGCAGATTCCACGGAGGAGGAGGCCTTGCAGGCCAGCTAGACACGGCTGCTAGGCAGCCTTGGATCGAACAAGCAGGTACCCGTATTGCTCCGTTTGATTTTGGATCACAACCAAGTTGCAGCGAGCAGTCAGAGAGGTGCAGGCGGCAGGACGGAAGCCCCACTGAGTTGTTGTGGGGCCTGTCACCCGGGCTTAGCCGCTGACGGCTGTCCCGCGCCTCTGGCGCGCACACGCCGCCTCTAGAGCAGCGTCAGCAGCGCCCGCCATGGCGGCGCTCCCCCACCCGCCGCCGGCCCCGTCCGAGACGCTGCCGCCGCACCCGCCGCCGACAGCTGCCGAAAATCACAAATCAAGGCTGAAGGAGCTGTTTGATGGGCACCCACACTGCGGAGGCCCAGTCTACCACACAGATCCAGTGCCGGGGGCCACGCCTCAGGACCTGGTGCAGTGGAGCTGCAGGCGGGTGCCGCTGCCGCCGAGCCCTGCCACTGCAACGTAGGCGCCTGCCTTGAGCTGCCAACCGCTAGCAGGCTGTGGGTTGTGCTGTGCAGGCTGGACTGCCCGCCCATCAGGGTGCAAGACACCGGCCGGGTGCTGTGCGAGGGCCGCACGTTTCAGGCACGCCTCGCTGCTCCCTGTCTGGCGTCGTCAGCTGGACAGCTGTGCCCATGGCCTGCCGCCGACACTGCCGTGAGCGCACACCCCAACAGTGAGTGCATGCAGTGTGGTGTGCAGGGCTCAGGGCACAACAAGAAGGCGGCGGAGCAGCACTGCGCGGGCCAGGCGCTGGCGTTCATTGCGCCTCAGCTGGGCATCAGGGCCCCTGCCGCTTATGCGCCTCCTCCCGGCACCACGCCAGGCAATGGCCCATCAGGCAGCTCTGCCGACGCCCAGAGCGCAGCTGGTGGCGGCGCGGGCTTGGCGGCGCTCCTCCCACCGGTGCATCCGGCTGCGAAGCCTGCTGGGCGGCGTGTGGTCGAGGCTGATGAGGAGCGCATGCCGCCAGAGCAGCTGCGAGAGGCGCTGAGGGCGGCGCTGCAGCGCGAGCAGCGGCTGCTGGCCCAGCTGGCAATCATCCGCAAGCAGGCTGACGAGGCGCTGCAGGGCAGCACGGGGTGATGAGCGGGGCAGGGGATAGCGCTGAAGAAGCGGCCCACGGCGCTGACGTCTGCGCTGTGCCTACTGCACTCCCTGTGCTTATCACGCTCTGGTGTGTACGAGTGAACAGGCCTGTACAGCCTAACCATAACATATGTCGCATGCCTCCCCGCCGGTTGACCCGCGCTGAGTCCGCTGCGCCGCCACGCCACCCTTGGATCAATCAAAGCAGCACGTCTCTGCTCCAAACGTTTGCTAGTTTTTTTGCAGCAGCAGGTCATAGGGGAGCATGCCATATTGAGCAACAGGGTTGCAGCGAGGGCCCAGTAAGGGTGGCCCTCACTGTTCAGGTGCTCGAGCAGAGCGATTCAGTTGCGCAGCTTTCCAAGGCTCGTCTGCCTGGGTTCTGCGTGGCCCCGGCGCCCGACATGGGCTGTGGCAGCGGTGGAGTTGCCGTGCGCCCTCAATCCCGCCGTCGCTCCGGCCGGTGCGCTACCCGCCGGGCGCGGCACTTAATGCAGCAGAACATAAGTCACATTCTAGGCTGAACCACCAGCGACAACCCACACCCGCCCTCCCCCTGCAGGCACCCTGGCCATGCCCCTCCCACTCGACTTCCTGCTACCATTTGAGGGGCAGCAGCACTGCGACTGCGCCCTGGTGCTCCTGCTGCCGCCCGCTGAGTGGGAGGTGGCGCAACAAGAGGAGGGCGGCACCCCCGACGCCGATCGGCAGCAGGCACCAGAGGAGCAGGTGGAGCAACAGGAGCAGCGCAGAGTCAGTCTTCAAACCAGCTCCACTCTGCTGTCGGTCTACTCTGAAAAGTTCAGGTGCTGTGTTGCTTGCCATTGCATCTCTACACAAGCACTGCCGCACTGACAGGGTGATGGCTTTTGCTGCAGGGATTGGATTGCCTGCTGGATGGACGGCGCCGCCGAGAAGGAGCTGGAGGTGCATTGCCGCAGCGAGGGTGAGGTGGCTGGCTACCGGCACCTGCTGGCCTTCATCCACAGCATGGGCAAGGAGGTGCCTGAAGGTGAGCTGATGATTTTGATTGTTCTACAGCCCTGCTCCTCACAGCCCGCTGTGAGTGGTGCTCATTGATCCCCACCTTAGCTTCCTGCAGCCGCCGAGGAGCTGATTCACCTGCTGCTGCTGGCACGGGAGCATGCGGTGGAGCCGGCCGTACTGGCCTGCTTGCAGCAGCTGCAGCAGCAGGCGAGCTGCACAATGCGACTGTACTACCACTGTTGCTAAAACTGTACATTCCTTGCCCACCTGTCTGACTGCCTGCCTGGTGAGTGCAGGTCCCCAGCATGCCTGCCACAGCCTACCTGGCTCTGCTATCAGCTCTTGAGACTGGTGCCTCGGGTCGCGACACTCTTCAGGCAGCGGCAGACAAGCTGGAGGCGGATCTGTTCACGCAGCTTTGCACGCTGCTGACAGCAGGCGGGGCTGTGCCTGATGCCGCATGAAGGCGGCAGCTGCTGCAGTACCTGGGGCCTCTGCAAGACATGCTGAATCACGAGCGGCGGCGGGAGGTGTTTGCCCGCATTCCGTTTGGCCTGCTGCGGGTGAGTTGGGAGCCTCTACATTGTTGGCGCTGGCTGCAGCCTCAATCATGACAGGGTTTCAACTCTGTCTGCTGCTGCAGGACTGCATTTTTGCGGATGAGAATGTGGATGCCGACACTGAGGCCACAGGTTGCTGCTGCTCCTGCTGCCGATGACGCGAACATGAGCCTGTCGATGTGCCATTCAGCCTGCCTGATCACCCTTCCCTACGCCTGCAGTGCTGGCGGCTTTTGCTTACTAGGCGGAGCGGAACATCATAGACACTGAACCGGATGCCGGGCAGCGCATCGCTGCCATCTGCAGCCTCATCCGCTTCCCCGACATCCCTGCCAGTGTGTTGCGCAGCTACCACCTGTGTCACAGCTTCATGCGCACATTTGATCCCGACAGGGAGCTGGTAATCATTGCGGTAAGCAGGCGCCGCCCTGTGCCTGGCCAACCAAGGATGATGCACATTGATCGCCTGCACATTGAATCACCAGCTGAAGTGCAGATCACCTCGGTGGCCGAACCATCACAGACTGCACGCTGGAAGCAACTCATGGCAGGCAGCAGCTCGAACGACCTCAAGGCCAACTGCGAGCGCTGGTGGCTGCCGCGCCCGCGTCCTCTTATTGCCTACCCTGAGCTTGAGTCCGCCAGTTTTGAGTTCAAGGTAAGCACGGCATGCCTCCTGACTGATTCCGCAGCTGCAGCTGTCTCATGCCGTTTACGTTGCTCCGTGCAGCCCGCAAGCAAATCAGACAACGATGCGGTACACCGAGTTCCGCTACTGGGGGGGTACTATTGGAGAACCCGGTTGAGGAAGGACGAGAGCAATTTGGCTTCTTATGTTATGCCATCTGTTCGCCACGATGCTCCCATTTTCATCCAGAAAAGCGAGAAGTTACCTGGCACTCTGGTGTGGCACATTCATGTTGATAGCCCAGCTGCATGCGCAAATCATTCAGGCCAAAAGACGACTGTCCCTCTGTGCAGGTGGAGCACACAATCTGGCTTTGCGCCGCGAACTCCACATCTGATCTGGAGGCAGTATCCGGCACCGCCTACTTCACGCCCTGCTCCGGCTCCGGCTGGGGATATTCAGCAGTACGCGAGGCTCCCGAGCATGGCGATCAGCCCATCACCTGGGACGGCTTCTGGGCGGAGGGCTCCCGCTTCATGCACAACGGCGCCGCCCACATGCGCCTGCAGCTGCGCCTGCCCGGCAACTAGTGCATGCCCTGGTGCACCCAGGCCTCCTCATGCCATCTGTATTCAGCACGAATGACTGGATGTATCACGGCCTGCACTTGTGATTGCGGCACCTCATGCATCAGGGAGACGTGGCAGGGCAACCGGCAGCAAAATGGCGGGGCGGCCTGCTGCGCCCGCTGCACTGCCCACCCATCAACAACTCAGTCCGTGCCTCAGCTCACGGCGTGGTACCAACCGTCTAGTGTTGGTTGACTGGCTTTATTACAGCAGCGGCTCCCCGCACATGCCGGCCGCTCGAGCGGGCCCCTTCTGTCGGCGCACCTCCAACTTGCTGCGGCGCTTGTCAACCGATGCCAGATACGGTGCGCCTCATCGCGCTCATGATAGCCGGACTGCAGCCGCCGCAGTTGCTCCCCTGCGCCGCCACCCGCCTGCGGCCGCCACTGCCCGGCTGCCCGCTCCCACCCTGCCCCTTCTGTGTGCTCTTGTTCGCTCCGCAGACCCGAAGCTCGCCAAATGGCTGCAAGGGTGGGTGGCGGTGCCCGAGGCGGTGGTCACAGAGGGCACAGCCCCGCCCACAGGCAAGCGCCCGCACCCTAGCTGCTCGCTCTCGTGCCTGCCTGCACCTCTGCTGGGCGCTATGCTGCACACAGCCCCTTGTCACTCCCCCATTCCACCTCCTCATCACCCCCCTTGCCCTGCCGCAGCGCTGTCATGGCTGCGGCGCCGCGGCCCGCCGCTGCCAGAGTCTGCCCTGCACAAGCTGTTCCGGGTCTCCACTGTGCGCCTGTATGACCCCGCCACCCAGCGAGTGGGCCGCGCCAGCAAGTCCCGCCTCCTGCCGCCGGGTGCCACGCTGCTCATCCCCAGATCCACAGTCGCCCCTCCAGCAGACAGCAGCCGGGCAACGACGGCGCCGGCAGCACAACCAGCGGCAGCACTGGCGGCAGGAGCAGCGGCGACACCTCTTTGGCGGCCGCTCGGGCGTCGCCGTCCCGGCAGCGCGCCTCTGAGCGCTGGGCTGCCCGCCTGCGGTCGTGCCTGCTCCACAGCGACCCCGACCTGCTGGCTGTGTGCAAGCCGGCGGGTCTGGCGTGCCAGGGTGGCAGTGGCGTGTCGCACAGCGTGGACAGCGTGATGGCCGCCGCCTTTGCGCACCTGCCCGGCCCAGCCAGCCACCACCTGCGCCTGGTGCACCGCCTGGACAGGCAGACCACGGGTGCGCTGCTGCTGGCCAGGGGGCCCGACGCCGCCGCCTGGCTGGCAGCGGCGTTCCAGGAGAGCAGCGGCGGCGGCAGCAGCGGCGGCGGACGAGGCGACAGCAGCAGCGGCGCCATCATCCGCAAGCAGTACTGGGCGGTGGTGGCGCTGCCCGAGGGCGGCGCTGCCCACAGGCTGCCCGCGGCCGGCGCCATCAGCCTGCCCGTGCCCGGCGGCAGGGGTGGCGTCGCGGCGGCGCAGCCCGCTCCGACGCGCTACCGAGTGCTGCACCGCGGCGGGGGCCTGGCGTGGCTGGAGCTGGCGCCTGCCACGGGGCGCAAGCACCAGCTGCGCCTGCACTGCGCCCAGGGGCTGGGGGCTGCCATCCTGGGAGATGGGCGGTACGGGGCGGTGCGGAGCGGGGCCCAGGCGGTGCCGTTGGAGCGGCTGCAGCGCCACAGCAGCCCAGGAGAAGGGAAGGGAGGCGGAGCGGCAGCAGGCGGGCGCTGCTGGAGCGGGAGCGAGGCGCCCCTTTTCCTGCACTGCCGCAGCCTGGCGGTGCGCAAGCCCGGCGCGGGGCGGGGGCAGGTGGTGGCGACGGCGCCGCTGCCGGCCAGCTGGCGGGCGCTGCTGGAGCACCAGGGCTGGCCGCTGCCCGATCCCGACTGATGAGTCCTCCATGGCGGCGCTCCCCCACCAGCGCCGGCCCCATCATTGGTGGTGCTGCCGCACCCGCCGCCGACGGCTGCCTGGATTCACAAGTCGAGGCTCAAGGAGCAGTTTGGCGGGCACCCAAACTGCGGTGGCCCAGTCTACCACACAGACCCAGTGCCGGGGGCCACGCCTCAGGACCTGGTGCAGTGGAGCTGCAGGCGGGTGCCGATGCCGCCGAGCTGCTGCTCCACGGTGCTGGAAACCGGCTAGCTGCCGTGCGAGGGACGTTTCAGGCAAGCCCCTGCGCTCGCTCGCTGGCAGCAGCGCTGCGAGAGAGCTGTGCCCATGAGCTGCCGCCGACACAGCTGTGAGCGCACACCCCGTAGCTGCTGCAAAGAAAACATGCGGTGTGGCGTGCAGGGCTGGAGGCATAACGAGGATGAGGCGACCGGGCACCTCCAAGCGTTGTGCCAAGCGACGGCCCATCAGGCAGCTCTGCCGACGCCCAGAGCGCAGCTGGCGCCAGCGCCCACGGCACGGCCGCAGTGCATCGTGCGGTGCCCGCGGCTGGCAGCGCTGGCGGCGGCGCGGGCTTGGCGGCGCTCCCCCCACCGGTGCATCCTCGTGCTGCGCAGCCTGCTGGGCAGCGTGTGGTCGAGGCTGGTGAGGAGCGCATGCCGCCCGAGGAGCTGCGAGAGGCGCTGAGGGCGTCGCTGCAGCGCGAGCAGCGGCTGCTGGCCCAGCTGGTAATCATCCGCAGGCAGGCTGACGAGGCGCTGCGGGGCAGCACGCCGTGTGTGGAACAGGGAGAGCGCTGAAGGCAGCGGCCCATGCCGCTGGCATCTGCGCTGTGCCTACTGCACTTCTTTTGGTTGTTACTCTGGTGTACAAGGGAGACAACAGGATTGCGAAACGTCAACACAATTAGTGAATGGCAGCGGCTTGGGCCGCTGCCCAGTCACCGCGTGCTGCGGCCGCTGCGGCCGCCAGGCCACCCTTGGATCGATCAGCACCTCTGCAGGTTGTAAGTGAGCAGGCCATAGTGCAAATAGGTTAGGCAGCAAAGGGCCGAGTGCAGGGTGAGCACCCCCTCGATTCAGGTGCTGACCACTGCCGTTGTCCAAGGCTCATCGGCTGGGTGACACCGCGGCCACAGCGCCCGAGGTGGGCTTGTGGCAGCGGTGGAAGTTGCCGTCCGCCCCCAATCCCGCCGGTACTCCCGCCAGTGTTGCCGAGGGCAGGGCACTTGATGCAGGACCCCGAGTCACATACAGGCTCAACTATTAGCGACCACCCCCACACCCGCCCTTCCCCCCTGCAGGCACCATGGCCATGCCCCACCCGCTCGACTTCCTGCTGCCCTTTGAGGGAGAGCAGCACTGGGACTGCACGCTGGTGCTCCTGCTGCCGCCCGTTGAGGACCAGAAGGCGGCGCAGCAAGAGGACGGCGGCACGCCCGACGCCGACCGCCAGCAGGCAGACCAGCATGAGCAGCAGGGCGATGAGCGGCGGGATGCACAGCAAGATGAGAGCAAGGGGCCAGCTGCCAAGCGGCAGAAAGCAGAGCAGCAGAGCGTGGATGGGCCGCAGCATCAGCAGCCTCCTGAGCAGCGCAGAGTCAGTCTTCAAACCAGCTCTACCCTGCTGGCGCTGTATTCTGAAAAGTTCAGGTGGTGCTTTGCTTGCCATTGCATCTCTACACAAGCACTGCCTCGCTGACAGGGAGATGCCGTTGCTGCAGGGACTGGATTGCTCGCTGGATGGGCGGCGCCGCCGAGAAAGAGCTGGAGGTGCATTGCCGCAGCGAGGGCGAGGTGGCTGGCTACCGGCACCTGCTGGCCTTCATTCACAGCATGGGCAAGGAGGTGCCTCAAGGTGAGATGGTACTGATTGTTCCCACACATCACTCCCAGCCCTGCTCCTTGCGGGCCCGCATGCCCAACCACCTGTGCTTGCTGCAGCCGCCGAGGAGCTGATCCAGCTGCTGCTGCTGGCACGGGAGCATGCGGTGGAGCCGGCCGTACTGGCCTGCTTGCAGCGGCTGCAGCAGCAGGTGAGCTGACGCAATAACTGCCAGCTTAATCGTCCTGCCTCTGCCCATTGGCTGCCTCCCTGCCTGCCTGGTGTGTGCAGGTCCCCAGCCTGCCTGCCACAGCCTGCCTGGCCCTACTGTCGGCTCTTGAGACTGGCGTCTCCGGCCACGAGAAGCTTCAGGCAGCGGCGGGCAAGCTTGCAGCCGCCATATGCAAGCACCTGCTGCAGCACCTGGGGCCACTGCAAGCCATGCTGAATCATGATGAGCTGCAGCAGGTGTTTGCCAGCATTCCATATGGCCCGCTGCGGGTGAGTTGCAAGCTGTCGCAGCATGGTGGGTGCCAGCCCGGTCACTGTGCTCTAAAATATTTAGACATCCTCCACTCCGCCACCGCAGGACTGCATTTTTGCGGATGAGAATGTGGATGCCGACACCGAGGCCACAGGTACCTGCTGCTGCTTCTGCCGATGCCGCCAACATGAGCCTGTCGATGTGACGTTCGGCTTTGTTGCCCATGCCCTGTGCCTGCAGTGCTGGCAGCCTTTGCCTTCTGGGCAGATCAGAACATTAAAGACACCGACCGGGATGCCGGGCAGCGCATCGCCGCCATTTGCAGCTGCATCCGCTTCCCGGCCATACCTGGTCACATTCTTGACAATTACTATACGTGTCACAGCTTTATGTGCACCTTTGATCCCAACAGGGAGCTGCTGTTCCGTGCGGTGAGTAGGCACCAAAGCCCTGCGTGCCGGCAAGCAGACAAGGGTCCTGGCTCTGGCTGAACTTGCATGCTGTTTTGCAGATCACCTCAGCGGCCGATCTATCGCAGGCTGTACGCTGGAAGCTACTCATGGCAGACGGCAAGTTAATGGACCTCAAGGCTACCTGCGAGCGGTGGTGGTTGCCGCGCCCGCGGCCACTTAGCCTCTACTCCGAGCTTGAGTCTGCCAGTTTTGAATTCAAGGTAGGCGATGCATGCCTCCTGACTGATTCCGCAGCTGTGGCTGTCTCACTGTTTACGTTGCTATGTGCAGCCCACAAGCAAATCAAACAACGATGAATATGTGTTCACCGAGTACCGCTACTGGGGCGGGTACTATTGGAGAATTATGTTTAAGAAGGAAGAAAGCAACTTGGATGTGTTTGTTATGCCATCAGTTCGCCACGGTTCATGCTTTATCGTCAGGAATAGCGAGAAGTTACCTGGCATTCGGGTGTGGCATTTGATTGCACTGCTGATAACTGAACCACCTGCGCGCGCAACTGACAGGCCAAAAGACGACTGTCGTTCTCTGCAGGTTGAGTACACAGTGTGGCTCTGCGCCGCCAACTCCACGTCTGATTTGGAGGCAGTATCCGGCACCAGCTTCTTTGAGCCCTGCTCTGGCTCTGGCTGGGGAGAAATATTTATAAAGGAAGCCCCGGAGCATGGCGGGCAGCCCATCACCTGGGACGGCTTCTGGGCGGAGGGCTCCCGCTTCATGCACAACGGCGCCGCCCGCGTGCGCCTGCAGCTGCGCCTGCCCGGCAACTAGTGCGTGCCCTGGTACACACATGTCTGCCTCATGCTGCCATCTTCTCACAAGTGACTTATGCGTGACGCCGGCGCCAGGGCTGTACTTGCAATTGCGGAACATCATGCATCCGGGAGACATTGCAGGGAACCGGCAGCAAAAAGCGGGTGGAGCTCCCGCTGCGCCGCCCTGCCCCGGCCGGCATCAGTCTTTCACTGACTAGATTCCATGGCATTGGCCGGATGGGCGGTACGGGGGGGTGCGGAGCGGGGCCCAGGCGGCGGCGTTGGGGCAGCTGCAACACCACACTGTGCAGGAGCGCAGTAGAAGGGGAGGGAGGCGGAGTGGCAGCAGGAGGGGAGCCATCGCTTTGCCAGGCATGGTTGTTTTGCCCCAGTGGGCACACCCTGGAGCCCTGCATTGTGCTTCCATGTTTAATTCATTGAAGCAAGCGTGTGTCATCACTTGCCAGAGTAAAACGTCAGCTGGCAGCATCGCGCATGGCAGCGCAGCGGCGGCGGCGCCACATCAGAGCAGGCAGAGCAGGAAGGTAAAAATCGAAACGCAACGAGTCCCTGCCTAATGCCAGCGCGTCGTACCTGAAGATCGCAGCCCATCAGGCTTACTGCGGTGGCACCAAGGCGAGCAGGCTCCGGGCGTGTAGCCAGTGTGTAGCCCGTGTGCAGAAGCGGGGCCCCGCGCTGTGGAGACACTGTCGGGACGGGGGGTTGCAACATTTTCCGTCCCGTGCTCGTCACCCTCCCCCCGCTGTCTTCTGCAGGCGCCATGCCCCACCCGCTCGATTTTCTGCTGCCCTGTGCGGGGCAGCAGCACTGCGACTGCACGCTGGTGCTCCTTCTGCCGCCCGCTGAGAGGAAGGCGCACAAAGAGGACGGCGGCACGCCCGACGCCGACCGCCAGCAGGCAGACCAGCATGAGCAGCAGGGCGATGAGCGGCGGGATGCACAGCAAGATGAGAGCAAGGGGCCAGCTGCCAAGCGGCAGAAAGCAGAGCAGCAGAGCGTGGATGGGCCGCAGCATCAGCAGCCTCCTGAGCAGCGCAGAGTCAGTCTTCAAACCAGCTCTACCCTGCTGGCGCTGTATTCTGAAAAGTTCAGGTGGTGCTTTGCTTGCCATTGCATCTCTACACAAGCACTGCCGCACTTACAGGGAGACGCCTTTGCTGCAGGGATTGGATTGCTCGCTGGATGAACGGCGCCGCCGAGAAGGAGCTGGAGGTGCATTGCCGCAGCGAGGGCGAGGTGGCTGGCTACCGGCACCTGCTGGCCTTCATGCACAGCATGGGCAAGGAGGTGCCTCAAGGTGAGCTGATGGTTTTGATTGTTTCTACAGCCCTGCTCCTTGCGGGCCCGCATGCCCAACCACCTGTGCTTGCTGCAGCCGCCGAGGAGCTGATCCAGCTGCTGCTGCTGGCACGGGAGCATGCGGTGGAGCCGGCCGTACTGGCCTGCTTGCAGCGGCTGCAGCAGCAGGTGAGCCTGCAGATAAGTGATTGGCATTTCAAGTGTCTTCCCGCTGCCCATTGCCAGCCTACCCTGTCTGTGAGATGAGCGCAGGTCCCCAGCATGCCTGCCACAGCCTGCCTGGCTCTGCTACTAGTCCTTGAGACCGGCGTTTCCGGCGGTGGCAGTCTTCAGGCAGAGGCAGACAAGCTGGAGGCAGATCTGTTCAAGCAGCTTTGCACGCTGCTGGCAGCAGGCGGGGCGGTGCCTGATGCTGCATCGCGGCGGCAGCTGCTGCTCTTCCTGGGGCCTCTGCAAGACATTCTGAATCATGAGCGGCGGCGGGAGGTGTTTGCCGGCATTCCGTTTGGCCTGCTGCGGGTGAGTTAGAAGCTTTCTCAGCATGCCACCTGGCACTTTGTCTCATGTTTCAGAGTCCATCCACTCTGTGCGCCGCAGGACTGCATTTTTGCGGATGAGAATGTGGATGCCGACACCGAGGCCACAGGTTCCTGCTGCTGCTGCCGCCGATGCCGCCAGCATGAGCCTGTCGATGTGGCATCAGCCGATGCCGCCAGCATGAGCCAATGTATGTGACTTTCAGCTTGGTTTCCCCTTCCCAACCCCTGCAGTGCTGGCGGCCTTTGCGTACTGGGCGGAGCGGAATATCAAAGACACTGAACCGGATGCCAGGCAGCGCATCGCCGCCATCTGCAGCCTCATCCGCTTCCCCGACATCCCTGCCAGTGTGCTGCATAGCTACCACCTGTGTCACAGCTTCATGCGCACATTTGATCCCGACAGGGAGCTACTGTTGCTTGCGGTAAGCAGGCGCAGCCCAATCCACTGTCAAGCAGGCATGACGCACTGCTCTGCACTTGCTGAAGCGCAGATCGCCTCAGCGGCCGAACCATCACAGGCGGCACGCTGGAAGCAACTCATGGCAGAGGGCAGCGCAAACGCACTCAAGGCCAACTGTGAGCGCTGGTGGCAGCCGCGCCCGCGGCCACTTGGACCCTACTCCGAGCTCCAGTCTGCCAGCTTTGAGTTCAAGGTAAGCGCGGCATGCCTAATGATTCCGCAGCTGTTCCCGTCTCATGCAGCTCACGCTGCTCTGTGCAGCCCGCAAGCAAATCAGACAACGATGAATATGTGTACACCGAATACTGCTACTGGGGCGGTTACTATTGGAGAATCAAGTTTGGAAAGAGAGAGGCCAATTTGGATGTCTATGTTGTTTCATCAGTTCGCCACGATCCGCCCTTTTTCGTCAAGGAGAGCGAGACTTTACCTGGAATTCAGGTGTGACGCATTGGTGATTGCAATACTGATAGCCCAACTACCTGCGCATGCATGTAACAGGCCAAAAGACGACTGTCGTTCTCTGCAGGTTGAGTACACGGTCTGGCTCTGCGCCGCCAACTCCACGTCTGATTTGGAGGCAGTCTCCGGCACAGACTACTTTGAGCCCTGCGCTGGTTATGGCTGGGGATATTCAGCAGTACGCGAGGCTCCCGAGCATGGCGATCAGCCCATCACCTGGGACGGCTTCTGGGCAGAGGGCTCCCGCTTCATGCACAACTGCTTCATGCGCCGCCCGCATGCGCCTGCAGCTGCGCCTGCCCTGCAATTAGTGCATGCCCTGGTGCATCCAGGCCTCCTCATGCCATCTGTATTCAGCACGACTGACTGTATGTATCACGGCCTGCACTTGTGATTGCGGCACCTCCTGCATCAGGGAGACATCGCAGGGCAACCGGCAGCAAAATGGCGGGGCGACCTGCTGGGCCCGCTGCGCTGCCCCCGCCATCAATAACTCAGTCCGTGCCTCAGCTCAACGTCGTGGTACCAACAATCTAGTGTGGGTTGACTGGCTTTATTACAGCAGCGGCTCCCCGCACATGCCGGCCGCTCGAGCGGGCCTCTTCTGTCTGCGCACTTCCAGCTTGCTGCGGCGCTTGTCAACCGATGCCGGATCCGGTGCGCCCCATCGCGCCCATGATGGCCGGACAGCAGCAGCCGCAGTTGCTCCCCTGCCGCCGCCTCCGGCCTGCTGCCGCCACTGCCCGGCTGCCAGCTCACACCCCTGCCCATCCCGTGTGTTCTGCCTCGCTCTGCAGACCCGAAGCTCGCCAAATGGCTGCAAGGGTGGGTGGCGGTGCCCGAGGCGGTGGTCACAGAGGGCACAGACCCGCCCACAGGCAAGCGCCCGCACCCTTGGCGGTCGGTTTCACGCCTGCCTGGACCTCCGTTGCATGCCACGCTGCACACAGCCCCTCATCCCTCCCCCATTCCACCTCCTCATCACCCCCCCTTGCCCTGTCGCAGCGCTGTCATGGCTGCGGCGCCGCGGCCCGCCGCTGCCAGAGGCTGCCCTGCACAAGCTGTTCCGGGTCTCCACTGTGCGCCTGTATGACCCCGCCACCCAGCGAGTGGGCCGCGCCAGCAAGTCCCGCCTCCTGCCGCCGGGCGCCACGCTGCTCATCCCCAGATCCGCAGTCGCCCCTCCAGCAGACAGCAGCCGCGGCAGCGACGGCGGCAGCGGCGGTAGCAGCGCCAGCAGCAGCGGCAGGAGCGGCGGCGACACCCCTGCGGCCGCCGCCCGCGCGTCGCCGTCCCGGCAGCGCGCCTCTGAGTGCTGGGCTGCCCGCCTGCGGTCGTGCCTGCTCCATAGCGACCCCGACCTGCTGGCTGTGTGCAAGCCGGCGGGTCTGGCGTGCCAGGGTGGCAGCGGCGTGGCGCACAGCGTGGACAGCGTGATGGCCGCCGCCTTTGCGCACCTGCCCGGCCCAGCCAGCCACCACCTGCGCCTGGTGCACCGCCTGGACAGGCAGACCACGGGTGCGCTGCTGCTGGCCAGGGGGCCCGACGCCGCCGCCTGGCTGGCAGCGGCGTTCCGGGAGAGCAGCGGCGGCAGCGGCGGCAGCGGACGAGGCGACAGCAGCAGCGGCGCCAGCATCCAAAAGCAGTACTGGGCGGTGGTGGCGCTGCCCGAGGGTGGCGGCGCCCACAGGCTGCCCGCGGCCGGCGCCATCAGCCTGCCCGTGCCCGGCGGCAGGGGCGGCGCCGCGGCGGCGCAGCCCGCTCTGACGCGCTACCGAGTGCTGCACCGCGGCGGGGGGCTGGCGTGGCTGGAGCTGGCGCCTGCCACGGGGCGCAAGCACCAGCTGCGCCTGCACTGCGCCCAGGGGCTGGGGGCTGCCATCCTTGGAGATGGGCGGTACGGGGCGGTGCGGAGCGGGGCCCAGGCGGCGGCGTTGGAGCGGCTGCAGCGCCACAGCAGCACAGGAGAGGCGGCAGGAGCGACAGCAGGCGGGCGTGGCTGGAGCGGGAGCGAGGCGCCCCTGTTCCTGCACTGCCGCAGCCTGGCGGTGCGCAAGCCCGGGGCGGGGCGGCGGCAGGTGGTGGTGACGGCGCCGCTGCCGGCCAGCTGGCGGGCGCTGCTGGCGCACCAGGGCTGGCCGCTGCCTGACCCCGACTGATGAGTCCTCCATGGCGGTGCTCCCCAACCGGCCGCCGGCCCCATCAGCGGCGCTGCTGCCACACCCGCCGCGGCTGCCTGGAATCACAAGTCGAGGCTGAAGTGGCTGTTTGGTGCATCCTCGCGCTGCGCAGCCTGCTGGGCGGCGTGTGGTCGAGGCTGGTGAGGAGTGCATGCCACCAGAGGAGCTGCGAGAGGCGCTGAGGGCGGCGCTGCAGCGCGAGCAGCGGCTGCTGGCCCAGCTGGCAATCATCCGCAAGCAGGCTGACGTTGCGCTGCTGGCAGCACGGGGTGATGTACAGAGCAGGGAGAGCGCTGAAGAAGCGGCCCACGGCGCCGGCGTGCCCTGCACTGCCGTGCTTATGCGCTCTGTTGTGCATCAGGCAGCGCTCTGGTGTGCATCAGGCAGCATTGTAACGCCCCTGCATTCAGAAGGCTACAGGCAGCATTGTTACGCCCCAGCATTCAGAAGGCTACAGTCGATGCCAGGGGCCGGCGGAGACCCGTGCTGCGTCCGCTACGCCGCCAGTCCACTCCTTGCCAAGGTCGATCAAACCACGCCTGCTCTGCAAGGGCATAAGTGAGCAGGCATCGGCAAATGCATACGGGGCAAGCATAGGTCGAGTGCAGGGTGCCGTCTTGGTTCAAGTGCTCCACCAGTGCGATCAGTTCAGCAGCTGTGCAAGGCTCGTCTGCCTGCGTGGTGCGTGGCCACGGCGCCTGAGGTGGGCTTGTGGCGGCGGGGGGGGGGGGGGGGGGGGGGGAAACGGGTGGGGATGCCACTTGCGTCGTCAGCTGCGCCATGCCGCTACCCGTGATGGTGCTCCCAGAC
>NW_005435082.1:1796621-1813148 GCF_000147415.1 Chlorella variabilis | reverse complement strand
AGGTGCGGGGGCAGAGTCGAACTCGCTCCCGCCAGCTCTGCTCCGGGCGCGGCCGCACTTGAATGTTGATGTCAGCTTTATTAAGACTCAGGGCTCTATTAGGGCTCAACTGTTATGACTATCCCCGCCCTCCCCTCGCTTCCTCCCGCAGGCACCATGGCCCTCCCGCTCGACTTCCTGCTGCCTTTTGAAGGAGAGCATCTATGCGACTGCACCTTGGTGCTCCTGCTGCCGCCCGCGCGGGAGGCGGCACACCAAGAGGAGAGCGGCCCTCTCGACGCTGATCGGCAGCGGGCACCGCAGCAGGCAGGCGAGCAGGAGCAGCAGGGCGATGAGCGGCGGGATGCACAGCAAGATGAGAGCAAGGGGCCAGCTGCCAAGCGGCAAAAAGCAGAGCAGCTGGAGCGGCCTGAGCCTCAGCCTCAGCAGCCTTCTGAGCAGCGCAGAGTCAGTCTTCAAACCAGCTCCACCCTGCTGTCGGTCTACTCTGAAAAGTTCAGGTGCTGCTTTGCTTTGCCATTGCATCTCTACACAGGCACTGCCTCGCTGACAGGGAGATGCCGTTGCTGCAGGGACTGGATTGCTCGCTGGACGGGCGCCACCGCCGAGAAGGAGCTGGAGGTGCATTGCCGCAGCGAGGGCGAGGTGGCTGGCTACCGGCACCTGCTGGCCTTCATTCACAGCATGGGCAAGGAGGTGCCTCAAGGTGAGATGGTACTGATTGTTCCCACACATCCCTCGCAGCCCTGCTCCTTGCGGGCCCGCATGCCCAACCACCTGCGCTTGCCGCAGCCGCCGAGGAGCTGGTTCAGCTGCTGCTGCTGGCACGAGAGCATGCGGTGGAGCCGGCCGTACTGGCCTGCTTGCAGCGGCTGCAGCAGCAGGTGAGCTGCACAATGCGACTGTACTACCACTGTTGCTAAAACTATACATTCCTTGCCTACCTGTCTGACTGCCTGCCTGATGAGTGCAGGTCCCCAGCATGCCTGCCACAGCTTACGTGCCGCTGCTGTCAGCCCTGGAAACTGGTGCCTCCAGCCATGACAGCCTTCAGGCAGGAGCAGATAGGCTTGCAGCCGCCATATGGAAGCAGCTGCTGCAGTACCTGGGGCCACTGCAAGACATGCTGAATCATGATGAGCGGCGGCAGGTGTTTGTCAGCATTCCATTTGGCCTGCTGCGGGTGAGTTATAAGCTGTCGCAGTATGTGGGTGCCAGCCCGTTTATTGAGCCTCAAATGTTTAGACATCATCCACTCCGCCGCCGCAGGACTGCATTTTTGCGGACGAGAATGTGGATACCGACACCGAGGCCACAGGTTGTTGCTGCTGCTGCTGCTCCCGCCGATGCCGCCAACATGAGCCTGTCAATGTGCCATTCGGCCTTGTTGTCCCTTGCCAACCCCTGCAGTGCTGGCGGCCTTTGCCTTTTGGGCAGAGCAGAACATTAAAGAGATCACCCCGGATGCCAGGCAGCGCATCGCCGCCATTTGCAGCCGCATCCGCTTCCCGGCCATACCTAGTCATATTCTTGACAATTACTACACTTGTCACAGCTTCATGCGCACCTTTGATCCCAACAGGGAGCTGCTGTTCCGTGCGGTGAGAAGGCAGCAAAGCCTAGTGTGCCGTGCAAGGCAAGGGTTCTGGCTCTGGCTGAACGTGGACGCTGTGCGCAGATCACTTCGGTGGCCGAACCATCACGGACTGCACGCTGGACACAACTCATGGCAGACGGCAGCTTGAACGAGCTCAAGGCGAACTGCGAGCGCTGGTGGCTGCCTCGCCCGCATCCACTCGCAATGTACTCCAAGCTCAAACCTGCCATCTTTGAATTCAAGGCACGCGCGGCATGCCTCCTGACTGCATCCGCAGCTGCAGCTGTCTCATGCTGTTTACCTTGTTTGGTGCAGCCTGCAAGCAAACCAGACAACACTGAGAATGTTTACACCGAGTTCCGCTACTGGGGCGGGTACTATTGGAGAATCATGTTTAAGAAGGTAGAAAGCAATTTGGGGGTGTATGTTATGCCATCAGTTCGCTACGATAGGGTCATCTTCGTCAAGGAGAGCGAGACTTTACCTGGAATTCAGGTGTGGCGCATTTGAATGCCCTGCTGATAGCTGAATTACCTGCGCGCGCAAATCACAGGCCAAAAGACGACTGTCGTTCTCTGCAGGTTGAGTACACAGTGTGGCTCTGCGCCGCCAACTGCACGTCTGATTTGGAGGCAGTCTCCGCCACCGCCTACTTCCAGCCCTGCTCTGGCTATGGCTGGGGTCGATCAGCAGTAAAGGAGGCCCCCGAGCATGGCGGGCAGCCCATCACCTGGGACGGCTTCTGGGCGGAGGGCTCCCGCTTCATGCACAACGGCGGCGCCCGCGTTCGCCTGCAGCTGCGCCTGCCCGGCCACTAGCTATTCTTTGGTACACACATGTCCTCGTGCTGTACAGATGACATGTCATCTTTGTTGATTGACTTTTCTTGTAATTGCGGAACATCATGCATCAGGGAGACATTGCAGGCAACAGCAGCAAAATTGCAAGTAAAGCTGCTGCGCCCGCTGCCATCCTGGGCGATGGGCGGTACGGGGCGCTGCGGAGCGGGCCCACTCGGCGGCGTTGGAGGGCCTGCAGCGCCACAGCAGCACAGGAGAGGCAGCAGCAGCGGCAGGAGGCGGGGGCGGCTGGAGCGGGGGCGAGGCGCCCCTGCTCCTGCACTGCCGCAGCCTGGCGGTGCGCAAGCCCGGCGTGGGGCGGGAGCAGGTGGTGGTGACGGCGCCGCTGCCGGCCAGCTGGCGGGCGCTGCTGGCGCACCAGGGCTGGGCGCTGCCCGACCCCGGCTGACTCGCTGGCCTGGGGATGGTACGGTCCCTTACACCGACTCGTAGCGTGACGGTACGATGGGTTACACAGGCTGTAAAGCAATCCTTGGTAGGCAGGCAATTTGTGATTGAACTTATGTGGAAGAAAGGTTGGTGATCTAGCAGCGCTGCCCGCATGACACCAGGGCAGGCGCAGACGCGGGGGGCCAGCGACAGTGACAAGACAACTTCATCACGTGGTGAGGCACGCACAATCATGAATCGGTGGATGTGTGTTTGGGGACAGATGCAGGTATCGGGGCAAGGCGGGGTGGCATGTTGCAGCCCCAAGGCCAGCGCCGGTGGTGGCTGTACTTTGCTGGGGTGGAAAGTGGAGTTGGGAGGAGCGGATGGTGGCTGTACGGGAGAGATGTACAAGCGGGGGGCTGGTGGCAAGCCAGCAAAGAAGTGTTTGTAAAGTCAAATCGTGCAAGGGAGGGAAGACCTAGAGAAGGCGCACTTTCTTTCCTAACAACATCTGCAGCCTGCCGCAGGAGGCGACCTAAAGAAAGGTGCCTGGCAGCAACCCCGCCAAGAGCGAGTGGCCTGGGTAGGGGATGGTGTAAGGGGCGGGGTTGGGGGTTGGAGAAGGAGCATGGCGGCGGTACAGGGGCGGCTAGTGCGGTAAGCGGGGGAGGTGGTACCAAGTTCTTTCTAGGGCAGTGCTGCGAGGGGAGCCGTGGGCACCGAGCCAGCTGCTAGGGGTGGGTGCGCTATGGTACAGGGGGCAGGGACAGGGGGGTCTATGCGCGCTCAAGGGACGGAAACAGTCGAGGCAGTGGTGGTGGCGTGGTGCATGGTGTGGTGTGTGGTGTGGTGCGAGGTGCAGCGGACCCAGGGTAAGGAGCGGCGCAGCGCACTCGCTGCGCCTGGCCTGGCGTGGGCAGGAAGCTCTGCCAGCGGGGCGAGGTGATGGGGTCGGGCAGGGCTGGCGCGCTTCCCGGGCCAGCCCAGGCGTGCCGTCAGTCCAGCGCCACCCCCCAGGGGTGCTCCACCCGCCCATACTGTATGTCCAGCAGGGCGCGCTGCAGGCGCGACGACAGGCTGCCCGCGGGGTCGTCGTCGGGAGAGAAGCGGGTGCGATAGACCTCGCCGTTGGCGCTGCGGGGGCAGGGGTGGGGGCAGGTGTGGTTCAGGGTTGGGCGGTTTGCGGGCGGGCAGGCTTTCTGAGGGCAGGCGGCGCCGAGGGCAAGCAGCAGGGCAGGCGGAGACGGGGAGAGGGCAGCAGGCAGCAGCGCGGGGAGTGGCCGATGGCTCGGCAGGGAGCCGCGCCCCTTGCTGGGCCGAGGCAGCAGGCTGTTGGATGGCTGCCAGAGGGCTGGGCGCCTCACCGGATGAGGGAGCCCACAGGCTGCACGATGCAGGCGGTGCCCGAGCCAAAGATCTCCAGCAGCCGCCCTTCCTCGCTCGCCTGCAGCGTGTGTGGGGCCACGCGGTGTGAGAGGGGGTTGGGTAGTGTGAACCACAGCCCGCCCGCCCAGCTAAATTATACATCCGCGCGCGACAGGCAGGCCTGCGCCCCATGCCGGCCCCAGCTTTCAGGCAGCTGAAACCATATAACTGCAGCAACACAGCGCCTGTTGAGACCCCGTCACGCCACAGCCACACCACAGCCCCGCCGCACCCCCTTTCCCCGCCCACCTGCCGCACTTCCGCGATGGTGATGGGCCGCTCCTGCACCTCGCACTCACCCCACCCGCTGGCCAGCTGCAGCACCGAGTCGCGCGTCACGCCCGGCAGGATGGTGCCCGTCAGGGCGGGCGTGGCCAGCACGCGCCGGCCGTCGCGCTGCGGCAGGCACCGAGCAGGGGGCGGACGGCTTGTTGGGCGGCAGCCAGGTGCAGTCACCCATAAAGCACTGCGGGGCAAAGCCCTGGCAGCTCTGGCAAGCACCTCCAAGAAACCCGCAGATGCCCCACATCCTTCCCAATGACGGCACGCCTGCTGCCCTCCCCTCCTTCCCCACCCCACCCCCCACACCCACCCACCTGCTCCATGTAGAAGAACATGTTCATGGCGCCGCACTCCTCAAACTCGCCGTGGTCGGGGTGCTGCGGGGGGGCAAGGCGCAGGGCGGCAGGGAGCGGCGGCGGGTCGAGGCGCCCGCGGTCCTGTCTGTGGCTGGCACAGCGAGCAGCTGTGGTGTGCATGGCACGGGCAGTGGAGCGGCTCCTGGGGGCGGTACTGCCGCGACTGTACCGCACCTCGTGCGACTCGCGGAAGGTGTAGAGCACCTGCGAGGTGCCGTACCGCTGCGCCGCCTCCACCTGCACGGCACGGGCAGCACCGGGCAGCCGCAGCCCCGCCCTTCATCAGTCGCCGACCGGTGCATCAGCAAGCAATGGCGGCATGCGGGCTCAAAGCAGCACACACCCTCCGCAGGCAGCAGCGATGGCACAGCCAGCCCCCTGCTGCACTGCCGCCGCCCCGTTCCCACCCTGCCTGCCTACCTGCGGCTGGATGGTGGGCGCATAGTTGCCCCCCACCTTGCAGTCGCCCACGCCGCCCGGCCAGGCGCGCCTGCAGGCGGGAGCGCAGAACGGCGGCAGGCCGGTCGCACAGCGCGCGCCGCGCCTGCCCGCAGCAAGCCCGGCCTTGGTTCCGACCTCCTGCAGCAGCAGCACAAGTCAAGCCACAGCACCCCGCCCCACAGCCCCACCTGTTCAGCTCGTCCACAAAGAGCGAGATGGGCTTGAGGCCGGTGGGGAAGTAGGGTCCCACGGGGCTCAGCAGGATGCTGATGGTGCTGCGCGCCGGCTTGGCCACGCCCAGCGCCGAGGCTGCAGGCAGGCGGGGGGGCAGGCGCGGACTGAGCGCCACGCCGTCGCCAGCACCACCACCGCGCCCACACTGCCGCCGGCCACGAGCCGCCAGGCGGCGACCGAGAGCCGGCCATGCCATGCCCCCGCGTTTCCTCCCTCGTGGCCTGGCAGCAACCACACCACATGGACCACCAGCCAGCGCTGCCGCCGTTACGCTGCGACAAGAAGGGCTGCACGGCGCGGTGCATGGCAGGGGGCCGCCGCCTGCCAGCGCCTCACCGCTGGAGAAGATGAAGGGGCGCACGTAGATGGAGTAGCCCTCCCGCTCGGGCAGCCAGCTGCGGTCCACCATCAGCAGCTGCTTCAGGCACGCCAGCAGCTCCTGCGGGGGCGGGCGGCGCGGGGGAGGGTCGCAACGCGGCGTGGAGGCTGGCCTGCCGAGCCTCCGCCCCTGCCTGAGGCTGAGCCACTAATAGCGCTGCCAGCACACCACCAGAGGGCAGGCGGTGTGATAGTCCGGGGCAGGCAGTACCGGCCGATAGGCACCGAAGCAGCAGCCCCGCAGCTGGCCCTGCCCCACCACGACCACCCCATCTCTTCCCCCTTTCCTCCACACCCCACCTGCGGGTCAAAGTCTGCCAGCTGCAGGCGGCGCGCGGAGCGGCGCAGGCGCGCCATGTTGAGCTCCGGCCTGAACAGCCGGGTGCGGCCGTCCACGCCGGCGTACGCCTTCATGCCCTCGAAGCAGCACAGGCCGTAGTGCAGCACCTGGGCGGCCGGGTGGACTTGCAGCAGGCCAAAGGGCTTGACGGCGGGGCGGCCCCACCCCTGCCCCACCACATGCTCCACATGGAACATGTGGTCAGTGAAAACGGTACCAAACTTGAGGTCCTGCAGAGGGGTGGGCGGGAGGGCGGCGAATGGCGTCGGATTCGGGCGGCGGCCGCCGGCAGGGCGACAGAATGCCGTGCCGCCGGCGCCTGCGCCGGCGCCAGGGACAGGCAGCAGGTGCGGCCGCCTGCCGGCGTGCCGCGGCAGGGCGCGGCCATGGCGCAAGCTGCGCTGCGGTCGAAAGAGTGCCGAGTGCGGTGCCGCCGGCCGAGGGCGGCGCCGCCGCCCCATCCCGGCGGTCTGTGCACCCACCTCTAAGTTGATGGGCGGCTGCTGCACGGGGCTGCGCTCTATGAGCAGATCCCGCGCCCTGAAGGTGTACTGGGCATCCTGCAGGGGCATGGCGGCGCTTCCTGGCTGGTGAAGTGCCCGAGGCTGCCATGACGTCACCCCGCCAGCGACCGGCTGCGCCGAGGCGCTGGCAGCAGCACCCTTACCGCCGTGCGGTCGCCCTCCTCGGGGCTGGGCTGCGCGGAGAACCACCTGGGAACCGCTGCTGTCAGGGCTGCGCAGGTCCCAAGGGCGCTGCTGGAGGAGAGCAGCGAGCGCCCGAGGGCAGCAGCGCTGAACAGTGCGGGCCGCAGCATGGATTCAGTTGAGTGCTAAGAATGAACAGGAGCTGTCCCCAGGCGCAGGGAGGCAGCAAGTGCGCGCGGCAGGTTGAACTGTCGAGGCGGGTGGCGGCCTCAGCGGCACGCCGCAAGCTCCAGCCCCAGCAAGAGCCCACCAGAGGCGAGAGCGCCGCTGCAAAGTGTTCCGGGACGGGCCAGCCGGTTCCTTTTGGACTCGGGTGCTGACAAGGCGTGCATTGTCAAGCTGGTGAATGCCTAACTGCGCTCCCTGCCATCCTCGATCAACGGGAGCGTCTGCCGGTCCTATTTCGATCCAGCAGGGCGCGCTGGGAGCGGCTTGGGTGGCCACCCACCCCTGCACCTTCTCGGCCTCTGGGGCTGCTGGCAGCCCCTGAACGCTCACCGCGGATCAGCACTGCTGTATTGGGCATTGCAGCGGCCTCCCAACAAGGCATGGCAGCCATGGCGGCGGCAGCGGCGGCAGCGTTGCGCCGCAGCCGCCGGGTGGGCACAGCAGGCTGTGAGGCGGCCCTGTGCTCCCTGCAGTGCCTGCCCTGCATGATGGATCAAAGCAGCGGGTCGCCCTGTGTCGTGGCAGCACGCACGCCTGGTGCCTTGGTCAGCCCCTGGGCAGTGCACGCCCCAGAGCAGCAGCTGCAGCTACGTCGCTGGCGACACAACCTCCAGGAACCTCGGCACTGCCACGCTATGCTGCCTCCGTCGCTGCGCCCATATAGCACAGAAGCCAGGCCTGGAGGCAGCGGCCGCGATCCCCACTCACCGGGGCAGCAGAAGCGGCAGGCTGCACGGCACCCCGCGGCGGCGGCAGCGCAGGCTGCGGCGGCGTTTGAGGCGGCGGGCTGGTCGCGGCGTGAGGTGCTCAACGTGCCCAACGTGCTGTCCATGCTGCGCCTGCTGTCCGGCCCCGTCATTGCCAGCTGGATCCTGAGCGGGCAGGCAAGGGGACACGCCCGCGGCGGCGCCGGCGGCGTCACCTCTCCTCGCCGCCTGTGTGTGCTGCCTGGCGGCTCAGCCACGTCATCGTCCATGCTGCGCTCGCCTGCCCCAGGCCTGACGCACCCACTCCCACCCACGCCTCCCCTCCCACCCATCCCCCTGCGCCCCCTCTTCCGCGCCCCGCAGTGGTCGCTGGCGGTGCCTGCGCTGGCTGTGTCTGGCGCCACCGACTGGGCCGACGGCTACGCAGCGCGCCGCCTCAACCAGCCCTCTGTCATCGGCTCCTACCTCGACCCCCTGGCAGACAAAGTGCTGATCTGCAGCGTGGTGGCGGCGCTGGGGTGGTCGGTGAGTGTGCCCGGCCGGCTGCTGCTGGGCTGGGGATGGGGCTGGGGCGGGCCGGGCGAGCTCTGTGGCCCCTGCAGGGCTGTTGCTGCCTGCTGCTCGCCTGCCTGCGGGCAAGGCTGGCCGCCTCTCAAGCATGCGCCCCGGGCCCCTGCACGCGCCCCCTCTTTGGTCATTGCAGGGCACGCTGCCTGCCCCGGTGGTGGCGATTGTGGTGGGGCGTGACGTGGTGCTGGTGGCGGGCGCCTTTGTGGCACGCGCCAAGTCGCTAGGCTGGCGCTGGCCCGGCTGGGCGGAGTTCTTCAGGGTGCATCCTGCGGCGGCAGCCGCGGCGCCAGCGCCCGGCAGCGACGGCAGCGGCAGCGGCAGCGGCGATGGCGGAAGTGCGCTGTCGGCGGCAGCTCCGGCAGCGGGGCCGTCAGCGGCAGGCGGAGGGGGAGCGGCAGGAGGGCAGCCGGCAGCAGCAGCGGGGGCGGCGGGCGCGGCAGGGGCCAGCGGTGGAGGAGGGCGGCCGGCCCGCGGCGGTCCGGCCCCCGCGGCGCCGCTAGTGCAGCCGCTGTACATCAGCAAGGTCAACACAGTGCTGCAGCTGGGCCTGGTGGGCACCTGCATGCTGCGCGCGTGGCTAGGGTGGCCCGGCGAGGCGGCGGTGTGGGCAGGCAGCGGCCTGACCGCGGCCACCACCATCTGGAGCAGCTGGGCCTACCTGCAGGCCTACCGGCAGGGCAGGGTGCTGGCGCCCGCGCCACCGCCGCGCTGAGGGCAGGGAGGCGCTCACAGCTGAGCTGCGCCGGGTGACGGGAAGGCGGCGGCGGGGCGTCTGTTTGTGCCTGCACCTGTGTGTTGCCTGCGGCCTTGTTCCCCAAGCGCATGTCGCACGATCTGATCACTGTAAATTTGAGGTGCATTTCTGCGCACGATGAAAATGAAGGGCCCCAAGCCCTCCGCCTTTGGTTTGTCTGCCAACAGGGACTGCATCAGGGTCCAAACCAACGGCTCTCAGGCGTGCGCTCCGCCTCCGTTCATTGCCTAAACCATCTTTGTTCCCAGCAGCCCACGCTCCAGCAGCACCAAACCCTCCCCATCCCCGCAGCGGCGACCCCACTCCCAGCGGCTGCACCCCAGAGCTCCCAGCGGCCTCCAACATGGGCTGCGGGGCCAGCACGCCCAAAACCAAGGACTATGGCACCACCACGGCGGCTTCGCACAAGGCCGCAAGAACAAAGCCGGGGGACGCCAAATCGGAGTTTGACATCGGCCCAGGCTACAAGGCGGTGAAGCACCTAGGTAGGGGCCCGATCACCGCGGGGCCATTCCTGCGCCCGCCGCCGCCCGGCGCGCCAAGGCGGCACCCCACGCCCCCGCGCGTGCCCTGCAGGCCAAGGCGGCACCGGAGACACGTGGCACTTCAAAGACTTGAGCAACGGGCGGGATGTGGCGGTCAAGTTCATCAAGCGGCCGCTGCCCAAGGTGCTACAGATCAACATCCTGCGCGAGTTCTCGGTGAGCGGGGTGGCTGCCACCAAGCGCGGCTCCTCGCCGCCCGCTGCGGCAGGTCACCGAAGCCGCTGCCGCAGCCGCTACCGCACGTTGCTGCAATGCCGCTGCTGCCGCCGCGGGGCAAGCCATGGACGGCACGCTGCGCCCTGCCGTGCCGCTGGGTCACGGCGGCGTGCTCGCTTCCGCTGGAGTGGCCAGAACAGGCGCAGCTGCCGTGCCAGCATCCAGCTGCCAAGGCTGTGGTCAAGGGACTGTCGCCACTCCAGCAGCTGCCCGGCGGGGAGCGCGTTGCATAGCCTCACTGCCCGCCGGCACGGCCCCGGCACCCGCCCTGCCCCGGCACCCACCATGCCCCGCTGGCTCCACCCCCATTTTCCCCGCCTGGCCCCGGCCCTCTGCAGATCCAAGCCGACCTGGGCTACGGCCATGAGCACGTGATCAAGGCGTACGAGGCGGTGCTGACCCCCTCGCACCTCTGCCTAGGTGCGCGCCTCGCCCGCCGGCAGTCGCGGCGCCGCGCCGCCGCGCGTGCAGCGCTGCGGCTTCAGGCAGCTGCCGCCGAGGCGGCGTGTGCCAAGCAGCAGCAGCATGGTCGCACGTCTTGTACCGAGCCTTCAACCGGCTGGGGCCTCTCCCCCACGCCCTCCTGGCACCAGCACGCAGCTCCCCGCGCCCGCGCCCCGCGTCCTACCCCCACACCCACACCCGGCTGGCCACCCCGCCCCTGGCCCTGCCCCGCCTGCAGTGATGGAGATGGCGGCGGGCGGCAGCCTGACGTCGTATGTGGCGGACAAGTGGCAGAAGGCGCAGGCGCTGGGGCTGTTCCTGAGCGAGGACGAGGCGCGGTACTTCTTCAAGGTACCGGTACCGCACATGATGTACCGCCCGGCTTCTGGCACCCGGCCGCCTGCCCTTCCCTGTGCGGGATCTGGCTTCTCCGGGCTGGATGCATCAGGCTGGCGGGGCGGGCCTTACCCGCTGCGCCGCACTCGCGCCGCCCCCCTCTGCAGCAATTCCTGAGCGCTGTCAAGTACTGCCACAGCCACTGCGTGGCGCACCGAGACCTCAAGCTGGACAACACGCTGCTGGACAGGTGGGGGAGGGATGGCACTTGTGTGGTGGTGGTGTGGTTGTTGTTGTTGATGGTGGTGGAGGTGTGTGTGTGTGGTGCATCTGTTCTTGTGGCGTGGCGGTGTGTGTCGCGTGTGGTGGCGGGGCGAGCCGCGTGGCTGGGCGGCGCGGGTCCGCCGCCCCCTGGCTCCCTCCCCATCATCCCACATGCTCACTCGCCCGCTCTCCGCGCGTCCCGTCTGCCGCCCACCCTGTCGGCAGCGGCGACCCGCCCGTCCTCAAGATCTGCGACTTTGGCTTTGCCAAGACGTGGAGCGAGGAGGCAAATATGTTCACGCAGATAGGGTGAGGCGGGGGCTGCGCTTGGCTGTGCGCGACAGCAGGAGCAGCGGCAGCGGAGGCGGCGGCGGTTAGCGGCAGCGGCAGCCTCGCCCGGGCGTTGCTGCGGGCGCGGTGTGGGTCAGGAGCAGCGTGCAGGGCGTGGGGGAGTTGGTGCATGGCGGTTGTGTGCGCACCTTGAACGGGCGGCTGTGCGCCGCCCCCCCCTGGCTTGCAGCACGCCGGTCTACATGAGCCCTGAGCTGATCAACAGCAAAAACGGCAAGGTGTGGGGGGAGGGAGGGGCAGGCAGGCATGGGGCGTGGGGGGCAGGCATCGACAGGCGGCATGGAGCGCGCCGCCGCGGCCGATCGGGACTTTTGGAGTGCTGCCCTGAGATGCTGCCAAACCTTGGTGGTCGCCAGGCACTAGCTCGCTGCCGCCGCCCATGTCCCCCTTCACACTCCCACCCTCCTGCCCCCGCCCTGGCCCCCTGCGTCGCCCACACCACAGATTGGGTACGACGGGCGCAGCGTGGACGTGTGGGCCAGCGGCATCCTGCTACTGGTCATGCTGCTGGGCTCCTTCCCCTTTGACCACACAGGTGGGGCTGGCGGGCGGGCGGGCGGGCTGGCTGGGCACGCCTTGCCAGCTGGCGGGCAGCGCTGCCCCGCCCTGCTTCCCCACGCGCCGGCCGTGCCGCTGGTGCTGGTGCTGTCCCCGCACGCCACCACCACCACAACAACAACAATTACCACCACCACCACACCTCCCCGCACCACACCACCCCCCACCCCGAAGAGCACCCCGACCCCAACCCCAGCGAGGCGCACCTGGAGGTCTGGCTGCAGCAGGTGTCCAAGCGGTGGAGGGAGGTGCCGCACATGGCGGAAGCCATCAAGAAGGTGCGTGTGTGTGTGTGGGTGGGGGGGGGGGGGGGGGCAGCTGTACCAGGCACCAGCCAGCCGCGCTGCGCGCCGGCCGGCACTTGCCCATGCCCAGCTGCCTCTTCTCCTGCCTGCGCGCGATGACACACACACACTCTCATCCACCCGAATGTGACAATGCCCGCCACGCACCACCACAGCCTCACCCCCAGCCTCCCCACCCACACCACCACCACACATTCCCTGCGCCCCCGCCCCACCCCCCGCCCCCACCCCCACCGCCGCAGCTCTCCCCCGAGTGCAAGGACCTGCTGAACCGCATCTTTGTGATTGACGCCAAGAAGCGGATCACGATTGAGGACATCGAGCGGCACCCCTGGTGAGAGCGGGGGTGGTGGGCTGGTGGTGGGGGGCTGGGCTGGGCTGGGGCTTGCGGGCCCTGATGCGTGCCGACGTCTGCGTTGGCGTGTTGGCGCGTGCTGTTGTTGTGTTGTGGTGGGCGGTTGGCTGGGTTTTGGTGTGGTGGGGAGTGGTGCGGGGGTGGAGGAACAAGTGTGGGCGAGGCGAGGCGTCGAGGCGTGCCGCCGCCGGCCCGGGGCGCTGATGCCAGCGTGCGGCACGGTGCGGTACTGCAGGTACCGCAAGGGCCTGCCGCCCAAGTACCAGGAGGTGATGGACCGGCTGGCGCGGCAGCACGCCGAGATCGAGACCTACCACGAGATGCACAACAAGCGGGAGGTGTGTGGGCTGGGGCCTGGCGCGCCTGGACGGTCTTCTGTTGTGTGGCTGCAGGCTGCAGCTGGTGCTGGCTGCTCGGCCTCCCCGCCCAGCCCGCCGGCCTCCGCCCCGCCTGCCTGCGCGCCGCTGCGCAGGATGCTGTGGTGATGCGCAGCAAGGCGCTGGAGGAGATGGTGGCTGAGGCCACCACGCGGCCCATGCCCGGCAGCGAGGTGCCCATCAAGCGCATCGACCTGCGGGAGGCGGGTGGGTGGCGGGGAGGCGGGCAGGGTGGCGTGCCTGCGCTGGGAGGGTGGTGGGGAGCGGGTGGGGGGCTGTGGAGGGCGGCGGGCCCGCAAGTCTTGTGCGGGCGTGGTGGGGAGGGCCTCAGTGTGCGCTGTGGTGGGCCGAGAGGGTGGGCAGGTGGCTGTGCGGCAGGCGGGAGGCTGGGTCGGGATGCCGTAGAAGCGCAGTTGGGAAGAATGGGTGGGCCGGCCTGTTTGCTCACGCCGCTTCCCCCCCGCCTCCCCGCTGCAGCCGTGCTGGAGGGCGGGGTGCACGACCAGGCGGCGGCAGCGGCGGCAGCCACCGCGCCTGCATCATAGGCTGGCTGCTGTTTGCCACACCTGCACATCGCCTGCTCCTCGAGAGCCTCAGCCCTAGCCCCCTCCCCAGCCTGCGCTGGCGTGGCTGCACAAGCAGCCGCGCCGTGGCGCGGCCTGGCCCTCCTGCCGACACGCACACCCTGTGACCCCAACCAACCAGCCAACCCACCGCCATGTGCTTAGACCGCCCACGCCGCCGCCTGCTCTGCTGCCACATCTGGCGACGTCCTGCCTGCTCTGCCGTTGTACCCTCTCTCACACCCCTTTTGTCGCACCACTGACTCCTGCGGCGGCGCCGTGCCACCCTCACCCACCATTTCGTTTGCCACTTCTGCCCCCTTCCAGTGCTGCTTGCTGCCCCCCGTGCTCAGCTCCCGCCCCCTGCGTGCGCCCACCATGTTGCGAGCGCGTGCTGTTGCCTGCCGCGCCGTGTGTGTGCGCCGCACGGCCCTGTGCAAATGATCATTCTCCGCGCTGCCGCCTGTCCAGAAGGATCAACTGCCTCATTGTAACATCACACCAGGCCCCATGGGGCCCCATTGGGCCCCAGCACAGCTCTCGTTCCCAGCGAAGCTCCGCCCCTGCGCCTTCCGCCCCTTCCACTCCCGCCAGCTGGCCATGGTCGCCCAACCCCACACCAAGCTCCAATCGCTTGGACAGTGCATGCACTGAGGAGGCCGCGCAGCAGTAGGGCAGAGGGCAACCCGACCGCCCTGGTTGCGAGGCCAGGGCTGCAGGAGGCGCGATCATGGCGACCTCCACCGCCACCTACGTCTCGGTGCGCACCCAGCCGCTCCCCCGCAGCCGCCGCACCTCGTGCCCCGCCTATGCCGCCGCCGCCGCCTCCGGAGGCGCACCGTCCGCCCGCCGGGCGCCAACGGCCGTGCCCCGCCAGCTGATCGCGCCACCCATCCTCTGCCTGCGCAGGAGGAGCTGATGGTGGTGTGGCTGCTGCTCATCGTCACCATCGTCACCTCCTACTTCATCCAGCGCCAGCGTTTCCGCTGGCTGCCGCCCTCCAGCTCCGCCATGCTGCTGGGCATCGGCGCGGGGGTGGCCAGCCGCATCGCGGGCCTGGCCCAGCCCCTGCGCTTCAGCCCCGCCGCTTTCTTCTACGCCCTGCTGCCGCCCATCGTCTTCCAGGCGGGATTTGCGCTGAAAAAGAAGGTGCGGGCATACGGGCGGCGGGAGGCGGGCCGGCGGGCTGCACGGCGGCAGGGCCGCGGCAAGAGGCTGGCGAGGCGGCGAGGCACGCGACGTAGCCGGACGCAGCCGGCGCCCTCCCAGGGCTCCCCGCATGCAGCCGATCGGCGGGCTGTGCTCTGCTGGAGCCCGACCGTAAAGCTGTGCCTGCCCCTTGTGCCTGCCTGCCTGGCGGCCCCCAACCCCTGCAGGAGTTCTTTGCCAACTCCGGCGCCATCCTGACGTATGCGGTGAGGGTGGGGCCTGGGGCCGGCCCTCGCTGGGCTGCCACCCGGCATCCGCCCAGCTCTGATGCCTCCCTGCCTCCCTCGGCCACCACACCATCCCCACCTCGACTCCCTCGCTAAGAATCTCTCTCTCTCTCTCTCTCTCTCTCTCTCTCTCTCTCTCTCTCTCTCTCTCACGGGAGCGCGCACACGCGCGCACACACACACACACACACACACACTCGACCCCACTGGCCACCCACTTTCCACCTCGGCTGCGCAGGTTCTGGGCACCTTCATCTCCGCCCTCGTCTTCGGCCTCTGCACCTACCTGCTGGTGCTCATCGGCCTGGTGCGGCGCAGCCACCTGGCGGGCTCGCCCTTTGTCGAGTGCCTGGCATACGGTGGGCTGTGGCGGCGGCGGCTGCGGGGCGGGCTGGGAGGAGGTCGTGGTGGGCTGGGGGTGGCGTGAGGCTGGGAGGTGGCGGCGGGCGTCGCTGCAGGGCAGGCTGAGGGAGGGGGCGGTCGGTCAAGAAGGCAGAGGAGGGGGTGGGGATTGGGATGGGGTGCTTGCCTTACCGGCCGCAGCTGCCTGCCTGCCTGCCTGCCTGCCTGGCCGTGCCCTCCCACAGGCGTGCCATCTGTGCGCCTGCCGTGCCTGCAGGCGCCGCCATCAGCTCGATCGACCCTGTGGCCACCCTGGCGGTGCTGGCAGATGTGGAGGTGAGCTGAAGAGAGCGGCGGCGGTGGTGGGTGGTGGTGGCACGTGGCGTGTGCGCGTCTGTTTGGTGGTGGGTGGCGGGATCGCTGCCTGCTTCGGGGCCTGCCTGCGCTCGCCTGACAGCACTCCAAGCGGCCCGCTGCCTGCCCCCATGCGCCCCACAGGTGCCCCCGCTCCTGTTCAACTTAGTATTTGGAGAGTCGGTTCTGAATGAGTGAGTGGGGTGGCGGGGGCCGCTCCGTGCAGCAGCACGGGCAGGGGCACGAGTTCACAGCCCGGCGGGACAAGCAGCAGACAGCACCGCCATATCCGGCCCCTCTGCCAACCGCCGCCGCTTTGCTCCTGCGCGCCTCCCCTCCCCTCCCTGGCCTGGCCTGCCCCGCCCCGCTTGTTCCCTGCGCAGCGCGGTGGCTATCGTGCTCTTCCGCTCCCTCTCCGATTTCGCTGACAAGCCCATGGGCTTGGGCACGCTGCCAGGTGGGTGGGGCAGCGACCCAGCCGCTACCACCACCTGCCCGCTGCCCGCCACTGTTGCGGCCAGCGGCTGGGATGGGATGCCTGCCCGCCCGCGGCCCTGCGCCCTGTCCAGCTGCCGGCCCTCGGCGCCGGCCGGCCCCCGCCCTTGTCCTTACCCCCTCCCTCCCCCACTGCGCCACCCCGCCCTCTCCCACACCCCACCCACCCCTCCACGCACCCCCCTGCCCCGCAGCCGTCATGCTGCGGTTCTGCGTGCTGGCACTGGGCTCGCTGCTGATCGGGGCGGGCGTGTCGCTGGCATGCGCCTTTGTGCTCAAGCGCTTCGACCGGCTGGATGCCTCGGGTGGGTGGCTTGGTGTGGTGTGGTGTGGCGGTGGTGTCTTGTGTGTGTGTGTGTGTGTGTGTGTGAGTGAGTGTGCTGGCCTTGCTGCGG
>NW_005435082.1:1791704-1795916 GCF_000147415.1 Chlorella variabilis | reverse complement strand
ACACCGTACACACACACGCCGCCACCCCCTCCCTGCCTCCCGCTGCAGATCACTCTGCGCCACTTCTTCGAGTTTGCCGCCTTCCTGTGCGAGATGTTTGTGTTTGCCTACCTGGGCCTGCAGGTGGGCTGCGGGGGGGCGGGCTGGCCACAGCATGCATGTATGCGTGTGGTGGGGCGGAGCGGGTGCGAGTCGCAGTGTGGTGGTGGCAGTGATGGCGCGGAGGGTGGGGTGGTGGTGGTTGATGGTGTGGCAGCGCACGCCCTGCGGCGGCGGAAGGGGCACGCCTGCCTACCTGCCTGCCTGCGCATGCGTGCGGCCGCCACATAATTTGCAACGACTGCCGGCTGGCCCGCTGCCTGCAAGGCCGCTCGGGCCCGGCCGGCCCGCCCGCCCGCCTCTCCTCCTCACAAGCTCCCCACCGCTCCCACCGCTGCCGCCGCCTGCCGCCTGCCGCCTGCCCCGCTCCAGGTGGCCACCATGAAGCACGGCTTCGACTTTGGGCTGCTGGTGTCGGGCATCCCGCTGGCTGTCGCCTCCCGCGCCGCCAACATCGGCGCCTGCTCGCGCCTGGTCAACCTGTGGCGTACCCACAAGCTGCCGCGCAACCTGCAGGCGATGCTGCTGGCGGTGGGGCTGCGAGGAGCGGTGGCCTACGGCCTCAGTGAGTGCCTGGCTGGCTTCCTGCCTGGCTGCCTGGCTGGCTGGCTGGCTGGCCGGCCGTGGCTGCCGCCTGCGATCGAGCGGCGCTGTTCTGGGAGGCTGGGGTGGATGGCAGCGGGACGGCGGCGCTTGCCGCGGGCGGGGCGACAGGCTGGGCTGGGCCATCGGCCTGCACTCATGTCGCTGCGTTCCCACAGTGCCCTGCTCTGGCCTGCAACCCACCCTGGCCTGCCCTGGCCTGCCTGCCTGCCCTCCCCGCCCGCAGTCGTCAACCTGCCGCGCTCCGACCAGCCCGGGCAGACAGGCATCCCAGCCATCGAGACGGCGGCGCTGCTGATTGTGGTGGTGACCACGCTGGGCCTGGGGTCCGCCACAGGTGGGGCGGGCAGGCAGGCAGATGTATGCAGATGTATGTGTGGCCTTGTGAAGCCCAGTGTGCTTGCTAGGATACCCTGCTTCGGCGGCTTGCTTGGGTGGCGTGCCTGGGGGGCAGGCAGCCGCCGACCGCTGGGTGGCGCTGGAGCTGCCAGCTCCGCCTGCCCTGCCCCCTAGAGCACCCCCACCACATCCGCCACCACATCCACACACACACACACACACACACACACGCCTCCCTGCCTGCACTTGTGTGCGTGCAGCCCCCCTGCTGCGCTACTTCGACCTGGAGGGCAAGGACGATGCGGCGCTGTATGGCCTGACAGACATGGAGGGGCTGGGGTGGGTGGCCGCGGGTGGCTGGGGGCTGGGGTGGGGTGCTTCTGCCGCCGCAGGGGCGCCGCTCTCTAGCCAGCCAGCCAGCCAGCCAGCCCCCGTGGTGCGAAAGGAAACCCACCTCATCGCCGTGTCCTGCCCTGCCCCGCCCCGCCCTGCCTGCTGCCGCCCCGCCGCCGCCCTGCAGCGACGCGATGGCCGGGGGCGGCCAGGGCGGCGCCAACCGCATCAAGCTGGAGCAGCCCTCTGCCTTCCACGACTGGTTCAAGGTTCGTGTGTGTGTGTGGTGTGTGTGTGGGTGGTGGTGGTGGGTGGCGCTCCTGCCCGCCTGCCTGGCCGGCAAGACCGCAGGGGTGCTCTCTGCCTCCCTTCCTTCCTGCATTCTGCGTTTATCCCTGGCCGGAAGCGGCGTGCTTTCACGGCCGCGCTCCGCATCGTCACATGCACACATACGTCGCATGCACACACACTTCTGCCTGCCGCTGCCCTCCCGCCTGCGTACCTACTACCCATGCCCCCTGCCCCCCCTGCCCTCCCTGCCCCTCCCCGCCTCAGGCTCTGGACGAAGAGTACCTCAAGCCTCTGTTTGGGGGCAGGCAGGGCAGCGAGCGCGGGCGCAGCCCCAGCGCGCAGGAGGCGGGCGGGTATGCGGGGATCCAGATGCAGCAGCCGCCGCCGGCGGGCGGAGGAGGCGAGTAGGCACCCCGGCGGCGGCGGCCTCGGCGGCGGGACCGCGCTGTTGGCCCCCTTTTGGTGCAGCCCTGCCTTTTGGTGCAGCCCTGCCTCTGCAATACACCGACGCAGGTGCACCCGCTGCTGCGGCATATCGCTGCTGCAACATAGGGGCTGGCCAGGCTGGAGGGCTGGAACGGAGCACTGCTTTGGTGCTGCCCGCACCAACGGCGTGTCGCCTGGCCTTACAGGGAGAGGAGGCGGGACACACAGAGTCGCTACAGGATTGGGGCTCTGCGCCGCACACCGGGAAAGCGGGAGCTAAAAAACTGGGGCTAGAGCAGGGCATGTCGGCACGCCCGCCACGCCTGGGGGAAGCAACTGGCCGCGTTGCCACGCCGGAGCACGCGAAAAAAACTGGGAAGGGGGCGGGCGGCGGCCCCAAAAAGGGGGGGACGGGACGGGAGGAAAGATCTCTGAAGGGAAAAACTCCCGCCTGGGGTGCCAGCGCAAGCTGCTCTGGCGGGTACAGGGGAGAGCAGCGGGCACGGCAGGGCAGGGAGGCCTTGCAGGGTGGGCAGGAGGGGAGCTTGGGAGGCTACAACAACACAGCACGAGGCGCCACGATGCACGGCGCAAGGACTGGGGACGGACGGGACGACGGAGGGTGGCCTGGGGCGGGCAGCTGTGCGGGGCAGAGCGAGGCATGTGGGCCCCGCCTGCCGTGTCATGCTGGGGCTGCCGCCGCCGGGCGAAACACAACTTGGGAGGGGTGTGGCGGGGATGCGGCCGGCAGGCACCGGGGCGCCGCTGCCGCTGAGGCTGCCGCTGAGGCTGCCGCTGCGGTTGCTGGCCCCGAACGGCCGCAGCCGGAAGCAGCGCCCCGCTCCCCCTGCGCGACAACTGGCGCAAGGCCTGGGGGGGCCTGCGCTGGGCTGCAGGCAGAGCGCTGACTGCCTGGCTGCCCTCACTCGAAGCCCATGCCGCGGCGCCAGGCTGCCGAGGAGCGGAAGCGCTGGGCGTTGGAGGCCATGAGGCGCATGAAGCGCCCCCACGACTGCTGGTAGTCCTGCAGGCAGGAAACAGGTGTGCGAGGGTGGGTGGGGGGTGGGGAGTAGGGGTGGGGACACGTGGGGATGGAGGGGGATGGATGGAGCGAGGGGATGGATGGAGCACCACTGACCCCCCCCCCACACACACACGAGGCCCACCCCACACACCTCGGTCATCATCATGTCGGTGAGGCGCAGGAAGGTGAAGGCGCGCATGGGGGGCAGCTGCACACGCACGCACACGCAGAGGGCAGGGCAGGGCAGGGCAGGAGGTGGGGCTCAGCTGCCGGCATGCACAGCTCGGCTGCACCAGCCACGCTGCCCTGCGGCAGCAGGAGCGTGCGGCCACGCAGGCCCCACCGCGGCTCAGCCCAGCACAAGGCACGAGGCCGCTCGCTCACCCGCGCGCCCGCCGCGTCGCGGCCGCCGCCGTTGGCGGTGGGGCTGTCGGTGCTGCTGCCGGGGCTGGGCACTACGGGGCTGCTGCCGCCGCTGCCCGTATCCATGGCTGCCACCGCCCCAGAGCCGGCGGCAGCCGCAGCCTGTGCCGCCTGTGCCGCCTGCGCCGCACCCAGCGACACCGCGGCGGCTGCAGCTTGGGCGGCTGCCGCAGGGCCGGCGGGGTCGAGGCCGCTGGAGCCCGCCCCCGTTTGCAGCGGGGTGCCCCAGGGCTGCAGGGTGGCAGGGCAAGGGGGGCGGGGAGGATGAGGAGGGTGGGGCGGTGCGCAGCAGGCGGGCAGCAGGCGGGCACTCAAACCCTCAGCCCCCCGCCCGCCTCCGCGGCTCGCCATGGCATGTGCCAGCGCCGGACACAAACAAACCCTCTTTCTCCCATCGCCACACACAAACAGCAGCCACCACAACAACTCCAGCCCCCCCACCCCCCCACACACCCACACACCTGCGTGTTGTACACGATTCTGTGCAGCGCGGTTTCGTCGATGATGTTGGGCATGAAGCAGGGCAGCGCATTCTCGCCCGCCACAGACACACCCACCGCCGCCGCGCGCTCCCGCACCTGCGCGGCAGGCAGGCAGGGCCGGGGTGGATGGGTGGATGTGTGGGTGGGTGGAGGGGGGGGAGGGGGGGTGTGGTTGGGTGGGGCGCTGGCAGA
>NW_005435082.1:1789035-1790139 GCF_000147415.1 Chlorella variabilis | reverse complement strand
AGCAGCATGTCGACGGATGGCGAGGGGCGCAGCGCGGCGGCCGCCGCCTGCTGCTGCTGCTGCTGCTGCAGGCGGTAGCTGTCGGCCAGGCCGGCGTCAAAGGCGCCGCCGCCGTACACCACACCCTCCTCGTCCCCGGCCGCAGCCGCGGGCGCAGGCGCGGCCGGCGTGCCGCCGGGGCTGCCCTCGTCGCCGGCGGGAGGCTGGCCCGCTGCCGCCACCGCAGCCGCAGCAGCCGCTGCCGCAGCAGCCGCGTCTGCGGGCAGCGGGGGCAGGCCGCCGCCGCTGCCCAGCATGCCTGCGTTGGCCGGTAGGTCTGGCAGCGAGCGGCTGCGGGCGCTGCGCAGCGCGGTGGGCCAGCCCTGGCCGGTGGCTGCAGGCCAGCGGGGCGCGGGGCAGGCGGGGGGGGGTTAACAGCAGGCACAGGCCGGCCGGCCGCCTGCCGCCTGCACCAGGCACGCACGCCGCCTCGCCCAGCCCTCCACCCAGCCGCCTCCCAGGCCACCGGTGGCCACCCATCTCAGGGCATCCTTCACCACCCTCCCGCCCAGCTACGCGTGCCGCGCGCAGCCCCGGGGGCGTGCCGCCGCCGCCACCACGCCTGCCACCCCTCCCCCGCCACCCACCCACCCACCCGAGCGCCGCGTGTTGAAGACCGAGGTGGCAGCGGTCAGCATGCGCTCGCCGTGGTCCAGCAGGGCGCCAGAGTACCACTCCAGGAAGAAGCTGCGGGGAAGGTGGGCGGGGGGGGGGGGAGGGGGCCGGGCGGGAGGCGCGGGGGGTTAGGGTTTGCGCGCATCGACACAACCCGGCGGCGCCAGCCAAGGCCGGCCCCACGCCGCCTCCACGCTTGCATTTCACCCCAGCATAGCCGCCCCGGCACGGCGGCCCTCCCCGGCATGGCTGCCCTGCCCGCCGCCGCCTGCCGCCGCAGACTGCTGCGTCGCCTCACCGCCCGTAGGTCGTCTCCCAGTTGCCCCCCCAGCTGCAGAAGAAGCCTGTCTCCTCGGGGGAGGAGTTGTAGGATCCGGTGTCGTGGGGGCCTGCAGGGTTGTGTGTGTGTGTGTGTGTGTGTGTGTTGTGTGGGTGGGTGGTGGGAAGAGG
>NW_005435082.1:1781951-1787916 GCF_000147415.1 Chlorella variabilis | reverse complement strand
CCTCCTCCTCCACACCCCACCCCACGCAGGTCCGGCGGCCGCCTAGCTCACCCACACATCCACCGCCACGCCGCGGATGCCCGTGGCCGCCAGGCGCTGCAGCGCCGCCGAAAACCACTTGGATGACGCGTAGCGGAACACGCCCTCCGCGTTCACGGTGTCTAGGGGCAGCATCACGTACACAGGCACGCAGCTGGCGCTGCCCTGCAGGCCGGCGGGGGCCTGCTGGCCGGGGCCGGCCGCCGCCGCCGTCGCGCCCGCCGCGGCGCCGCCGCCGCCGCCGCCGCGCGCCAGGCTGTTGGCGCCGCCGCCTCCGCCGCCGCCCATCAGGCCCAAGCGGCTGCCCTCTGCCGCCGACTGCAGCAGCATGGTGTCGCTGCGGCTGCTGGGGAGGCCCTGGGGCTTGAAGGGCTGCTGCTGGCCCTGCATCGTGTTCTGGGCTGCCACCGCGCCCTGCTGCGTGTCGTCCCCTCCGCCGCTGTCACCCGCCTGCACCACCAGCGTGGGCTGCTGCTCCTGCTGGTTCTGCGCCACCAGTAGCAGCTGATGTGCCACGCCTGGGTGCCGCCGCCGCCTCGCCGCCGCTGAAGCTGCTCCTCTCAGGAGCGCGCTGCCTGCGCCTTGCCGCCGCCTTGGAACGCCCGCTAGCCGAGGGCCGAAGCCCTGGCCGCCGCTGTCGCCCCCCGCTGGTCCCCCCGCTCCGAGTCGTCCCTGTGCCGAGCTGTGATGAGTCGAACTTAGAACCGTCGAGAGCGCACCGGGCATGCTATGAGGGAGTGAGGGTGCCCTGAGAGCGGCCGCAGCGTTCCATAGGGCCTTGCCTTCGACAGCTGAGTGCGTGCAGCGCTCAGCACTGCGTCACGGGGAGATCGCGCGTTTCTACAAACCCGCTGGGCTTGCCCTGGCGCCCATCGAGCCATGCGCGGCCCCATCCAGGTCAGCAAGTCAGGCGAAGTGGCCCCTGAATCACGTGGACACTGCTCAAACTGTCGGTGTGATCAGGCCAGCCCCTCGCAGGGTCCTTCCAGCATTGCCTCCTGTACGAAGGGTTTGCCTCAGAGAAGCGGCTTGATCACCGCCGATCGCCGTCCGCAACGCGCTCAGACAGTGCCGAGAGGTCGTTGTGGGAGTGCTGGAAGCGAATTGTGGCCGGCGTCGCTTGGGCTGAGCCCGCCACCGCCGCGACCATGCGCCGACTGGGCGGCAAAAGGCCGGCCGGCCTCAGCCCATCAGGGGACACTATGTGCTGGTCTCATTGCAGCCTGTTACTATCAATTTACTGTGTTTGATGTTGTACTCTGCTCCCCAAGGCTCGTTGCCAGCTCAGTACATTGTTGTTGCTCCGCCAAAGTTTGTTTGCATGTTGCTTGTCGCCACACACAGCCTCTCCCCGTCTTGCTCAACCGATGACCAGGGACCGCATGCGCCTGCCGTCCATGACATCCAGCTGGCGGTTGATGCTCCGCACCCTGAGGCGCTGCACCCCCTCCACCAGCCTGCACAGCAGGTAGCCCAGCCATACAGTTCAGCGCATGCTGCTGCTGCGTGTGGCGGCTGGGGCTGGGCAGCAGAGGCATGATGCAGCGCGGCCATCGAGGCCGCTGGCCAACAGCTCACAGGCCCGCCCTGTCTATGGTCTCATCCAGGGCACTCACAGGCTCGCCCCGCCCATGAGTTCATCCAAGGCGTGCCCCAGCGCTCCCGACTCAACCATCTGCCTGCAGCAGCAGACAGGAGGCAGACACGCCTGGCAAAGGCAGACACGTGCGACAAAGGCGCCGCAGGGCAAGCGGGGTGCATGCATGCGGCTGGGTGCGGGTAGGGCCCGCAGCGCTGCCCACCTACCTCTCGTGCGGCAGCAGGTCCTCGGCATGGCCGACATCCGCCTGCAGGCCGGGACCGAACAGGTCGTCCCGCAGCTGCTGGTCGCAGCGCGCGATGGTGTCCCGCACCCGCTGCGGGGTGCCTGCCACCATCTGCAGCCCCAGCACCGCCCGCCTGCGGCGCGGCGGGGGAGGAGAGCCAGGGGCGCGTGCGCTCGCTGGGAGGGGGACGGGCATGGCGGCGGCCGGCGGCGCATGCTGGGCGGCTCCGCAAGGCAAGGGCTGGGGCTGTACCATCAAGTAGGCAGCCGCCTACAGCTGGCACGCTGCCTGGCAACAGGGCCGGCCTCTCACATGCGCCGGTCTGGGTTGTTGACGTAGCTGATGCACTGCAGCACGCGCTTGCGCAGCCAGGTGCGCATGAAGGTGGCGGCGTCGTCCCGCAGCTCCTGCTGGCCCTGCTGCCCGCCCGCCAGGTAGTGCGGCAGCAGCTGGGGCGGCAGGATGGCGCCTGCGGGGAGCGAGGAGGGGGGGCATGCCGCGTTCGATACGCTCTTGGAGGCAGGCGTGCGGCCTGTGGACATGTTCCATCAGCCACGGGTCACTGGCGGGTGCATGAAGGAAGCGCCGTCTGCTCAGCAGGCGCTGCCGGGGAGCCGGAAGGCCAGGGGGCACCTACCGGCCTGGTTGAGGAAGCGGATGACCTGCCAGGTGGGGCACTTCTCCAGGTCTGGGGCCTTCGCCCCCGCCAGCAGCTTCTTTCTTTCCTCATCAGACCCCAGGCTGGGCAGGCGCCAGCAGGCGGCCACCAGCTGCAAGGGGCTCGAGCAGGCCCGCGCTGGTCAGCGACAGCGTGCACAGCAGCACGGCAGCAGCACAGCGCAGCGACAGGCGGCCGCAGCCCGCCCAGCCGACCCACTGGGGCGCGCCGTCCGGGAGCGGTGTTCCTCTGCATCTCGTTCAGGGTGAGCTGGAACCGCAGCCGCTTGAGGTCCTGCACCCATCCACAGTCGGGATGCGTGTGTGTTGGGCAGCACCAGGGGAGTACATGTGCATTCAGGGCGGCACCCGTACCTGCAGAGCCTCGGCGCCTTGCGCTGCCGCCTCAGGGGGCGGATTGGGCGCCGCGCCGCGCAGGCGCTGCCGCGCAGCCTTGATGCCCAGCGCCAGCAGCAGGGCTGCCCCTGCAGCCGCGGCCAGCATCTGGATCTCATGCTGGACCTCGTGCACGCGTGCTCTGATGGAGCACAACGCCGAGCGCGGGCCCAGCCCTCTGCCCAGCCCCACTGGCGCATGCACCATCCTGAAGCGGCTTTGCAGCAGCCCGTAAGCAAGGGCTGAAAGGCGGAGAGCAGGGAGAGAGGAGGTCACCATGCATTGCCAACAACCCACCCGCCGCCTCATGCGCGCCGACGCTGCGCAGCGTGACGCAGCATGCAAGCAGCGTGACGCGAGTCTGCCGGCAAATCGTCGATTTCAGTTCGTCCTTCTCCTTTGTTCCTCTGAGCAGGAGAGCAGCGCTACCTAGTTGCTGTTTGCCCCTGGTTTCCCCTGTCCGCCCTCCCTGTAAAGCCGCCCCGAGAGGTCCCCCTCTCGTGCTAACGAATTGATATGCACCTTTATCCGAGAAATCTCGCCTGCTGGCGCCGCCTGGTGGCCGAGGTGCGCCAGAAGCCCTTGCCTGCACTGCCTCTGCCGGTCGCCAGCCCGCCAGCCACGCACGGGGCACTGCCGTGCTCACTGCCCGCCTGCGGTCTGCCAAGAGGAATGGTTGGCCAGCTGGCTCCCACACAGCGTGCTGCCCGCGATGCGCGGCCTCTGCACCGGGGATGGTGATGGGGAGCAATCTGCCTGGGCGAGGACGGCGGGAGCGGCACGCAGCAGCGACAGCCTGCGCATTCAGTTGCTTTCCCTCCTCCACCCACAGGTATCTTCTCATTACAGGAAGGAGCAAGGGGAGGCATGCACTAAGTGGGCTACTGTTGTTGTTGTGGCAGCTGGGTGCAACATGTAGGACAGGCAAGGCGCAAGAAAGGGATGATCGTCTGACGACGCAATATCATGAATTCGGGACACCGGGTCGGGGGGAAGAGGGATGAAGAATCAACGTGCGCTAGACACATAATGGCAGGTGGCCATTCGTCGGCGGCATATGCATCGGTGGGCGTTGCAAGCAATGGTGCCCCGGGCGTGGATCAATGAATCACAGTTCAAGCACACGCGGCGGCTCACACTGGCGTCGAGCCACGCGCTGCAGAGAGGGAGAATGGGAGGAAAGCAGGGGGCTGGAGTACAACATTCGTTTGGTACAGGCAGTACGGGGCCTAAGCAGGGGCCATAGCAGGGGTGGGGGTGGGGTGTTTGTCGATGCGCTGATGGGTCAACCAGGTAGGGAATGGGCAGTGGGGCCAAAACAGACAGGCATGTATGGATGTCTATACGGGTTGAAACAGGCACGCGTGGAATGAATGGGACAAGAGCAAGGCCGGCAACTGGGGCGGCCAGCATGCAGGCCTTGGGACAGTCAACAGCCCAGCCTGTGCTGCCGTGCCAGCCCGGCCGCCTCGCTCGCGCATGCACCCGCGCCTGCTGCCAGCAGGCGCATCTCCGCACGGTCGTGCGTGGGTGCCCTAGACGTCGCTGGTGTTGCGCCCAAACACGGCGGTGCGGAACCAGTCGTGCGCAACCAGCCAGCGGGTGCGGTTGGACACCTGCAGGGGCGCCCCAGGCAGCGGCACACACATTCGCATGTCGACACGCACGCATCTGTGGGGCCTGCGGCGCATAAAACCGCCGCGCAGCCGGCTGCGCGCGTCGCGGCGCAGGGGCAGGAGCACGAGGCGGACCCCGCAGGGTGCGGCGCTGGCTGCGCGGGGTGCGGCAGGGCAGCATGGCGGAGCGGCAGCACCTGCATCCACGTCTCCAGGCCGCGCCAGGTGTGGCCGCCCAGGTAGCCACGCAGGGTCTTGAGGAAGGGCAGCTTGAACTGCGGGGCGGGGGGCAGGGCGCAGGGGGAGCGGGGAAGGGTGGGCGGGGAAGGTGGGGCGGGGGCGGCCGGGGAGGCAGCACCAGGAGGCACTCGATGCTGGCCGGGGCCGGGGCCGGGGCTTGTATCACGCAGCCGGGAGGCTCCAGGCCAGGGCGAGGCCGAGACGGGCAGCCACGCATGCAACCAGGCCGAGGCAACAACAGCCCCGCCCCGCCCCAGCTAGCAGGCGCCGCCTGTGCGGCTCACCGGCAGGTCCATCACTCCCTTCTGCCCCCACAGGTAGGCCAGCGATCCCAGGTGCATGTAGCTGCAGGGAGGGGGCGGGAGCGGCGGGAGGGAGGCGAGGTGGAGGCGACTTCGAAGGGGTGAAGCCAAGGGCAGCAGAGGCAGCAGGAATGTAGGCGGTTGCCGGGCGCCCGCCGCAAAAGGGCCATGCACCTTGCCTGCTTGGAGCAGGCTCGCGTTTTAAGCCTGGCATGCAGCACGGCGTGCAGCAGGGAAGGCGGCGACAGGGAAGGCGCTCACCGGAAGGGCTTGGCCGCCTCTGGCAGCGGCACCAGCTCGCCGCCGCCGCCGGCCGCCTCCGCCTCCGCCTCGGGCACCAGCCCGAGCTTGGCGCCCGACAGCAGGCGGGCCAGATACTCGCCCTCCTGGCGCGCCACCTGGGCGGTGGGCGGCAGCGCGGCCTGGGGGCTGGCCGCCGTGACGGCGGCGTCCCCCAGGCAGAAGATGGTGCCCTGGGTGCCCAGCACGCGCAGGTGGCTGTCCACCACCAGGCCCCTGCGGGTACCAGGCGGTACGGTATGGAGGTGCGATATGCGCGGTGCGAGAGTGGCACGGGTGGATGGTACAGAAGGAGGTGTACACAGCACACCTCGCGGTTCCCGGCTCCAGCCAGCCAGCCGCCGGTGCAGGCCAGCGCAGCAGCAGCCGGCGGCGGTGGCGGCGCCTGCCCCTCACCTGCGCGAGTCCTGCAGCTCGGGCGGCAGCTTGGCCTTGAGAGCGGCCACCAGCGGGTGCATGGCGATGCCTGTGGCCCAGATGCAGGTGCCAAAGGGGACGCGCTCCTTGGCGCCGTCCTTGTGCTCCACCTCCACCTCGCCCTCATGCACTTCGGTCACCCTGCGGGGGGAGGTGGTGGGTGGGGGGAGGG
>NW_005435082.1:1772813-1781450 GCF_000147415.1 Chlorella variabilis | reverse complement strand
CCAGCACAGCGTGGTCGCAGGCAAGCAGGAGGGCAGCAGGCCGGGCCCAGCAGGCGCGGCCACAACGCATGGTGCGACGCTTGTTTGCGTTGCAGGCCGGAACACGTTGGGAGCCTGCCGGCATGCGGCGCTGCTAGGCCCGGGGCCTGCTGCTGCGCAGCGGGGCGGCTGCACTACAGGGCTGCTGCTGCTTGCGGCAGGGCTGCTGCTGCCCCAGGGCTGCCTGCGCCCACCTTGATGTGCGGCATCTGGCGCGTCACATCCTCCTCCACCAGGTCCCGCAGCTCCGCCGCCACCTCCACGCCCGTGGGGCCGCCGCCTACCTGCGGGGCATAACACATCACACCACAGCCAAGGGTTCGGCCGGCTGCTGTCACCAACACGGGCTGGCGGCGCGCTGCAGGCGGCTCGCCGCCGCGGGCGGGCTGGCGGGCCGGCCTCACCACCACGAAGCTCAGCAGCCTCCTGCGCTCCTCGGGCGACACATGGGGCAGCGCCGCATGCTCCAGCGACTTGCTGCGGGCGGGCAGGCAGGCAGGCAGGCGGGCGGGCGGGCAGGCAGATGAAGCAACACCAGGGCGCGGAGGGTGGCCGGCGAGGCAGTGTACGGCAACGCATGCTGCGCTGCGCTGCGCTGTACTGTGCTTGCGGCGGCCTCCCCCAGTTGGCCTCGCCGCCAGTGTGCCTCCTGCGGCGTGGCCCACGGCGCCTGCCCACCCTGCCCCCGGCCCACCTGGCGTGTCTGCGCAGCTTCTTGGCATCCTCCATGGACTTGAGGAACCAGCAGTGCTGCTGCACGCCCTGGATGCCAAAGGTGGCGTTGACCGCGCCCACCGAGCAGAGCAGGATGTCGTACTGCCTGCGGCGGCGGTACAGATGGAGGAAGGGAGGGAGGCAGGGAAGGAGAGAGGTGCTGGGTTAGGTGGAGAAGTGAGCATGTGGCTGTGGGCAATGTGGTGCAGGGACTGGTGCAGCAGCAGCCAGGCGTGGCAGGGTTTGGCGGTGCAGGGCAGCGGGGCGGTACAGGAGCGGGCAGCACAGCGCGCGCACAGCGTGAAAGTGTGGTCGGCCTCGGTGTGCTCGCTGGGGCCCTTGCGTGCCGCGCACACCTGCAGGGGAGTGGCCGGGCGGGTAGGCTTCAGCCTTGCTGGCTTCAGACCCTGAGACCCAGCCCCAGCAGGGCTGCAGCGCTGCCCCCGCAGCAAGGAGCGGGGCTGCGCCCGCCGCCCAGCGTCACGCGCCCATCCAGCAGCCCGCTATCCCAGACCGCCGCCGCAGCCGCCCACCTCGCAAAACTCCTTGACGCAGGTCAGGGTGCGGCTGGCGGGGTCGATGTCGGTGGTGCGGGCCTCGTAGTAGGTGCCCTGCAGGTGGCAAAACAAACAGTAGGCAGCCGGCAGCAAGCAGAGGCGGCGGGTGGCAGCTGGCTGAGGTGGCGGCGGCGTCCGTGGCAGGCCTGGCGGCCCCTTGCGGCCAGCCCTGCCCGCCTGCTTTCCTGCCCACCTTGCCGCTCATCAGGTTGCGCACCGACTCGACGATGCTGGTCTCAGACACCACGCCGCCCATGGCGCCTGCAAAGCACACACACACATACAAGGGGTGCAGCGCCAGGTCGGGGCCAGGCGAAGGTGCAGGCAGCCGGGGGCCGACGCAGGCTGGCCGTGGTGCGCGCTGGAGAGAGCGCGCGTGATGCCCCGCCGCCGCTGCCACCGCGGCTCACTTGGCAGCAGGGGCGTGTACACCATGTAATTTCTTGGGGACACCAGCACCAGCTCGTACGGGCCGTCCTCTGCGGCGGCGCGGGCGGGGAGCGGGCCATCGTTTTTTTCTTTTTTTTGATGCAGCAGGAACAGTTGTGCCCAGCGCTAAGAGCCCCAGCTCGCCCACCTCCAAAGGCGGCAGGGTCCAGGTTCTTGATGAAGGAGATGGCGCCCCAGCCGCTGCCCAGCACCACGACGCGCGTCTTGGCAGAGGTGCACGACGCGTCGGCGCCACGCACGCGCACCGGGCAGTGGGCCTCCAGCGCGGCATGGCCGGGCTGCGCAGGGTGGGTCGGGGGGCAGGCAGGGGGTCGTTGGGTGCCGCCAGCGCACGCGGCGGGCAGGGTGCACGTGCCGCCCAGCCCGCCGCCGCGCCGGCCCCAATCCAGGAACGCGTGCACACCTTGCCGTCGACGAATGGCAGGGGAGAGGAGGCGGCAGCCAAGACAGGAAGGGTAAGCCTCGTGGGAAGCCTCGTGGCCCTGGCGGGGCGAAGCAGCGCCGGACGCCCGCCAATTGGGACCCTAAGCGTCGAGGCGGGCTGGGATCTGTGCAACGAAGGCGCGGCGAGCCGCGAGGGGCTCAGCGAGGTAAGCATTGGCGGCGTAAGAGCGCAATTCCCCGAGCGAGGGCGGTCTTCTGTGTGGGAGGGTGGTTTGCTATAGGGTGAGGAGGAGCGCGGAGTCGGAAACAGACATTAGGAGGACGATGTGACGATACTTGAGCATACGAAGCGTGTGCCGTGTTGGGTGACGTCACTGGCATGCATATGCGACCGTTCACCCCTGATCTTTTGACTGCGTGCAAGGTCTTCAGAAGACTGCGTGCGGCAATCAGAAGCGCCTTGGCGATTGCAAGGCGGCTGTGAGATGGAGTGGCGACGGGCTGTACCAGCAACCGCCGCCAGCACAGGCCTGCTGTGCCTGTTCGCCCCAATGCACGCTGCCACGCATGCTGCAACCTATGGGCCCCTTGGAACCTTTATGGAAGGGGCATGGCACGCTCCGACATCGGGGCGCTGCATGATTATCACACGCCGGCGCACAGGGAGGAGGAGGCACAGGGACGGCTTGGCGGCCTTACGATCTCGAGACAAGGAAGGCTGCACAACGGCTCGGCGCGGTGTACAATGGGCAAGGTGTTGGTGCAGTGGGCATGGAGAAGTAAAGGATGTGACAACCAAGGCTGTAGGGGCTGGGCTGGGGCGCAGACGGGCTGGGCCCCAGCTGCAGGCACGCCTGGCCACCACACGGCAGGCGACCCGGATGCCGCGGATCCAAAGCTGGGTGAGCAGGAGGGCGCACAACGGGAGAGGGGGAGTGGGAGGGCGAGGGGGAGGCGGGCGGAGGCCGCCGGGCCTCAACAAACTCTGGAGCGGCGGTCCGGACGGCAAAGACAGCACATCTCTGATGGGAGGCTGGCAGGCGCCGAGCAGGGCCACGCCCCAGCGGCACAGCCTCGCCCAGCCGGCGCCGGGGCAGCACCACGCGCGGGGCCTGGCCGGCGGGCCTCAGATGGGCCCCGTGCGGGAGCGGCGCAGCAGCTCCCCCTCCAGCTTGGCGGCGCGCGGGTCGGGCGGCGCCGCCGCCGTGGCGATGACCTGGTGGCGCAGGTTGTTGTTCTGGGTCTTGAGCTGCTCCACCTGCGGGGACAGGCAAGGCGGCCAGCGGGGCCGGCCAGCAGGTCAGCAGCAAGAGAGGGGCCGGCGAGCACGGCTGGCACAAGCGGCGGGCGCGCCGAGCGCACGCATACCAGCAAGCCGGCTGGCCGCCGGGGAGGCGCATCCCCGGGGCCCCGCCGGCGGCGTGGCGTGGGCGGGCCAGCCCGCCCGCACGCACCCCGCACCCGCACCCACACCCAGGCCGCCCACCTGCTGCTCCAGCGTGGCGGTGTATTCCTGCCGCTTGGCACGCGACCGCGCAGCGCTCTCGCGGTTCTTGATCTGCGGGGGCGGGGCGGGAGCAGGGCATGGCGGCGGCGCTGAGCTGCGGGCCTGGGCGGCGCTGCGCGCGGCAGATGGCAGCACACGTGTGTCGCAGCGCCAGGGGCTGGCGGGCGCGCATTGGGGACGGGTCGGCCACGCGTCAGCGCCGCCGGCGCGGCAGGCGCCCGCCCTCGTCTCACCGCGCGCTTGATGGCGCGCCCCTCCTTGTCCCCCAGATCCTGTGGCAGCTCCGCCAGCTCAGCAGCCGCCCTCTCAGCCACTTCCAGCGCCTGCCGCGCCGCCTCGGCCGCCGACAGCGCGCCAGGCTTGGCGGCGGGGCCGCCGTCGGCGCCGGCCTTGCGCTTGCGGGCGCGCGCGGCGCGCGCCGCCGCGGCCGCGTCGCCCCGCGGGGGCAGTCCCTGCGGCTGCATGCTGTGCGGCTGCATGCTGTGCGGCTGCATGCTGTGCGGAGGCTGCATGGAGGGCGGCATCAGGCTGGGGTCCACCATGGGCAGCGAGCTGGATGCAAAGGGACCCGCGGGGGAGAGGCCCGGGGGCAGCATGCTCCCCACGGCGTGCATGTGCAGGGAGCCCATGCCCGGCGCGCCCGAGGCCGGCCCGCCGCCGCCGCCCAGCCCCAGCTGCGCGTGCAGCGCGGCGGGCGCCTGCGGCAGCACCACCACGGGCCCCTGCGCCGCCGCCGACTGCGGCAGCGTGCCCGGAGGCGCCAGGTGCAGCCCCGCCGAATCAAAGAGCTGGGACAGGGTCATGGAGGGCAGCGGCGCCTGTAGCCGGGAGGGAGGCACACGGCGGCGCCGCAAGTCGGCACACCCGCACGGCGCATCCTGCCAGCTGACCGCCGGGGCCACCAGGCCGAGGGCGGAGGGCCCGCCTCGCTGCCGCTGGCTCCAGTGGGGGGGGCAGCACCCCCCGCCGCAGCAACAGTACCAGCAGTTAACAGGCGAGGCGGGCGCTACCGCTCACAACACACAGCAGGGCTCTAAGGCTCAGGGCCCACCTGCGGCCGCTGAGCATGCGCCTGGTTCTCGGCATACCAGCTGAAGATCTGGTCCATGCGCACGCTGCTGAGCGGCAGCGCGCCGCCCTGCTGCTGCTGCTGCTGCTGCTGCTGCGCGGCCGCGGCCGCGGCCGCCGCCGCTGCCGCCGCCGCCTCCTGCCGCTGCTGCTCCTGCTGCTGCTCCTGGGCTGCGGCGGCGCCGGCCGCGGCCGCGGCCTCCCACGCCGCGGCGTTGGGGGCCACCACCACCGCTGCCGGAGCGGCGGCGGCGCCGCCCTTGCCGTCGGAGGGCGGCTGCCCGCCCGCGGCGCCCTGCTGCTGCCAGGAGGGTGCGCGCATGAAGGAAGGCAGAGTGTCCAGCGTGTTGCTGTTGTACAGCTGCTTCAGAACCTCCTCCTGCACGCCAGGCAGGCAGGCAGGCAGCGAGGGAAGAGGGCTCGGGGCAGCAGAACACTGCCACGTGCGCGCAGCATGGCGCGCTTCCGGCACAGCCTCCCTGCCGCCGCTCCTGGAAAAGACCCTCACCATGTCCATCGTCCGCAGCTGCACACAGCATGCCACACAGATGCGGGGGGATGTTAGCAGAGAGGAGGCAGGGGCCTTGTGGGGACGGGGCGGGCCAGGGCGGGGAAGGGGGGCGGCGGCTCGCCCCAACCCCTCGCCAGACTGCGCCCGCTGCACCGCCGCAGCTGAAACACTCGGAGGCTCTCCTCCTCACGGGAGGGCTTCACTGAGCCGAGAGGTGAGGGCAGGCTGCACGCGGGGTGCCGCAACAATGGCCGCTGGCGGCGCCCTACCTGAGCCTCGGTGGCTCCAAGCTGCTCCTCTACATCTTTCAGAGTCAAGTTTAGGACCTGCGAGAAGTCCGTGCCAAAGCCAGCCATCCCGTCGCGATCTCTCCGCTTGAGAGGGCAAGTGGCCTGACAAGAGGCTGCGCCTGTGCAGTGCAAGCAGGAACAACAGCACGGAGGCTCCCGGCACCCCCCTGGTCGGGCAGCGTCCAGCTGGCAGGGGGTGCGGGGTGCAGGGACATGAGCCCTTAAAACTCCAGGATGTGTGCATTACAGGTTCGTTCATCGCTGAAACAGGCATCAGACGAAGGCACGCAGGGCAGGGCCGCCGTCAGCGCCGCATCCCGGAGCGGCGCCGCCACAACGGCAACCGGCCGGCGGTACGGCAAGGCACTCAAACAACTGGCGGCACTGCCGAGTCCTCGGCCGGCACCACCGCCGGCATCATGGGCACACCCAGCACGCCGGGCACCACGGGCACGCCCAGCACGCCAGGCACCGCGCCCGGCAGCGCCGCAGCCAGGTCGGGCAGCGGGGCGGGCGGCGGCGCGATTGCATCCATAAACTCTTGAGGCTGCATGAACACAGCCTGCACCGTGCTGCCCGCAAACATGCGGCCGTGGATGGCCGCGCGCGCCTGCAGGGGGCACGGGGGCGCAGGGGGCGGCGGCGGGAAAGGTCAGCGGGGCGGCGAGAGGCGGCCCGGGCCGGCCGGCACCTCATACGCCTCCTCCTCCCCCCAGCGGCGCCAGCAGCGCGCCTGCCATCCGCAACGCTGTCACCCTGAGCAGGCCTGCCCGCCGTGCACCGTGCGACCGCGCACCGCACACCACGCACCACCACCACCATGCCCCACAACCCCGGCCCCGCCCCGCCCCGCACCTGCTTGCTTCCCTCCAGGTCCAGGAACTGAACATACGCCCTGCCGTAGCTGCCGGTGCCCATGAGCGCCGCCGCGTCGGCGGGCACGGGCGGGCGCGGCACCACCACGCGCAGCACCGTGCCGTGCTTGGAGCACTCCTCGTGTATGTCGGCCAGAACCTGCGGCAGTGGGAGAGGGGGAGGGGGAGGGAGGGCGGGATTGGAGTGGTGGAGAGAGGACGGCTGGCAGGCTGGGCGCTCGACGGCCGCTCGGCAAGAGGAGGGTGGTCGGGCAGGAGGTGGAGCGTTCAGGCGGGCCGCGGCAGGCTGAGAGCAGCGGCCGCCCTGGCGAGCGTGCCCACGCCATCACACAGCACAGCCACCCACCCACCCACACCCCTCCCTCTCCCCGCTGCCGCCCCGCTCACATCCGCATACTCCTGGTCGTCTGCCAGCACGTCCGCCGTGATCATGCCCTCGATCTGGATGTAATTGGTCTCCTCATCCTGCGGCAGGGCGCGGCCTCACACGGCGGGCGCTCAGCAGACTGGGCGGGACTGGGGACGGCGGGACTTGCGGAAGCCAGGGCATGCGCCAGGGCACAGCAGGCTGCTATTTGCCCCAGGCCGCCCTCCCTACCTTCATCTGCTCATCTGTAAGCTGCCCGTTCTGCCGGCGCAGGGCCTGGGACTCCGCCTGCGGTACAGGTGGCGGCAGCAGGCGGTACGGGTGCGGGTCAGGCGGGGCCAGGAGGGGTTGGGGGGTGGATGCATGCCAGCGGCTCGCCGACCCGCAAGCAGGGGATGAGGATGGCGAGGCGGGAGGGGAGGGGCGGCCCCGCTGCGGCCGCGCGTCTCGCATGCCTGCTGCTGCGTGTGGCGAGAGGCACCGCCTCCCCGGGCTCAGGCTGCTGCCGCCGCATTGCCATGTGACACCTGCTCACGCACGGTGGCAGGTAGCGGGGCGGCTCACGGCGCACAGAAAACAAGGGGCGGGCAGCGGCCGGGCACCGGGCCAGGCAGCTGCCGTGATGGCGGCCAGTCGCCGCCGCGGCGTGCCAGGTGATCAGCGGGAGGCGACTGGCCTGTGCCCAGCCCCGGCCCAGGAAGAAAGGAGAGGGAGAGGGGGAGGGTGTGGCGGCGCGGGACCCACCTGGAACTTTGCCAGCGCCTCTGCCGCCACGGTGGCCGCCGCCGCCGCCTTGCCCGGGTCCACATACCCGCTGGGGCGGCCGATGGACAGCGTGGCGCCCAGCAGCTGCACCTGGCCGTTGAGCTGCAGGGAGGCCGAGGCCATGTCGGCGGTACGCAGCTCCACAAATGCGTACCGCCCCTCCGTGTGCACCGACACATTCACCACGGGGTCGTAGCCTGCGGGCGGGGTGGCCAGGTGGATGGGGGTGCAGGCGGGGTGCGAATATGTGAAACAGAAGGGAGGGGCAGCAGGTGGGAGGCGCCGGGGGCAGGGAAGCTAGGGCACGCAAGCTCAGCGCATGACCCTGCGCCCCTCCGCAGGGCGCCCACCTGGCTTGGCCATGTCTGGGAAGGCCGCCGCCATTGTGGAGTTGAACAGTTGCTTCAGCATGTCGGCTGCGGAGGCAAGGAGCACGGGAGGAAGAGGGGGAAGAGGGGGTCGGCAGCGTGCCGTGCAGAGAGGCAAGCGCAGAGGGGGCCGGCGCCGGGACCAGGCGCGGTGGCGTGGCTACGGCGGCATACAACGCAGCACAGCTCTCGCGCCGCTCGCACACGCACACACAGCTAGCCACGCATGCATCACACACAGATAGATACGCGCAGCGGCGGCTCCCACCTGTGACCAGCCCCGCGGTCAGGTTGCCCACATACACCTCGCGCTGCGTCTTGGAGGCGGCCGCCACCGCAGAGGCAGCCTGCTGCTGCAGCACCAGCTGCCGCGCGCGCAGCTGCTGCTCCTGCATCTGGCGCGCGACTGCAGCGGGGGGCGGGGGGCGGGGGCAATCAATGCAGGGCAGGCGGGGGCAGGGCGCGTCGGCGGCGTGTGGGGCGAGCAAGCGCGGCGCAGCAGGCGCGCGAGCGGCAGCGCACGGCACAGGGACACACAGCTCCACAGGCGCCGCAGGTGGCGCCGTGGCCAGGCAGAGGCGCCAGCCAGCCCAGCCCGCGGCGGCGCTCACTTTCTGTTGGGTCTGTGGCTTGGTTCGCGGAGCGCAGGGCGGCGAATGGGTCGTGGAAGTTTATGGTGGGGTCGATGTCGCGGCCCCGGCCCACGCGCCCCTGGTAGCCGTACCCGGGGTCGCCTGCGGGA
>NW_005435082.1:1766211-1772763 GCF_000147415.1 Chlorella variabilis | reverse complement strand
AGCAGGGGGGGGGGCGGGTGGGAGATGAGGCGGGGTGGGGTGGGCAGGCGGCTTGCGGTGCAGAGGCAGGCGGTGGCGCAGTGGGGATGTGCATGCCGCAGGCGGCTGGCTGGAGGCGAGACATGGAATGGGGGCGATGGGTGAGCTGCGCGGCGGCGCGCGCCGGGCACTCACCCCGGCTGCGGCTGCGCGAGCGGCGGCGGCGGTCGCGGGAGCGCGAGCGCCGGCTGCCCCGGTCCCGGCTGCGCGAGCGGCGGCGCCGGTCCTTGTCGCGGCTGCGGGAGCGGCGGCGCCGGTCTCGGCTGCGGGAGCGAGATCTGCAAGAGGCATGTGGGGGAGGGGAGAGGGGTCAGCAAAGGGGCTCGCCCAGCGCCCCAGTCGGCGGCGGGCCAAGCCCCGCCGCTGCCAACCCTGCGGGCAGGGTGGTGCTACGCCCATCGCGGCTCCCGTTGCGGTGCATGGCCCCTTGCAGACACGTTTCGCGGAGCAGGGAAAGGAGGGGCCGCGCAGGTCTCCCCGCCATCGCATCGCATGGCACCCAGAGCTCTCCCTACGACTCCTACCTTCTGCGGCGGTCTCGTGAGCGGCTGCGCCGCCTCTCCTTGCGGTCCCGGCTGCGTGAACGCCGCCTCTCCTTGCTCTTGCTGCGCGCACGCTTGTCCAGGTCCGCCTGCTGCCCATCAGCCACCATCGGGGGCTGCTCCTCGGCCGGGGGGACCGCCCGGGCGTCGCCCTCGCTCATCCTGCCCTGGCTCCTGCGATCAGCAGTGTCTGGGCGTGAAAACGTAGCTCTAAACAAATCGCAGGCTCACAGGTTGAACACGTGCAAAGTGAGAGACGCGATGGCCCGCTGGAGGGCCCGGTAGCATGGCGGCGGCGGCGGGGTGGAAAGGCGGCGGCGGGCGGCGCAGGACGCAACCGATCTGACACCCCCATTTCAGCTCAGCTCGATTGCCAAACACCTCTTTATGCTTCGATCCCGTCACATACCTTAGCTAGTTGTTGGGGAGTTGAGGAGGCCCCCAATCCCGCCACCGACAAGGCTGCAGTAGAGCTAGAGTTGTCTCTTGGAGCAATCCCGCTTTTGTTCCTGCAGTGCTCGACATTTAGACTCGGCCCACTTTGCTGCAGCCACTTTCGATCACAGAATGCTGCGTGCATGCGCCAAGTTGATGCCTCGGGCAACGCAGGCAGCAGCTGCGGCCTCTCCCTCCTCCCACTGGACGGCAGTGGATGCTCTGGGTAGCCGCGCAACCGGCGCCTATGTTACACGGAACACCGCCTCTGCCCCGGCAGTGACGGCGGGCGGACCGACCCGCTCAGCGCCGATCGGGGGGGTCTCCAGCTCACAGCAAGAGCGGGCAGCAGTCCAGCATGCACGCAGCCCAGCCCAGCCCAGCCCAGCCTGGCCAATGCATGCGCCCCGAGCAAGCGCAGCCATGGGGCTGCCGCACGCTCCTTAAGGTGTGTGCGGGCAGCGCTTGCGGCAGCGCTCCTGCAGACACCGGCCCCGCAGGCCGCTGCATGCTGCCCTGCACTAGTCATGCCCCCCAACCATCACCCACCCCCTGCAGAGTACCCATGGGCCTGCTCCTCGCCTCCATGCCACTGTCGGCAGCCGCCTGCGCGGCTGCAGCGCCGCGGGCAGAGGCGGCAGCGCCTGCGCCCCTGCGCCTGAGCCAGGTGCAGCAGCCTGGCGGCGATGCCCGCTCGCCTCCCGATGCATGCGAGGTGCCCCCCTCGCCTCCAGCTGCAAGCAAGGATGCTCCCGCCGAGGCCGGAGCCGATGGCGGCCTCCAGCAGGCACCCCAGAAGAGAAGAAGACCCCTCCTCCTCATCATACTGTACGCCCTGGGCCTCCCTCTGCAGCTTGCCGTGGCTTCCCTGCGGCTCGCCGTGAGAGTTTTGTGGCTTGAGATGAAGGTGCCGTTTGAAGGTGCTGCTGAAAGTTATGTCGTTCGGCGTCAAGCAGTCCGTCTGGTTCGGTGTGTGTGTCCTGCTGGTCTTGACAAACCCACTCCTCGTTATCGTTATTGTCCCCATCTATCTGTACGGGGCGATCTTCCTCATCCTTGGGGATTAGGCCTGCTTTACTTCAAACGCCACACATTGTGTCATGCACCACACTTTGACGGCGCCAGCTGGCCGCGCTCGTATGATTGAACTGCTGTGTCCTGCCACAATTGTTGGTTGATTAATTATTTGACTTAAGATAACGTCATTGTGGGCTCGCCAGGGCAGCAGCCAAAGCAAGGTCCCTGCAACGGGCAAGCATTAGCGGGAGTGGCGGGGTGGAAAGGCGGCGGCGGGCGGCGCGGAGCGACACCCATCTGACCCCACTTCGGCTCCACTGCCAAACACTTCTATATAATCCGATTCCATCAAACTTCATTAGGTAGTTGACGGGGAGTTGAGGAGGCCTGGCCGAACCCCGCCGCCACGAGGCACGCACTAGGGTCTCTTGGAGCAATCCGCCTGTTGGTGGCTCCCTATAGCACTCGGGCATGTAGACTCGCCCCACGCTGCTGCCACTTTCGATCCACAGAATGCTGAGTGCGAGCGCCAAGTTGCTGCCTTGTGCAACGCAGGCAACAGCGGCCTGTCGCTCCTCCCAGTGGACAGCAGTGGATGCTCGGGGGGCCCGCACAACCGGCGCCTATGTTACATGGAGCGCCGCCTCTGCCCCGGCAGTGACGGCGGGCGGAGCACTCCGCTCAGCCAATCCATGGTTCTCCAGCTCGCGGCAAGAGCGGGCGGCAGCCACGCGCTCCTCAAGGCGAGTGCGGGCGGCGCTTGCGGCAGCGCTCCTGAAGCCAGCACCGGCCCGCAGGCCGCTGCATCCTGCCCTACACTAGTCATGCCCCCCAGCCCATCACCCAACCCCTGCAGAGTACGCATGGGCCTGCTCCTCGCCTCCATGCCACTGCCGGCAGCCGCCTGCGCGGCTGCAGCGCCGCAGGCAGAGGCAGCAGCGCCTGCACCCCTGTGCCTGAGCCAGGTGGAGCAGCCTGGCAGTGATGCCCGCTCACCTCCCGCTGCAAGCAAGGGTGCACCCGCGGAGGCGGGAGCTGATGGCAGCCACCAGCTGGCAGCCCAGAAGCAAAGAAGACCCCTCCTGCTCAGCACACTGTACGCCCTGGCCTTCATGCTGTACCTCCCTCTGCAGCTTGCCGTGGCTGTCCTGCGGCTCGGCGTGACAGCTTTGTGGCATGTGATGAAGGTGGCGCTGATGGTGGCGCTGGTGGCGCTGAAAGTTGTGTCGTTTAGCATCAAGCAGTTTGCCTGGTTAAATGTGTGTCTCCTGATGGTCTCTTTAGTCACCCAATCAGCACTATCCCCATCTGTAGAAGTCAGCATTCTCGTCTTTGTCCCCATCTATCTATGCGGGGCGCTCCTCATCAGTGGAGTTTAGGCCTGCCTGCTAGTTCAAACGCCACACATGTGTCACCACACTTTGACCGCGCCAGCTGGCCGCGCTCGTTTGATTAATCTGCTATCCTGCCAGCCATTGATTGACTTATGATAACCTCATTGTGGTCTCACCAGGGCAGCAGCCAAAGCAAGGTCCCTGCAACGCGGAAGCATCATCAAGGCGGCGGGGTGGAAAGGCGGCGGCGGGCGGCGCGGAGCGACACCCATCTGCAAGCAACAATTCAGTTTCCACTACCCCACACTCTTTATGCTTCGATTCCATCAAATCCATTAGCTAGTTGTTGGGGAGACGAGGAGGCCCCCAATCCCGCCGCCGCCGCCAGGGCAGCAGTAGGGCTAGAGTAGCAAGACGGAGCAATCCTGCTGTGCTGCCTCAGTGCTCGAGCATGTAGGCTCACCCCACTTTGCTGCAAAATTCCGATCCATAGAATGCTGCGTGCGAGCGCCAAGTTGCTGCCTCGGGCAACGCAGGCTGCAGCTGCGGCCTCTCCCTTCTCCCACTGGACGGCAGTGGATGCTCTGGGGGGCCGCGCAACAGGCGCCTATGTTACACGGAGCGCCGCCTCTGCCCCGGCAGTGACGGCGAGCGGACCGACCCGCTCAATGCCAATCGGCGGGGTCTCCAGCTCGCAGCAAGAGCGGGCGGCAGCCCAGCATGCACGCAGCCCAGCCCAGCCCACCCCGGCCTGGCCAATGCATGCGCCCCGGGCAAGCGCAGCCATGGCGGCAGCCACGCGCTCCTTAAGGCGAGTGTGGGCGGCGCTTGGGGCGGCGCTCCTGCAGCCAGCACTTGCCCGCAGGCCGCTGCATGCTGCCCTGCACTAGTCATGCCCCCCAACCATCACCCAACCCCTGCAGAGTACCCATGGGCCTGCTCCTCGCCTCCATGCCACTGTCGGCAGCCGCCTGCGCGGCGGCAGCGCCGCAGGCAGAGGCGGCAGCACCTGCGCCCCTGCGCCTGAGCCAGGTGCAGCAGACTGGCGGCGATGCCCCCTCACCTCCCGCTGCAAGCAAGGATGCTCCCGAGGACGCCGGAGCCGATGGCGGCATCCACCAGGCACCCCAGAAGAGCACGAGCACACTGTACGCCCTGGGCTCCCTACTGAACGCCCTGCTGCAGCTTGCCGTGGCTGTCCTGGGGCTGGGCGTGAGAACTGTGTGGGTTGGAATGAAGGTGGCGCTGAAAGTTGCGTCGTTCGGCGTCAAGCAGTGCGCCTGGTTTGGTGTGTGTGTCCTGCTGCTCCTGACAAGCCCACACCTCATTTTAGCTATTGTCCCCATCTATCTGGACGGGGCGATCCTCCTCACCATGGGGTTCAGGCCTGCTTTAATTCACACGCCGCGCATGTGCCATGCACCACCCTTTGACCGCCCCAGCTGGTCAAGCGCTTGTTCTCCCTACCAGCCGCGCGTGGTTTTCCTACCCGCCAAATGATAGTTTGAATTGATTACTCTTATGGTAACCGTAGCTCCATTACATGATGTGCCCGTCAGTCCTGAATAGTTTGCCCCCAATGAAAGTGAGTCAGTCAGCCGCAGCGCCCAACAACCCAACTGGCGCACAGAGTCGGGGGTGTGTGAGGGTCAGTACAGGGGGCGGAAAGGGAGCAGTGCCTGCCAGCAGGTGCCGGCCGGTCAGGATGCGCTGCTGGTGACGACGGGGACCGGCACCCGGCCGGCCGCCGTGTCTGCCATACGGAAGGTGGGCGCCTCGAAGTGGCTGCCCAGGTGCTTGGCCGCCGCCGGCGCTGGGGCTGGCGCCGCCGCTGGCTCTGCGGCCGCTGGCGCCCCTCCCGCCCCCGCCCCTGCTCCTGCTGCGCCGCCGCCCGCCTGGCTCGCTGCACCCGAGGCTCCCAGGTTGAGGCTGCCGGCAGTAGTGGCGGTGCTGGCAGCGGGCGAGGCGGATGGCGGCTGCCCCGAGGCGCCGCCGCCAAAGTGTGTGGCGTAGAAGCTGCTGCGGAAGGGCCCCCGGGTGGGCACGCTGCCGCCGCCGCCGCCCATGCTGCCGGGCAGAGACGCGGGCGAGGTGCTGGCAGGCGCGTGCCTGGCTGCCGCGCTGCCTGCCGCCGCGGCAGCACTGCCAGAGGCTCCGGGCACCAGCGGCGTGCGATAGGTGCTGGGCGCCGCCGCCGGGCGTGCGCCGGCAAGCCCGCTGCCGCCGCCCACGCCGCCGCCGCCCGCCGCTCCCATCGCCGCTCCTGCAGGCGCGGCGGCGGCGCCCGCGGTGCCGACGGCGGCGCCGCTCGGGCCGGTGGCCCCGGCGCCAGCTGGCGGCGGCCCCGGCCGGAAGCTGTACCTGCCGGCCAGCAGGCCGGCGCCCGCGCCGCCGCCGTAGTGCAGCTGCGTCTCGGTGATCTGGTTGTTCAGCCAGCGGATCATCTGCTCGTTGCTGGCGGCCGCCGCCCGGCTCTCCTCCAGCCTGCCCCGCATGTCACCCACCTCCTTCCGCAGCGCCTCTGCACCAGAGAAGGGAGGGGAAGAGGGGGGCCGGGGGGCCAGCGCCCAGCCAGACGTCACAGTGATTGTGGCCTCGCCAAGCCAGCAGCAGCAGGCAGCAGCTCCCCATGGGTGGCCAGCACCGGCAGCAAGGCCCGCAGGTGCAGCCAGTGCCGCCGCCTGCCCTCCACAGCCCAACAGGCAGCAGCATCCCGCGCCCCGCCCCACCCCACCCCTCTCCCCGCCACCTCCCCCTGCCTCCCCCTGCCCCCCAACACCCGCACCCGCATCCTCTGTCGCCCTCTCCAGCTCCCGCTGCAGCCCGCGGCAGCGCTGCCCTGCCTCATCCGCCGCCCTGTCGCGCGCCGCCAGCTCCTCCTCCTGCCGCGCCACGATGGCGGCCTTGCGCCGCACCTTGTCCCGCTGCGCCTGCAGGTCGGCCTGCGGGCGGGGGGCAGGGGGACAGGGGGGCAGGGGGGCAGGCGGTCGTTTGGTCAGCTGGGCATCCCAGGCGGGCAGCCGCAAGGGAAACGTGTGTGTTGCTGTGGCGAGGCAAACAGGTGTGCTGCTGGCGTTTGTCTCCGGGCCAGCTGCCGCCCCTCTGCCAGCCCCCCAGCCAGCCCCCAGCCAGCCCCCAGCCCCCCCGGCCAGCCAGCCCCCGCTACCACCCCGCTGGTCCCTCCC
>NW_005435082.1:1755893-1766051 GCF_000147415.1 Chlorella variabilis | reverse complement strand
GCAGGGAGGCGGCCAGCCGGGGGGCTGGCAGCCGGCGGTGGGCGCGTGCGCAGGGTGCGGAGCAGGCCCGCACTCGCTGCCGGCAGCGCACTGGGCGATGCCGAGAGGACAGGACGGAACAGGGGAGGAACAGCACCAGCCTATGGCAGGCCTGCTGGATAAAGGGAGGCCTCAAGGCGGGCAGGCCAGGCCAGGCAGGCACCTCCCAAGCAGCAGGCGGCAGGCCGCAGCAGGGGCAAGGAGGCCCGGCAGGCAGGAGGCGCCGCACCTCCATGTCTCGCAGCCGCTGCGCCTGCTCCGCCCCCAGCTGCTGCTGCCCCGCCACCTTGTCCTCCAGCGCCGCCACCTGCACCAGGGCCGCGGCAGGCACATCAGCCCCCGGTAGGCACCTGCTGGGTAGGCACCCGCTGGGACGCCGCCTGAGCGCCCGGTGCACCTGCCTGCCCGCCGCCGCCGCGGGGCTGCCTGCTGCTGTCCATCAGGCGGCGGCGGCCCACCCCGCGGCAGCGCGCAGCGCATGGCGCAGAACCCAAAACCCAAAACCCCAGGCGCAAGCAGCCTTGGCGGGCGGGCACGGCGGCGCGCGCGTGGCACAGCGTGCGCGCCTTGGTCAGCGCCTCCCCCAGCTCCACATCCCGCTCCGCCTTGGCCCGCCCCAGCGCCGTGCTGGACGCCCGCAGCCGCTCCACCTCCTCCGTCAGAGACCTGCGGCCGGTGCAGGGTGGCAGGCAGGCAGGCAGGCAGGCAGGTTAGGCAGGCAGGCAGGCAGGCAGGCAGGCAAGCAGGGTGTAGGCCGCGGCAGCTTGTCTGTCTGAAGGACGAGTCCCAGCCCTGGCCGCTGCTGCTCCTGCCAGCCCATCAGCGCGCGTGCGCCGCTCAGCAAACAGTGCAGCCTCCCTCCCCAGGCCCCACAGCCTGCCTCCCCCCGCCCCTCCTCGCCTGTTGCTGCCCTCTGCTGCCCCCAGCTTGGCGCTCAGCTCCGACACCCGCCCATCCAGCCCATACTTGTGCTCCCGCAGGCCGCGCGCCTCGCCCTCCAGGTCGATTGCCCTCGCCTGCGACGCCTCCAGAGCCTCCCGATACTTGGCCTCCAGCTCAGCACGCTCCCTGCGCCGCATGGCAGGGAGCGGAGGGGAGGGGAGGGGAGGGGGCACACGCAGGCCGGGAAGGGGCCACGCGGGTTGGAGGGGGCATGGAACGAGGCCAGGGGCGCAAGCAGCGGCAGCACAGTGCAGGCTGGCAGGCTGAAGACCTGCACCCGGCCGCCCATCCCCCACCACACACACACCAACAAGGGTGTGGACACACATGCACGCGCATACTGCCTTCCCCTGTCAGCCCCCACCCCCCGCCTGCCCAGCACATGGGACACAGCACACGGTGCTCGCCTCTGCCCCGCCTCCCGCAGCTCCGCCAGCTCCCGGGACTTGGCCTCCAGCACCGCCGTCTCCCGCGCCTTGCCATCCGCCTGCCACTCCAGGCTGAGCCGATCGTGCCACTCCCGCGCCTCCGCCGCCGCGCGCCGCACCTCCGCCAGGCTGCTCTGCAGGCTGTTGCGCTCGCTCTGCGGCAGGCGGGCAGGCAGGCAGGCAGGCAGGCGGGCAGGCAGGTGGGCAGGCAAGCAGGCGGCCGCTTTGCAGTCACATGCACACAAACAACAGCCAAGCCCGCCCCATTTGGGATGTCCCGGCTGCGCACCACCAGCTGCCTCTCCCAAGGGCAAGCCACCCGCGCCCGCTCGCAAGCCCAGGCACGCCTCCATGCCCCACCCCTCTGCTCGCCTGCGTGCGCTCCAGCTCCTGGGACAGCTGGCCTGCGTCCCCCCTCAGCTCCCCCAGCCGGAAGGCCAGCCACTGCTTGACGGCGGCGTCGGAGCCGGGGCGCAGGGCGAGGGTGATGTGGGGCAGCTGCTTGAAGTCGTTGTTCTCCACCACCCTCAGGCTGCCCTGCCCCGCCGCGCCGCCGCCGCCCACGCTCAGCACCGCCTGGAACCTGCACAGGCAGTCGGCAGCAGGGCGCAGAGGCTGTGGGGGCGCGGCCCTGAGAGGTGCCCGCCGCTGCCGAAGCCAGCGCACACGCCGGGTGGGGCCGCAGGCGGGCGGGCCGCCTGGCCCCGCTGCGGCTGGGGGACTGACGCTTCGCACCCTGCCTCCGCCCACTCCCCGCGGCCACCTGTGCAGGTCTTCGCACCTGGGCAGGTCTTCAGCCTTGCATGCGATGCACTTGTCCAGCAGGCCGATGAGCTTGCCGGGGAAGTTGGGGAAGTCCACTCGTATGCCTTGGTCCTGCCGCAGCAGCGCATACTCCTCCTCCCCCACCTCCAGCAGCTGCAGGAAGTAGGGGTCGGACTCGCTGGACAGGAAGAGGCGCAGCACCTGCAGCGCGGGCAGGGACGGGAGCGGCGGCAGGACGACGGGAGCGGCGGCGGCGGCCGGGCGGCGGCGGTGAGGAACCCCGGCCGGGGAGTGCGGCGGCTGGGCTGCCGGTCCCTGCTGCCATCAGTGCAGGCTGCTGGTGACTCTGTCGATGCGCCGGGGCTCCCGCCTGGCGGACTGGAGGTCAAGGGGTTGGTCCAATGCCCCGCGCGCAATTGCTGCGCGGAACGCACCCTCTGCCCATGCTTCTGTCCCGTGGCAATCAGGCGGATGGTCAGCTCCGTGGTCCGCTCCTCCCCCCGGTCTCCTCGCCGCACCAGCACAGGGCAGCTCCGCCAAAACAGGTTGGTGCCGCCGGCCAGCTCGCTGTCGGCCTCCATTTTGGGGCCCTGATATCCAGGCGGACTGCCAGAGGCAGTGGTAATAATGAGAGGCGGGTCAGGGCGCAGGATGTGTGCAACGGCGGCAGGCGGCGCCAGCGCGGCAAGGCGCCAAACGGGCTGGCATTGACCAGGCTCTGTGGCAGTTAACAAACGTTTGTGGGGCAACCGGTAAAACTAATTTTGAGTTTCTTGTGACGCATCAGTCGCAGCAGCTCGTTTGGAGGTTCAGGGGTCGCGCGGCATCTGTCGCACACCGCAGCGCTGCTGGCGGATGCTTCTCTTATGTCGGCTGCCTCCAGCTGGGCTTTGTTCCAAGTCACGGCCCTCTCCACGTTGTTCCCTCCCAGATTCGGCCACACACGACTGGTGCCCAGTGCTATCTGCATGCATGGGATGTGAGTGATGTGAGTGGTGTGTGGCGCATGAGGCAGTGACTAGGCTAGACCGCGATCACGCATCACCGCCCGACCGGTGTGCTGCCTGCGCTGTGTGCTCATGCCGGCCGGCCACATGCAGCCGGCCACATGCCGCAGCCGCCATGGTACCTCCAGCACCCAGGCAACTTCTGGACGACCGCCAGACAGAATGCTTGCAGCATGCCAGCAGTGCAGCCTAATAGGGGCTGCCCCATCTTCCCGGCGGTGGCTGGCGGGAGGCGCCGCGGCGCCGCCGCCCGCCGCCTCTGCCTTCTCCCGACGACAGCATTGCGCGCCCCCGCTGCTGACGCTCTCTATGCCAGCTGGCTCAGGGCTGTTAGAGCAAGGCAGGCACTACACCTTGCATCAGCAATCCGCACCCACGGGGCAACACATCCGCAAAGCAGGCTGTGCGGCCGCAAAATCTGTGCATCTCCTGCCGCTGCTCACTGTGTGAGCACTGTTGCGCTGCCAGGCACCCGCCCCGAGTGCCAACCGCGTTTTGCCTCGTCCAGCCCGCGTTTGCCCTTTGGACTCGCGAGACTCTCTGCGACGTCCTCCTTAGTCGGACAGCCTCAAACAAGTGCATGCAGCTCATCATGGGTGCTGCGCCGAGTTCGCCGCAGGAGCGGCTGTCTCTGGTCGGCGGCGACAGCCACGAGGTTGTTGTCCCGTGCCAGAGCGCCAAGCCGTGCCTTGACCTTGCATCACTTGACGAGGCCTGACCTCAAAGCTTCTATCTGCCACACAGCATTGAAGCGCTGCCCGACTGCTTTGCTACAGTCGGCAGCTCCCGCCTGCCGCTGCACAGCCAGGTGCTCAGCACACAGTCTGGCGTGCTGCGGCAGCTCATCTCGATTCATACAGACAACGGCAGCAACCTGATAGACTTGGAGCTGCCGCCACCAGCCTGCCAGGTTCATAGAGCAGTAACACACCTCCCAACCAATGCACCCCTTGGCATCGCCTCCATTTTCTCCACTGCTCCACTGCCTCAAGCACTGCTTGCGCTGCCTGTCCTGCAGGAGCGTGGCGACCTGTCTGCAGCATTCAAAGGGGCCAGCCTGCAGGCGGCTGCCTGCTTCCTGAGGCTGCTGTACGGCGACGACCACTCCGGCAACCTGGCCAAGCTGGCGGAGGCTGAGCTGCTGGCGGCAGTGGCAGGCCTGGCCCACAAGCTGGAGGCTGGGAGGCTGCTGGACGGGATCGCCGCCTTCCTGAACGGCGCGTGCTGTGGCCCGTGCTGTGCTCAAGCACCTTCACATCTGCCGCTTGGCACATGGCCTGCTTCGTAAGGTCTCACTCAACTGTATGTCCTGGTACACTGTGCTCCTCGTTTGCAGAGGTCCTCGGCTCTGCCAGCATGCCCGAGCTCATCGCCACCCGGGAGCTGGCGCAGCAGTGCGAGTTGGCGCAGCTGGAGGAGCGCTGCGTGGATGTCATGGCCTCCGAGCTGGCAGCGGCAGCGCAGAGGAGCCACGTTTTGGTGGATGAGCGGGAACTGAGCCGCCTGTTGGGTCCCACTGCAGCACGCCTGCTGCTCAAGTCCCACTACGGCTCAGCCTACCCGCTGCCCATCCTCGATGTGCGTGACAGCCGCAGCGGCAAGTCTGGAGGCTTCACATTTGCCATTGACCGGTTTTCGCAGCGGAGCGAGGACAAGGTTGACTCGCCCTGGGTGGAGGTTGGAGCGACAGGATGGAGGATAGAGGTGTACCTCGCGGGCGACACACCGGATGAAGAGACACACCTGTCAGGTGAGCTGCCCGGCCAGAGGATCCCAACTGACACTCCCACCACCCCTCAGTGCACATGCGTCCGTACATTGGACAGCATTTCTAGTCCCCGATACTGCATGTGCTTTGCAGTGTACCTGAGGTCCAATGTCACGTGGTGCACCCAAGCAGCAGCTGCCGGGGCGAGTCGCGTCACTGCTAGGTTCAAGTTCATTCTGATCGACCAGGCGCCAGGCGCGGCAGGGGTTGATCACGTCGAAACCAGCGCAGAGGAGCGAGCGTTCACGCCTCGGTACCCTAGCTGGGGGCATGCTGAGTTCCTGGAGCCGGCACAGCTGCAGCACATCGACCGTCATTACCTGGAGGGCGACAGGATGCTGCTGCGTGTGGAGCTGAGCGACATCACGGCTGGCTGAGCTCCAAGTAGCAAGCGGCGTCCGTAACAAGCTAGTGAACAAGTTAACATGTTTTGCGCTCGAGTCGAATACTGAATTGGTTTGCTCCACCATCATTCTGCCTGCTGCCCCCCACTTGTAGAATGCGCCGCTCCCTGAGCCCGCTGCCTTTGCCAGCTGCCCGCTGGCGGGCTGCAGTCCTGCAGGAAGCAAGCGGGAAGGGAAGGCTCAAACAGCGGGTAGAACAGCGCAATGGGGCTGGGGATGGGACTGGCAGCCAAGCGGAACCAGCTGACAGCAGCATCCGTGCACCCCCAGCACGCACCTGCGCTGCCATCATTTCACAGCTCCAACAGCTGCCGCACCCGTGGTGCTTGCTGGCGGCCACAGCTGCCCGTTGCATGCCGCCTTCCAAGGTGGCAGCCAGGAGGCTGGGTGTCGCGGCAGCAGGATCGTGAGGCAGGCTCTGCCATCGTCGCCTCCCTGCCTGGGTTGCCCCGAACGAGGGCAATACCAAGCAACTCCGCCCCAGAAGCAACACCATCGGCCGACTCGCGGCGCCATTGCTTCATCGCTGGCAGCCGATGCTTGGGAGGCAGCAGCTGTGTCCTGCCGGAGGGCTGTGTGGCGCCTGTGCTCGCAGCCCCTGCCAGGCTGCCCCGCACCACGTCGATCTGATTTCGAATCATCCGCTGGCTCTTCACGCGCCATAGCTCACACCGCCATGGCCGCCAGCCGAGCAGCCGCTTCCTCCGCTGCCTTGGCCTGCTGCTGCGTGAGGCGCCGCCCCGCGGTGGCGGCGCCGTGGCACACCTCGGCGGCGCGCTGGCAGGAGGCTACGGTGCCGGTGAGGTGCAGCAGGCGCGGCGCCACCACTCGGTGCTTGATGGAGGTGATGAGGCACAGTGAGCACCACACCTGGGGCAGTGGGGTTTGGCAGCGCCGCAGTGATGGGTGGGCAAGCGGGGGAGGTGTGCGCCGGAGAAGAGTGGGTGAGGTGAGGAGGAGGCAGCGAGGCGACCACAGCCTCTTGCTGCCTGCAGCACGCTCCAGCGCCCGCAGCGTGCCCGCTCAGCATGGTGCCGGCAACAGGCGGCAGCACGTGCGCACAGCCAGGCCTGGCAGCCTGCCCCACCTGCCGGTACTCGTCACGGCTGCACCGTATCACGCACAGGTTGGACACAGGGTTGTAGCACTTGACTGCAGGCCAGGTTGGGGGGAGTGGTGGCCGGGACCGAGGGGAGGAGGGGTCGGTGGCTGTGGAAGAACCCACCAAGCGCGTTCCTGCTCCCAGGCTCCTGCATGCATGCATGTGCCCACGCGTCACCCACCCTGGAACGAGGCCAGGGCTGTGCCCAGGCCGTGGTCTCCAAAGTTCTGCCGCAGGCTGTCACGGAAGGCAGCCAGCAGGACGGCCTCGTCTGCAGGGACGGCGGCGGCAGGCGGGGGCGGGCGGGGCGGGGTCGGCACCGGCGGCATGCAAGCAACGGTGCTAGGCGCAGCAGTCGGCCCCTTCACGCTGCTCAGGCATGCCACTGGCCGCGGGAGCTCACTGATGCTGTCGTCGAACTTGCCATCCTTCCAGGCCAGCTCAAACAGCAGGTAGCGGTTCTTGAATCGCACCATGGCTGCCTGGATGGGCAATTGGGATATTCACACACGCGAAACGAGGCTGTTTTCGGCCCGTGGGGGGTGGAAAGGCGGGGAGGCCCGCATGGTAAACGCAGGGTGCGTGCCTCCCCGCCCGCTGACATCGCCTGCCTCTTCAGAGGCCAGGCCCCAGGGCCCCACACCGCTCCTGCAAGGGGCACACCCGATCACCGCCTCGCTGCTGCCCTCCACACGATGGCGGCCGCCAAGAAGATTGTGCAGACTCCACTGGTGTGCCATGGTCACACTAGGCCCATCGTGGAGCTTCAGTTCAGGTGGGGTGCTGGTGGCCACTGGTGCACGCTTGCATGTGGGCCTCTGGGCGCGCCCCGCGACAGCGCAACACTTGCGCTGTAGGCAGGGGCCGCCAGCGACCCCGCCCGGCTGCCCGGCACCGCTGCCGCCTGGGCCCCGCCCCGCCGCCGTCGCCCCACCCCCGCCGCCCGCCCGCCCGCCCTCCTCTGGGCCGCCCTCCCGGCCTGCAGCCCCGTCACCCCCGACGGCATCTTCCTGGCCTCTGCCAGCAAGGACGGGCAGCCCATGCTGCGCAACGGCGAGACGGGGGACTGGGTGGGGACGTTCCAGGGGCACAAGGGCGCCGTGTGGTCGTGCGTGCTCAACGACGCCGCCGTGGTGGCCGCCACCGGATCCGCCGATTTTACCGCCCGCGTGTGGAACGCCACCACGGGGGACGAGCTGCACCAGTTCCAGCACAAGCACATCGTGCGCAGCGTGTCGTTCGCGCGCGGCGACGCCGCCTGGCGCCTGTGCACCGGCGGCGCCGAGAAGCTGCTGCGCATCTACGACCTGCAGCGGCCAGATGCGGCGCCCACGGGCGAGTGGGGAGCGGAGGGGCGTGGGATGTGGGGTGCACAGCACACGGGGCGGCGTGTCCCCACGCGCCTGCCGCCCGCCTGCCCCGAACGCCCGCCGGCCCAGTATCTCGCAACGCGACGGCACCCACGCCTGCCTGCCTGCCCGCAGCAGCAGCAGGGGTGTGCTGGCTGGCTGCCCTCCCACCTCCCCACCCGCGCAGCCCTCTGCCTGCCGCCTCTCGTGCCGCCTGCCTGCTTCGCTCAATGCCGCCCGCCTCGCCCCCCGCCTCCCGCCGCAGAGCTCAGCAAAGCGCAGGACAACATCCGCGTGACGCACTGGATAGGCGACAACCAGCTGCTGCTGGTGTCCTACCTTGACAAGCCAAACGTGGAGTGAGTGGCTGGCTGCCGGCAGATAGGGGCTGGGGCTGTTGTAGGGTGCTGGCGCGCCGGCGCCGTGTGTGTGTGCTCTGTGGTGGCGGCGGCGGTGTGGGGCGTGTGGGGTGCCGGCGTGGTGCGTGCTTGTGCATGGGGGTGGGTGATGTGGGTGCCTGGACAGGGCAGCCGCCAAGGCGGCACAGGCTGCATGTTCCCTGGGTGCCTGTGTTGCTGAGAGCTGCCACCCTGCGCTGCCGCCTGTCTCGGCACCTGCCCCGCAGCGTGTGGGATGTGCGGATGGGTGAGGTGGCGCGCAGCCTAGGCAGCCAGGGGACGGTGACGAGCATAGAGGTGACGCCCTGCGGCCGCTACATCGTCACGGCGGATGGGAAGCAGGTGGGCGGGTGGAAGGCCGGCAGGCAGGCTGGCTGGCCGCCAGCCTTGGGTCTTGTGCTGCCTTGGCCGCTGCTTTGGGTGGGGAGCCGCGCTGGGGTGCGGCCCAGGCACAGCGCGGTTCCTCGCCTGCTGCTCGCCCCGCCCTGCTTGCTCCTGCCTCCTCCTCCCCTCTCTCCCATCCCCACACCCCTGCCGCCACCGCCGCCGCCGCTACCACCGCTGCAACCACCACCATCACACACACACACACACACACACACACACACTCCTTGCCCGCCCCTACCGCCGCCAGGTGGACTTCCGGGATGCGGCCAGCTTTGACCTGGTGAAGAGCCACGCGTGTGAGGGGTATGAGGTGGAGTCGGCCAGCTTTGCGCCGGAGAGGGGCAGGTGGGCGGCGCCTGGGGGCGGCGGGTGCTGGAGGCAGGGAGATAGGGAAGGAGGGAGGGATGCGCCAGCGGTTCATGCAGCCATGTGGCCCGCTGGGGCCGGTGCACCGGCAGGGGCTGCCCGCGCCGCAGGCCTGCTGCCTGCCGCGCATCACGCGGCGCGCCGGGGCCCACGCCGCCCCGCCCCCGCCCCCCGCCCCGCCCGCAGGTTTGTGACGGGCGGCAGCGACATGTGGGTGCGCCTGCACGACTTCGAGACGGGGCAGGAGCTGGAGGTGTGCAAGGGTGAGCGGCTGCCACGCAAGCCACCAGTGACAGGGACCCTGGCGGGCTGGGCATTGCCGCCCGTGGATGCCGCTGCGACCGCCGCGCGCCGGCGGCGCCTGCTGCGCTTCGCCCGTGGCATGCTGCCTGGCTGGATGTGGCATGGAGGCTGCGGCTGGCGCTGATGATCGCGAATGGGAAGGTCGCCACCTGGTGGCACCCCCCAGCCTGCTGCCTCCTCACCCTCGCCGCCGCGCCGTGCCACCCACGCCCCGCCCGCTGCGCCCCTGCAGGCCACCACGGCCCCGTGCACAACGTGCGGTTTGCCCCCGGCGGCGCCACCTACGCCTCTGGCTCAGAGGACGGCACGATACGCATCTGGCGCACCGACTTTGCGGCAGAGGCGGCGGCGGCGGCGGCGGCGGCGGCCAACGGCGACGCGGCAGCAGCAGCGGAGGACGGGCTGGGATAGGCGGCGGTGGCGCGGCCGCGGCGTGGCTGCCGCTGGGCTGATGTGGCCGCCGCCGCGCTGTGCACCCCCTGGTGCAGTGCCGGCGCTGGAGTGGGAGGTGGCGGCTTGGTTACAAGGTGCCAGCAGGCGCCGCCATGCATGCCGGGGCACGTGCCGCGTCGCGTGTAAGGCATGCATGCAAGCGCAGCTGGGGAGCGCTGGGCAGGGTGGCAAGGGTAGGTGGCGGAGCAAGTTGAAGAGGAGCAGGGGGCAGCAAGCAAGCAAGCGTACAGCGCAATATCAATGGCAATGGGAAGACAGTGGTACAGTAGGTCGCGCTTTCAACATCGGTGTGGGGTTCGGCAGCGATAGCAGTGAGGCATGCGCGCGTCGTGGCGGCGGGGAGGGAGGGCGGCCGCGGCAGCATCCCGGGCAAAACACACGGGCGCCAGCCGGCATCGCTGGGCGTGTGTATCTTGCCCCAGGGACAGTCAGCAGTAGAAGCAGGAT
>NW_005435082.1:1753870-1755778 GCF_000147415.1 Chlorella variabilis | reverse complement strand
GCGGAAGCCCTCGGTGCAGTCGCCGCCGGCGTGCGCAAAGATGGCGTCGCCGCCGGGGTGGTGCTCCACGTAGGTGGTCACGTCGTACACCTGCTCGGCCGGGGAGTGGCGGGGCAGGGAGGTGGGAGGAGGGGACGGCGACGTGACCACATGATGGCAGGGTGGCGACAGGCGGCGGCGGCGGGCAGGGCGAGCGGCGCGGGGCCACGTGATGCCCGCTGCAGAGACCAGCGGGACGGCCCGTCGCTCCACGCAGCCGGCCCTCGTACCCCGCGCAGGCAGCCCTTCAAGCTCCAGCAACAGGCAGCACAAAGACAAAGGCAGCCACCCCGGCGCGCGCCCTCACGCCCCACCCGCCGCCGCCCGCCCCACCTGTAGCTTGTTGGTGTCCTTGTGGCGGATAATGATCCACAGGTCGTCCTCCGCCTTGTGCCGCGCCACCTCGGCCCGCGTGTAGCCCCGCGGCTCGCGCTTCTGGGCGCCTGCGACGGAACGTCGGCGGCAGGCAGGGGTGCGGCAGGCGGGTGAGGAGGGGTGCGGATCGGTGCAGGCGAAGGTGAACCTTGCGGGCGGGTAGCGATGATCGACAGTTGGGGATGCAAGCTGCTGGGGAGACGGAACAGCATGATGCGGGGCAGGCAAGCCGGCAGGGAGAGAATGCGGGGCACAGCGGCGGCGGCAGGCGGCGGCAACAGCGGCGGCAACGTGTGATCAGGTCACACTGGCGGCGGCTCGGGGGCTCACCCTTCTTCTCGTCCTCCGGGTAGGGTTGCAAGAAGACGAGCAGCAGCATCACGACACTCAGTACGCCGGCCGCCAGCATCCGAGCAAAGGGGTCAGCCAGCACCTCCTGCACGCTGTCATATTCCCTCAGCTGCTGCAGCCGCTTGAAAAACTCGTCCAGGGCGGCCATCGCGGCGGGGGGACGAGGGGGCAAACTTGGGCTCTGGCCGGGGGGCTACGTGCAGGGGCTGGGGTCCTGTGCAATCGATTGGCAGCCTCCCTGGGGCCTGCCGGCCTGCAAGGCCAATGTGTCCAACAAGGATGGGCTCATGCTGCGTGCTGGGTCATCTCCATATCCACTGGCAGGCAGTGAACAACACACTGCATTCGCTCCCCAGCGGGACCCATCTCCTCCCACACACTCACACTTGGATTCTGTGCACCCCCGCCTCGCTGTTTGGGCACCAGCGAGGAGAGGTGGCGCCATGCAGAGCCAGGCAGCGAGCTTGTGCGGCCGCAGCGTGGTGGCAGGCAGCAGCAGCACTAACAAGCGACAGGTGGGCGCCTGGACGGCCCGGGGGACGCCACCCCAAGATCGTGCCTCCCAGCACGCCATCGCCCCTCGTGATGGGCCCCATTCCGCTGAAACCCACCCTCCCGTGCTGCTGCAGAACCGGCGCAATGCCAGCGCCGCCCCTAGCCAGGCCACCCGCAAGGTGAGGCCCGGCGGCGTCCGCCCGCGCCGCCTGCTCGCCGCGGCAGCGCGCCTTGCACGGCCGCCTGCCACCACGCGCGCGCCCGCCGGCCACCCCGGCTGCCCAGGGTTTGGCCCGCTGGGACGGGCGGCGCCGACCGCAGGGCGTGTGTGTGGTGCAGGTGACCTCTATGGTGGCCACCGGCCCGCGGCTACCCAAGCCCATTGGCGGCGACACGGGCGGCGACGAGCCTCTGCGCATCAGCCTGGGCGAAGGCATGATGGGTGCGCCTGCGCTGCCGCCTGCGCCCGGCGCAGCACTGCTGCAGCAGGGAGGCGGGGGCTGGCGTGGGGAGGGCAGTGCAGGGAGTGGGAGCAGGGGCTGCTGCAGGCGCCGCTGGCGACGGGTGGCGTGCCGGCCTGCACGGTCCCGTGCGCCAGCCTGGCCAGGCAACCGGCGGCCGAGGGCCCCACAGCCCACCACACACCCG
>NW_005435082.1:1753220-1753571 GCF_000147415.1 Chlorella variabilis | reverse complement strand
GCAAGGAGGTGGGTGGGTGTGTGGGAGGGGTAAGGGTGGGTGGGAGGGGGCCTGGTGGTGGGGGCCTGTTTGGGGCCAGGGGGCAGGGCAGGGCACCTCGCTGGTGCGGCGCCAGCCAACCAGCCAGCCAGCCAGCCAGCCAGCAAGGGAGCGGGCGCGAGGCGGAGGCCGAGGCGAGGGCAGTCGCCGCAGCCTGCAGCGCCCGCAGCGGCCACAGCGGCAGCGCGGCGCCTGGCCGGCCGGCTGGCTGGCTGGAGCAGTGCAGCGCCCTGCTCCTCCCGCCCGCGGCCTCGCCGGCGGCAGCCCGTGCGCGGTGGCCCCACCCCAACGAACAGCAATCCACATCCCTAT
>NW_005435082.1:1751930-1752656 GCF_000147415.1 Chlorella variabilis | reverse complement strand
CTGGGGGGCTCCTGTGACGGCGGCCGCCGCAGCTGTGCACTGTGTGCGACCGGCAGCCGCGCCTCCCTCCGCACCCTGCCCTTCCACCCTCCCTGCCCTGCCCTGCCCTCCCCTGCCTTCCCCTGCTGTCCGCTGCCCCCACACCTCAACCCGCCCTCCCCCTCCCCCTCGACCCCCTGCCGCAGCCAACATCTTCATCGGCTCCCTCATCTTCATCGAGGAGCTGGCGGAGAAGATTGTGGGTGCGGTGGCGCCCGTGCGCGACTCCCTCGACGCCTGCCTCATCTTCCCCTCCATGCCCGCCGTCATGAAGCTCAACAAGCTGGGCTCCTTCTCAATGTCCCAGCTGGGCGGCGGCGGCAAGTCGGCCATCGGCGAGTTCATGAAGAACATGCGGCAGCAGAACGACAACTTCGAGGAGCAGCTGCTCAAGCTGGTGGGTGCGGCGGCTGGCCCCCGGGGCGGCCGCACGCGGCACGCAGCACGCAGCACGCACGCCTGGCCGCCTGCCTGCCTGCCTGGCCTGCCTGGCTGGCGGCCGGTGCGCCGCGCTCATGCAGGGGCCTCCGCGCCGGCCGCCTGCTGGCATCCCCGGCCACGCGCCGGCCGCTCCCCACCCTGCCGCCGCCCCGTCCCCCGCCGCCCGCAGGTGCGCACGCTGCCCAAGGTGCTCAAGTTCCTGCCCTCCGACAAGGCCCAGGACGCCCGCAACTACGTCAACTCCCT
>NW_005435082.1:1751465-1751880 GCF_000147415.1 Chlorella variabilis | reverse complement strand
TGCCCCCGCCGAGCCGGAGCTCTTCCCCGACGTCGGCCTGTGGCACCCGCGGGCGCCGCACATGTATGAGGACTTGAAGGAGTACCTCAACTGGTGAGGCGGGCGGGCGGGGGAGGGCCTTGGGGGGTGGGGTTGGTTGTTTGTGTGGGGGGGTTGGTTGTGTGTGTGGGGTATTAGTGTGTGTGTGCGGGGGGCGGCTGTGTGTGTGGGGAGGGAGGGAGGAGGGAAGGGGCGCTCGCCGGGCCGGGGGGAGCCTGCCGGGCGCCGCCTGGCCTGCCTGCCGCCTACACCTGCCGCGCCCCTCTCCTCCCCTCTCCTCCCTCTCATGGCCGCCTGCCCCTTTCCGTTCACCCTCCATCTGCCTCCCCTCCCCTCCCCTCCCTCCCCCCTCCACCTCCCTGCCAGGTACGACAAT
>NW_005435082.1:1743669-1744270 GCF_000147415.1 Chlorella variabilis | reverse complement strand
GGGGCGCGTGAACAAGCTGGAGGTGATGAGCCTGGAGGAGCTGGGGCGCCCCCGCATCGACGTCGTCGTCAACTGCTCGGGCGTCTTCCGCGACCTGTTTGTGAACCAGGTGGGCCCTTGGGGGGTCCCTTGGGGGTGTGTGCTTGTGTGTGTGCGTCTGTAAGCGTGTGTTTTGGTGTGGTTTTGGCGCTGGTGGTGGGGGTGGGGGGCGTGCCTGGTGGCCTGGTGGCGGCGCGGGGGCGGGGCAGCAGGCAGCAGGCACGGCAGGCAGCGGCACGGCGCCGCAGCACACTCCCCGCGGCTGCCTCCCGCCACCGCCCCACGCCGCCGACCACCGCTGAGCACCGCTCTCCCCCTGCCCCTGCTCTCCCACCTTCCCCCCACCTTCCCCCCACCTCCCCTGCGCAGATGAACCTGCTGGACCGCGCCATCAAGCTGGCCGCCGAGCAGGACGAGCCGCCTGAGATGAACTTTGTGCGCAAGCACGCGCTGGAGCATGCGGAGGAGCTGGGGGTCAGCGTGCGCGACGCTGCCACCCGCGTCTTCTCCAACTCCTCGGGTGAGGGGAGGGGAGGGGAGGGAGGGGCAGCCTGGCAGGGTG
>NW_005435082.1:1741230-1741703 GCF_000147415.1 Chlorella variabilis | reverse complement strand
CTTCCTGGAGGCCAACGGCCGCGGCTACTGGGAGGCGCAGCCCGAGCAGCTGGAGCGCCTGCGCCAGATGTACATGTGAGCCCCCGGGGGGGACGGGGCGGGGAGGGGCGGGGCGGGGTGTTGGGGGGTACGGGCGGGGTTGCGCGCCGCGGTGGGTGGCTGTCGCTGTGGTGGGGGGGCAGAGAGCGTTGTGGTGGCGGCGGCGGTGAGGAGGTGATGCAGGCCTATTATTAACCCGGTATGAAGTGGGATGGGGATGGGGAGCAGCATAGCGGTGCGCAGGCCCACCCTTAGGGCAGAAGCCTGGAGCCGCCCGCCCCTCACCAGCATCCCGCCCCTTCCTTTCCGCCTGCCCCGCAGGGATGTGGAGGACAAGATTGAGGGCGTGGAGTGAAGCCGCGGCCCGCCGCAGCCCGGCCGGCGCCGCGGCCTGCACCCCGCAGCGCGGCGCGCCGGTGGCAGGGGCGGCGGCG